>NC_133146.1:66670850-67028350 GCF_048418815.1 Hemitrygon akajei
CTGACTTTGTCCCTCTTTCACAGCCCTCTATTGTAATGAAGTTCATCTTCAGTTGTTGACAACTGAATTGAAGGTTCCAGTTTGCTCCTGTTTATCTGAAATAAAATCAAAACAAAACATATTTAGCTTGTAAAGTGCAATTCAATTATTTTGTTTTCTCTTTACTCCCTACTATGATTCCCTAGTCCCCATTCCACATCCTGATTTGGTTTCAAGGGCATGGGTACCCATCTGCCACCTCTGGAACAGGGATTCCCAACCTTTTTTATGCCATGGACCTTTACCATTAACCAAGTAGTCTGTGGACCCCAGGTTGGGAACCCCTGCTCTTGGAAGCTTTTGTTAATGACTGCACCAAGATATGAACCGGGGAACTGAGACACTTATCAATCCTGTGACACCTGGTAGGGTGTCAACTATATTCACTTTCTTCCCTTTTCCACCAGGGTACTGACATCTGTGACAATTAGCTCAGTATCATTTGAAGTGCAATTCAAAATATGAACACAAGCAAAGGGCAAATCTTGAGAGCTCCTCGACTCCTGGAGTCATGGAAAACTACAGCACAGAAACAGGCCCTTCGGCCCATCTAGTCTGTGCCAAACCATTTAAGCTGCCTAATCCCATTGACCTTAACACAGACCATAGGCCTTCATACCCCTCCCATCCATTAACCTATCCAAATTTCTCTTAAATGTTGAAATTGAACCCGCATCCACCACTTGCGCTGGCAGCTCATTCTACACTCTCATCACTCTCTGAATGAAAAAGTTTCCCTTCAAATTACCCTTAAACATTTCACTTTTCACCCTTAATCCATGACCTCCAATTGTAATTACACCCAACCCTCAGTGGAAAAAGTCTGGAATTACACTATCTATGCCTCTCATAATTTTGTATACTGTACATCTATCAAATCACCCCCTAATACTCTATATTCCAGGGAATACAGTTTTAACCTATTCAGTCTTTCCATACAACTTGGGTCCTCCAATGTCAGCTACATCATTGTAAATTTTCTCTGTACTCTTTCAACCTTATTTACATCTTTCCTGTAGGTAAGTGACCAAAACTGCACGCAATACTCCAAATCAGGCCTCACCAATGTTTATACAACTTCAACATAACATCCCATCTCCTGTACTTAATACTTTGATTTATGAAGGCCAATGTGCCAAAAGCTTTCTTTACAACCCTATCTATCTGTGAAGCCACATTCAATGAATTATGTACCTGTACTCCCAGATCCCTTTGTTCTACTGCACTCCTCAGTGCCCAGCCGCTTACAGTGTAAGACCTCCCCTGAATGGTCCTCCCAAAGTGCAAATATCTCATACTTGTCTGCATTAAATTCCATCTGCCATTTTTACAGCTAGTCCAGATCTGGCTGCAAGCTCTAATAGTCTTCCCGAAAACTTAGTGCCAACAGAAAAGAACTGGTACAGATGGAGCTGTTGAAACAGATATATCCCATTTCTAAATCTGCAAACATCCCTCTTCAAACTCAGATTCCTAAATATTTACATTAAATCCAGCTGTCCCACACAATGAGCCCAAACACTAAATGTTACTATATAATCTATCATCGGGGGTTCTTAAAATGAGCCAAATCCACTGACTACTTCATCCTTCCTTTCATATTCTTATTAGGTTGCATCCTGTTTTCAACTGTGTATTCCTGTCCCTACCAAGTTACGTTTTTGTGTTTATCAAATGCATAAAGTATGTTAACATTTTGTACCTCTATCGGTGCTCTTAACATTTACATTTCTCAGAGTTATTATACCTTAAAACAATCTTTCTCCAAAAAAAGAAGAAATATTGGAAATAAGGAAGGTTGACAAGGGTAATTTTCAGCTTTCCCTCTCCTTCTTCCCTTACCCATGTTACAGGTTTATATCGCAAACATGAGGAGATCTGCAGATGCTGGAAATTGAAGCAACACACACAAAATGCTGGTGGAACACAGGTGGCCAGGCAGCATCTATAGGAAGAAGCACTGTCGACGTTTCGGGCTGAGACCCTTCGTCAGGTCTTGGCCTGAAACGTCGACAGTCCTTCTTCCTACAGATGCTGCCTGGCCTGCTGCATTCCACCAGCATTTTGTGTGTGTTGCTACAGGTTTATATCAGTGGTTTTCAAGATTTTCTACCTGGGCCACTTTGTAGCTGCTGAAGCCTTCAACAGCATACTGCAAATCTTCCAAATATGCATATGGCCTGGGAATGTCAGAACTAGATAAATTTAATATGCCATCATTGTCAAATATATACTTAAATTACAGCAAGTTATTATAGAAATATGAAGTGGAGAATGAATCTGAAGAATTTCTAGATGGGCCAAAATGCCTTTTTCTGTGCTGTACTTTTCTATGACTCTAAGTCACAGATCCTCGAGGAATCATTGTTGGAAACGATCTGTGAAAATCACAGGAAAATATTAATTCTAAAGGATCAATACAACTATTAGAGATACACAAAGTAGCAGGACATGTTGAGGGCATACTCTGTTGCTGCAGGAAGCATAGCAACAGTTGCAAGCTGCCCCAAGCACACCTCGGACTGCATTGGTCATTGAAGGAAACAATACATTTCACTGAATGCTTTGATGTGTACGTGACAAATAATCTAATCTTTAAAAGGTCAAATACAAAGTATTAAATTCAGGACATACCTTCCCCATCTGAGGATACAAGCTGAAGGAAACAGGTATCATTAATCCTAGGATCAAGGAAGTCATTACAAGTCTAGAAGAAGCAAGAGCAATTGGAAATCTCCTTATGAAATTTGTCCTAGAGAGAATTGTGATAAAAATGTATTACCCAAAAATCAATTTATAAATTTACCCTGTCTACTACCCCTAACTTGCCCTAACTAAGTTTCCTGACCAATGCTCTGTTATATAGTTCAGTGATTCCATTTATTTGGTCAGTTTTATCTGGCACTTAAGGCAGTTGAGACTTTAGACCTATTGATATTCTTTAGCAAAACCATGTCTCTGTCTCTTTCTATAGAGCTCTTTCCATTTATCCATGGTTTATCAATATCAAAGTCGAAAGTAAGTTTTTTCAAGTATGTTAAAAATAAAAGAGAAATGAGAGTAGATATAGGACCGTTACAAAATGAGGCAGGAGAAATAATAACGGGGGACAAGGAGATGACTGATGAACTAAATGAGTATTTTGCATCAGTCTTCACTGTAGAAGACATTAGCAGTATGCCTGATGTTGTAGTGCGTGAAGGAAGAGAAGTGGGTGCAGTTACTGTTACAAGAGAAAAGGTGCTCAAAAAACTTAAAGACCTAAAGATTCATAAGTCACCTGGACCAGGGAACCCTAGGGTTCTGAAAGAGGTAGCGTTAGAGATTGTGGCACTAGAAATGATCTTTCAAAAATTATTGGACTCTGGCATGGTGCAGGAGGACTGGAAAATTGCAAATGTTACTTCACTCTTTAAAAAAGGAGAAAAGCAGCAGAAAGGAAATTACAGACTAGTTAGCCTGACCTCAGCATTTGGGAAGATGTTAGAGTCAATTGTTAAGGATGAGGTGATGGGAGTACTTGGTGACACAGGACAAGATGGTACAAAGTCAGCATTTTTTCCTTCAGGAAAAATCTTGCCTGATGAACCTGCTGGAATTTTTTGAGAAGATTACAAGTAGGATAGATAAAAGGGTTGTAGTAGTTTCAGGTCAGGTCAAGGCTTTGCCTTGCTACTGCTACCACGTAGCCAAGTATTACCAGTCTTGGGTCGGGTTCTCGGCGACTCAACCGGCACACCCTCGGGTGCACTTCGGTTAACCAGGGAAGAGGGTGTGTAGGCACCCAGCGGGACTAAAAACCAAAACCTGTCAAAGGGCAGATGAACCCCTTGTGAGTCAACGGCCACCTACTGTCTATGTGAGGAGTGGCGTGCCAGTCTTTCGTTTCGTGCCTTGTAAGGCATATTGCCCGATGCCGGCTCCCTAGGCCTGAGTCGACGTTGTCGTAGTAATAGTAGTAGTTGTAGTAGATGTTGTATATTTGGACTTTGAGAAGGCCTTTGGCAAGGTGCTACATGTGAGGCTGCTTACCAAGTTAAGAACCCATGGTATTACAGGAAAGATACTGACATGGTTAGAACATTGGCTGTTTGGTAGGAGGCAGTGAGTGGGAATAAAAGGATCGTTGTCTGGTTGGCTGCCTGTGACTAGTGGTGTTCCACAGGGGTTGGTGTTGGGACCACTTCTTTTTATGCTGTATATCAAAGATTTAGATGATGGAATAGATGGCTTCTTGCCAAGTTTCTCATCCTATGTCTTACGGTCTATGGTCTTATCGTCTGGAACTTGCCTTGTGTCTCTGCCATTTTTATAGATACCATTTAAAATAAATATTTACTTATTCCATACGATCATAAGACCGTAAGACATAGGAGCAGAATTAGGCCATTTGGCCCATCGAGTCTGCTCTGCCATTCAATCATGGCTGATCCATTTTTCCCCTCTTCAGCCCCACTCTCCAACCTTCTCGTTGTAACCACTAATGCTGTGTCCAGTCAAGAACCAATCAAGCTCTGCCTTAAATAATCCCAATGACCTGACCTCCACAGCTGCCTGTAGTAATAAATTTCTCAGCATCTCTGTTTTAAATGGATGTCCTTCTACCTGAGGCTGTGCCCTCTTGTCCTAGACTCTCCCATCATGGGAAACATCCTTTCCACATCTACTCTGTCTAGGCCTTTCAACATTTGAAAGCTTTCAATGAGATCCCCCCCCCCATCCTTCTAAACTCCAGCTAGTACAGTCCCAGAGCTATCAAACATTCCTCATATGATAACCCTCTCCTTCCTGGAATCATCCTTGTGAATATCCTCTGAACCCTCTCCGATGCCAGCACATCTTAGACCAGGAACCCAAAACTGTTCACAATATTCAAGGAAAGGCCGTACCAGTGCCTTATAAAGCTTCAGCATCACATCCTTGCTCTTGTATTCCAGACCTCTTGAAATGAATGCTAACATTGATTTGCCTTCCTCACCACCAAATCTACCTGCAAGTTAACCTTTAGGGTGTTCTGCACAAGGACTCCCAAGTTCCTTTGCATCTCAGATTTTTCAATTTTCTCTCTGTTACGAAAATAGTCTGCACATATATTTCTACTACCAAAGTGCATGACCATGCATTTTCCAACATTGTATTTCATTTGCCACTTTCTTGCCCTTTCTCCTAATCTCTCCAACTCCTGCAGCGTACTTGTTTCTTCAACACTATCTGCCACTCCACCAATATTCATGAGCAAACATAGCAAAAAAGCCATCTATTTCATCATCTAAATCTTTGATATACAGCTTAAAAAATGTGGTCCCAACACTGACCCCTGCGGAACACCACTAGTCACTGGCAGCCAACCAGACAATTTATTCCTACTCGCTGCCTTCTTCCAATCAGCCAATGCTCTAACCATGTTAGTAACTTTCCTGTAATACCATGGACTCTTAACTTGGGGTCAATACTCCCCAATGCCATTAGGCTTTACAATTCTACCGCCAGGACTTAAGAACTTTTTAAAAGCTATTATTAATGCTTTTTGAGATAGTGATTTAGATGCATATCATATTTTTTACTGAGTTAAGTATTGTATGTAATTAGTTTTGCTACAACAAGTGTATGGGACATTGGAAAAAAGTTGAATTTCCCCATGGGGATGAATAAAGTATCTATCTATCTATCTATCTATCTAATAAGCAGCCTTGTGTGGCACCTTGTCAAAGGTTTTCTGAAGTCCACTGACATACATGAAGACAATAGCTTGGTACATGGAAAAAATGGCTTACAAAGATGCAGTTACTGAGCGGCATTACACTTCAAATTGAAATTTTACACTAGCAGCTGGCAGTAAAAATCCCCACATTGGGAGTTCATCATCTCAACCACAGCTTCTTGGGAAATACTTTCAAGTACTTCCAAGATAGAAGTACTTTCACCAGCAAGGATGGAGAATTAACAAAGCAAGTCATCCCACTTCACTACAGTGGTGGGAGACTACGTGATCTTCCTGTTCTTTTGTCTGCTGCAGAACACCTAAAAAACTGTGAAGGCAGCACAAAATATTGAAAATAATATCAAATCGACCATTTGAATAGACATATTGCCCAATTTTACCAAAACCAACTGTCATTTGACTGTAAGGGGAAGAATGCAAGAAAACACATTAAACTGCAACACAAAAATAATGAAAGAAGTATTCCATACCTTTGCAAATAGCTAACAATCATGTTTGGTGCAGCAACTGTCGTTCCAATTAATACGGCTCTGGAAACTGCTGTGTCTTTTACTGCCTAGAGGGAAAAATAAACCTTGAAAGCCCTTGTAGTCTATTAAAGACTCATGATCACTTAACTCCTTATAATGTTCAGACACAGCAATATCTACAGTTTTGTGACCAATGTCACCAGATAGTAATTAGACTATCTCTGGTTTATTTCCTTTCTGTAATCTAAGGGAGCTAAGAACTACAGTCTAGACATAGTAAAACAGAATGGGTAGGTCATATTACTCAAGCTTCCTCTGTCTTTCAGTAAGATAGGTCATTGGTCTCAGCTCCCATTTCACTGCCTATTCCCATTCCTTCAATTCTTTGGAGATGAAAGTTCTCTCTTTGCAACTGCAGCTCGTCATTAAGACCATACAACATAGGAGCAGACTAGGTTATTCAACCCATTGAGTCTGCTCCACCATTTCATCATGGCTGATCCCGGATCCTACTCTACCCCATGCCCTGACCAATCAGGAAATGATCAACTTCCACCTTAAATATACCCAGGGAATTGGCCTCCATCACAGTCTGTAGCAGAGCATTTCATAGATTTACTACTCTCAGGCTAAAAAAATTCCTTCTTACCTCTTTTCTAAAGAGGCACTCCTCAATTTTGAGGCTGTGCCCTCTAGTTCTGGATACCCCACCACAGGGAACATCCTCTCCTCATCCACTTTATCTAGTCCTTTCAACATTCAATAGGTTTCAATGAGATCCCACCACATTCTTCTGAATTCCTTTAAGTACAGGCCCAAAGCTGCCAAACGCTCCTCATATGTTAACCCCTTCATTCCTGGAATAATCATCAGGAACCTCCTCTGGACTCTCTCCAATGACAACACATCCTTTCTGAGATATGGAGCCCAAAACTGTTGACAATACTCTAAGTGTGGCCTGACCAGTGTCTTATTAAGGCTGAACATTATCTCCTTGCTTTTATATTCTATTCCCCTTGAAATAAATGCCAACATTGCATTTGCTTTCTTTACGACAGGTTCTTAACCTGTAAGTTAACCTTCTGGGAGTCTTGCACAAGGCCTCCAAAGACCCTCTGCACCTCTGATTTTTGAACCTTTCCCCGATTTAGATAGTTATCCACACTATTGTTCCTTTTACCAAAATGCATTGTCATACATTTCCCAACACTGTATTCCATCTGCTACTTTTTGCCCTATCTTCCAATTTATCTAAGTCCTGCTGCAATAGCATTGTTTTCTCAGCACTACCTACCCCTCCACCTATCTTCATATCATCTGCAAACTTTGCCACAAAGCCATCAATTCCATTATCTAATTCACTGACAAGCAATGTGAAAAGCAGCAATCCCAATACTGACACTGAGGAACGCCTTTATTCCCACTCGCTGCCTCCTACCTGTCAGTCATTCCTCTGTCCATGCCATTATCTTTCCTGTAACGACATTGGATTTTATCTTGTTAAGCAACCTCATGTGTGGCATCTTATACAGACAGACAGACAGGCATACTTTATTGATCCCGAGGGAAATTGGGTTTCGTTACAGTCGCACCAACCAAGAATAATGTAGAAATATAGCAATATAAAACCATAAATAATTAAAAAATAATAAGTAAATAATGCCAAGTGGAAATTAGTCCACGACCAGCCTATTAGCTCAGGGTGTCTGACACTCCGAGGGAGGAGTTGTAAAGTTTGATGGCCACAGGCAGGAATGACTTCCTATGATGCTCAGTGTTGCATCTCGGTGGAATGAGTCTCTGGCTGAATGTACCCCTGTGCCTAACCAGTACATTATGGAGTGGATGGAAGACATTGTCCAAGATGGCATACAAACGCCTTCTGAAAATACAAGTAAATGACATCCATTGCCTCTCCTTTGCCCAACCTATTTGTTACTTCCTTGAAGAACTCTAACAGATTTATCAGACAAGAGTTCCCTTTGCAGAAACCTTGCTGATATATGACTTATTTTATCATTAGTCTCCAAGTACCTGAAACCTCATCCTTAATAACAGACTCCCAACACTTTCCTAACCACTGAGGTTAGGGTAACTGGCCTATAATTTCCTTTCTTTTGCCTTCTTCCCTTCTTAAAGAGTGGAGTGACATTTGCAATCTTCCAATCCTCTGGGACCATCCCAGAATCAAGGGATTCTTGAGAGACCATAACCAATGCATCCATTATATCTTCAGCAACCTTTCTCAAGACTCTGGGATGTAATCCACCTGGACCAGGTGACTTATTCACCTTAAGACCTTCCAGTTTGCCAAGCACTTTTTTCCTTTGTAATAGCAATGACACTCACAGACCTCTGGCACACTGCTAGTGTCTTCCACAGTGAAGACTGCTGAAAAGTACCCATTCAGTTCATCTGCCATTACTACCTCACCAGCATCATTTCCAGTGGTCCACTATCAACTCTCACCTCGCTTTTACACTTTATACAACTGAAAAAACTTTTGGAATCCTGCTTTATATTATTGTCTAGTCTGCCCTCATATTTCATCTTTTCCTTTCTTATAGCTTTTTAGTTGCTTTTTGTTGGATTTTAAAAGCTTCCTAATTATCCAACTTCCCACTCATTTTTGCAATCTTATATGCCCTGTCCTCTTCTTTTATGCAGTCCTTAACTTCCTTTGTCAGCCATGGTTGCCTACCCCTGCCATTTGAGAACTTCTTCCTATGTGGGATGTATCTATCCTGAGCCTTGTGAACTATTCCTAGAAACTTCAGCCATCTCTGCTTTGCCATCATCGCCGCCAGTATCCTCCTCCAATCCACCTGGGAAAGCTCCTCTCTCATGCTTCTGTAATTCCCTTTATTCCACTGTGATACCGATACATGCGACTTATGCTTCTTCCTCTCACAGTGTAGTATGAATTCAATCATATTATGATCACTGCTTCCTAAGGGTTCCTTTATGTTAAGCTCCCTAATAAGACTGGGTTATTACACAACACACAGTTTAAGATCCCCTTTCGGGACTTCCGGTGGGATGGCGGTTGTTTGGCTGCTCCGAACTTTTGTTCTGTTGCTGTCGCTGTCTTTGCACTAAATGTCTCCATGTTTTGGACCTTGGTTGGGAGTTTTTTCGGTGTCTCTTGCTTGCCTGTGAGCATGTCTGGCTTGCAGTGTCGGGCGGGGGTTCTGGATCCGGGAGAGGGGGGGCTGCGGCTCTCTCGGACGGGACTCTGGCTGCGCTCGGGGGGCTCCGAGACGAAATTTTGAGGGAATTTGGGACCGCTTTCGAACGGTTGGGGGCGGACTGGATCGGATCGACGATGGGGTGGACGGGCATGCCGAGCACCTGTCTCGCGTCGATTTGACTTCTGGGGATTTGGGGGGTTGCGTTCAATGCTTGGGGACTCTCTGTTCCGGCTTGGAGGGAGGGTGTGGCAGGCTCCTTTCCGGGGTGGTGGATCTCGAGGATCGCGGCGGACGCCGCAGTCTTGGGGTTCTTGGGTTGCCGGGGGCCGCCGAACGGGGATCAACGGTGAGGTTTTCCTCCGGGTTTCTCTGTGGGATGTTCGGGGGGGGGGTTTGCTTCCGGGCCCGCCCGGGCTCGAGCGGGCGCGTGGGGTCTGTGTTCCCCCCGGAGTTCTGGGCTCCCACCCGCAGCCAGTGGTCTTGTGCTTCCGTCAATGCCAGGTGGAGCACGGTCTGGTTGTAGGGGCACGTCGCGGGGGTTCTTTTCCTTTCCGGGATGCAACAATTCGCTTTGTGGAAGATTTTGCACCCCGGACCTTGGGGATGCACGCTGAGTTTGGGGGCGCAATGGGGGTGCTTTTTGATCGCGGTTTTGGGCCTTCTCTTCGCGGTCCTGCCGATCTGCGGATCGGGCTTGGTGCTGGAGGATACGGGTGGTTCGGGTCGGTGGGGGAGGCTGAAGCGTTTGTGGCGGGTCTTCTGGCTATCCGGTCATCTTCGGAATCCGATCGGACCTCCTAAAATGGTGGATAAGTACTCCTCGTAGTAAAATTACTTTTTTTGGACTCAGACTTTACTTGAATCACTCAGACATTATTCATTGAAACTCCAAGGGCTGTTGACAATCTCTCCCTGGATTTGGTGTGTGTGTAATCTATTTTTATTCTTGTATAACTTTATCTACAGAGTTCTAAAACTGACTCTAACTTGTTTTGGAGGTTCAAAGTCTTTAGTGAAGGCCTCCCTGTTTGTTGGTTCACAGTTTAATTGCTGATTTATTTTTCCTTTTTTTAATATTTATTTATTTATTTTTTTTCTTTTCTTCACCCCTTTTCTCTAATCTCTGAATTTTTTTCTCTCCTCTCTGTAAATGGTTGATAAATACTCGTCTTGAATCTATAATTTTCCTCTTCCTCTCTTTTTTTAAAAACTTTTTTTTCCCCTTTCTCTTACTTTATTCTATAATTTTTTGCGGGTAGGTTAGTTTTGGTTTTCTTCCGATTTTCTCTGTATTAAGTTTTATATTTCTGCAGAAGGTATTCTAATCTGTAGTTATGTTTTCTAGTGCATAAACTAGTTACTATTTGCTATAGTATTTATACGGAACTGCTGCTAATGACACAGATCTGGAAGTTGTATTTGGGTTAATTTTTTTGGTAGAGCTAGCTACTTGTTTTGGTAGCCGTCTAGTTTTGGGTTGTGTGGGTGGGGTGGATTTTCCAGTTCCAACATCACTCACTGTATTTATTGTTTCTCTTTATTGCTCAGGACATGTATATGTTTTGATTTTACGAATCTATGTTTACATCTCTGCTCCCAGACTGCTATTGTACTGCTTGACTTTTTATATGCCTGCTGCCTTTTATGCATTAGTAATTGATAATGGCTAGTGCACTTAAATTCGTGAGCTGGAATGTAAAGGGATTGAATCACCCTGTTAAAAGGAGGAAGGTATTCTCACATATCAAACAACTCAAAACTGACATTGCTTTCCTTCAAGAAACTCATATTCATTGTTTTGATAACTCCCGGCTTCTGTCAAAGTGGGCGGGTCAGCATTTTCATTCATCCTTTGCCGCTAAAGCTAGGGGAGTCTCCATTCTTATTAACTCAAATATTCCTTTTGAACTCCATAATAAAATATCTGATACAAATGGCCGTTTTATTATTGTTTCCGGTAAACTATATAACACTAAAGTTGCACTAGCAAACCTGTATGCCCCCAACTTTGATGATGTTAACTTTTTTGAACGGTTTTTTTCCTCATTACCGGGCTTAAACTCATACTCTCTTATACTGGGTGGTGACTTCAACTGTTGGTTGGATCCTAATCTGGATCGATCGTCCTCTGTTACCAGATCACCTACTAAATCTGCCTTAGCTATCCAATCGTTTCTCTCTAATTTTGGTATCTCTGATATATCGCGTTTCCTCCATCCTACGGAGAGAGATTATTCTTTTTTCTCACATGTTCACCATACCTTCACTAGAATTGACTATTTCTTACTCGATAACCAACTTATTCCATTTGCCCACTCTTGTGACTATCAGAGTATACTGATTTCTGACCATGCCCCAATTACCCTCTCTCTGAACTTTCCTGGTCTCCCTCAGAGAAATAAACACTGGCGGTTTGATTCAACTTTATTATCGGATGATGATTTTTAAAAATTTATTAAGGATCAGATAACCTTTTATTTTAACACTAATACATCACCTGAAGTGCCATCCCAGATTGTCTGGGATGCCATGAAAGCATATCTGAGGGGTCAAATAATCTCTTACACAGCAAATCTCAACAGAAGATCCCGTGCAGATCGATTAGACCTCATTAACCAGATTAAAGATTTGGATCAAATATATGCCCAAACTAAGAACCCTGAATTATACAAGAAGCGCGTTGAACTCCAAACTAAATTTAACCTTCTGTCCACTCAACCTGTCGAACGCCAACTTTTCGAAAGCAAGAGTCGCTTTTACATTCATGGGGATAAGTCTGGTAAATTCCTAGCCAATCAGCTGAGGCATTCCAAAGCCAAACAACATATTACAAAGATCCGGAAGGAGAACGGAGACTTTACATCAGATCATTTAGAAATTAATGATGCATTTAAAAATTTTTATTCTCGGCTTTATTCCTCTGAATCTCTGAATGACAATATCTCTGTTGATCAATTTTTACAGAATCTGAATATCCCCTCACTTTCATCTGATTTCAAAGCCAAACTCAATGCGCCTATATCATCAGAAGAAATATCTTTTGCAATTTCTGCACTGTCCTCAGGGAAATCTCCTGGACCTAATGGGTTCCCTGTAGAATTTTATAAATTATTCTCTTCACTTCTTTCTCCTCAGTTACTTTCAGTATTATCTGACTCGTTTAATTACGGCAAATTGCCACCATCTTTCAATGAGGCATCTATTATTCTTCTCTTAAAAAAGGGCAAAGACCCAACAGAGTGTTCCTCGTATAGGCCGATCTCTCTGCTCAATGTTGATGTAAAGATCTTAGCTAAAGTTTTGGCTCATAGATTAGAAACCGTTATTCCCTCCATTATCTCTGATGACCAAACAGGCTTTATTAAAAACCGTCTCCCTTTTTTTAACATTCGGCGTTTATTTAATATCTTATACTCAGCTCCAACTGGGATTCCTGAATGTGTTATTTCCCTCGATGTGGAGAAAGCATTTGATCGTATAGAGTGGAACTACCTTTTTGCAGTCTTAGAAAAATTTGACCTCGGCCAAAATTTCATCTCTTGGATCCAATTGCGGTACCTGTGTCCTACTGCTTCTGTTTTAACTAATTTTCAGAAATCCCAAGTATTTAATCTCAAACGTGGCACCCGTCAGGGATGCCCCTTAAGTCCCTTTCTCTTTGATTTGGCTATAGAACCTCTGGCGATAGCATTTCGAAACTGTCCTGAATTGACCGGGATTTGGAGAGGGGGTGTTGAGCATAAAGTTTCTCTCTATGCTGATGACTTATTACTCTTTCTCTCAAATCCGTCTACATCCTTACCTCTAATGTTTTCACTTCTTGACCAGTTTAGCCAGATCTCTGGCTATAAACTTAACTTACATAAGAGTGAACTTTTCCCAATTAATAAAGAAGCACAAGGACTAACATTTCGTGATCTCCCTTTTAAAGTAGTCCATAATCAATTTACCTATCTTGGAATTACAGTCACAAGGAAGTTTAAAGATCTCTTTCGTGAAAACTTTGCCAATCTTTCATATGCTATAAAACAGAGTCTGGTACAATGGTCACCTCTATCTATGTCTTTGGTAGGTCGTATTAATGTTGTTAAAATGTATGTTCTCCCCAAATTTTTATACTTATTTCAATCTATCCCAATTTTTATTCCTAAATCTTTTTTTGATTCCTTAGACTCTATTATTTTGTCATATCTGTGGCAGAATAAGCGCTCCAGAATTAATAAAATCCATCTCCAAAAATCTAAAAAAGAGGGTGGCATGGCTTTACCTAACTTTCGTTTATATTATTGGGCAGCTAATATATGTTGTGCTACCTTTTGGTCTTTCTTCCACGGCCAACCCGAGTGCCCTAACTGGGTGGCAATGGAGTTGAGCTCCACTAAAGAATTATCTATCTCTGCACTTCTCGGCTCTGCACTCCCTAGCAGTCTGCCTAGATCAATGGCTAATCCTCTTGTTAGACACACTTTGCGTAAATGGGCTCAGTTCAGGAAATGCTATGGTTTCCAGGGGTTTTCCGTTTCCAGCCCTGTCGCACATAATCACCTTTTTTTACCTACTACGTACGATTCAGCATTCCATGTTTGGTATAGGAAGGGCATTAGACATTTTGAAGATCTTTTCATTGATAATCGCTTCGCCTCTTTTCAGCAGCTCTCTGTTAAGTTCAATCTGCCTAACACTCATTTTTTCAGATATCTCCAAATCCGACACTTTATTGCTCCTTTAATTCCTAACTTTCCTGAAATGCCTGCGAAAAATGCTATGGACGTATTTCTATCCATTAATCCACTAGGTAAAGGTTTAATATCAATTATCCAAGATAAACTAGCAGCCTTACGACGGGCCCCTGTGGATAAAATTAAAATGGCCTGGGAGCAGGATTTAAATATCTCCTTATCCGAGGAGAGCTGGGACTCAGTTCTCAAATCGGTTAACTCAACCTCTCTTTGTGCTCGCCATTGCCTTTTACAGTTTAAGATTGTTCATAGAGCCCATATGTCTAAATCTAATCTATCTCGATTCTACCCTGGCATTAGTCCGCTCTGTGATAAATGCAAGAGGGGCGTGGCCTCTCTCATCCATATGTACTGGTTCTGTCCTAGTTTGGAGAAATTCTGGAAAGATGTCTTCACTACGTTATTGTGTATTTTGAATCAGCACCTAGAACCAAACCCCTTAATTGCTCTGTTCGGTTTTTGGGGCGAGACAGATTTATGTCTGGGTCCGACCAAATGCCGAATACTATCCTTTGCCTCTCTCCTGGCTAGACGCTTGATCCTCCTTAGATGGAGAGATGTTGCCCCGCCCACCCATGCGCAATGGCTTAACAACATTATGGCCTGCTTGGACCTCGAAAAAATACATTATTCAGTTCTTAATTCGGATCTAAAGTTCCATAAGGTCTGGGGACCTTTTATCGAGTACTTTCATAACCTTCCTCTTGACTAGGGTTTTTTTTTCCTTCTTCTTCTTTTCGGTCCCTTGCTTTCAGCTCCCTTTTTTTTCTGGTAGTAGCCATTATTATCCTCTGGTGCTAAGTGTATTCACAGTCTGGGAGTTTGACTGTCCTGACTTATACTCTCTATATTGTGTTGTGGTCGGTCTGGAGTTGTTGTTTTTTTTCGTGTGTTGTGGGGCTTGGGGAGGATACTAAGCTTACCTGTCTTTAATTTAGGTGCTTTTTTGTTAAATTCTCTTCCTTTGTAGCATATTGTTATTGTATGCTTAATTTTGCACTGTATTAATGTTCCTCATTGGGATTTGGGGTTTTTAATTTGTAAAATGTTTCGAAAAACTAATTTAAATTTTTTTTTTAAAAAAAAGATCCCCTTTCCCTGAGCAGGCTCAAGCACAAGAAAAAGCCATCCAAAAAGCCATCTCATAGACATTCAACAAATTCCCTTTCTACATTTACCTTTATTACATGCTTTTTCCAGCTTCCTTTGCACCCAATTGTGGCCGTTTTTCAGCCACGACTCAGTGATGCCCACAACATCACAGACCAATCTCTAATTGTGCCATGAATTCGTCCACCTTATATCAAATACTTAATACACTTAAATACTTAAATACACAACCTTCAGTCCTGCATTCTTTTCCTTTTGAATTTTGCCTCTACGGTACAATTTAACTCTTCACTCTGTTTGCATTTTACCTCATCGTCAGCTTGTCCTTCCTTACATTCATGTTACACCTATCATCTGCTTGTAAACCTGCTGGCTCATCCTCAGCTCTATCATCCTGGTTTCTATGCCCATGCCATATTAGTTTAAACCACTCCCCAACAGTTCTAGTAAATCTACCCGCAAGAATATTGGTCCTCCTCAGATTCAAGTGCAATCCGTCCCTTCTGTACAGGTCCTGCCTACTCCAGAAGAGGTCCCAATTATCCAAAATCCCTGCCCCCTGTTCTAATTCTTCAGCCACATATTTATCTACTGCCTCATTCTATTCCTATCCTCACTGTCACATGGCACAGGTAGCAATCCCAAGATTAGTACCTTTGAGGCCCTGCTTCTCAGCTTCCTTCCTATATTCTTTTTTCAGGACCACCTACCTTTTTCTTCCTATGTCGTTGCTACCAATATGTACTTGGACTTCTGGCTGCTCACCCTCCCTTTTCAAGATATTGTGGACGCGTCCAAAACATCTCAGACCCTGGCACTTGGGAGGTAATTCTACTGGTTCACAACTCTATGAGAAGAAATTGCTCTTCATCTCCTGTTCTCAGATAGAAAATTTATCCATGTCCCTAAATTTATGCTCCACCAATGGAAATGTTCTATCAAGGTCCTCAGAATCTTAAAGTCTTCATTAAGTTTGCCTCTTATGTTTCTCAACTCTAGAAGTGATCAGCCAGTTTACCCAATCCATCTCACAAAAGAATCAATCAGGTGTTATTGACCTAATATGGATTTGGGAACTTGAAATTTGTTCTTTCTGATTTTCATAACAATGTGACACTGAAGAATTCAAATGGCTGAAGTTTGCATGCAAAAAGGCGGAGCTTAGGAGGGTTAATGGTGACTCCTTTGCTTGCATCTTTGGAAACAGCTCTATTTCCATCTTTTTTTTTAAGATTTTTTTTATTAGTTTTTCAAAACATTTTACAAAATTAAAAACCCCAAATCCCAATGAGGAGCATTAATACAGTGCAAGATTAAGCATACAATAACAATATGCTACAAAGGAAGAGAATTTAACAAAAAAGCACCTAAATTAAAGACAAGTGAGCTTAGCGTCCTCCCCAAGCCCCACAACACAAGAAAAAAACAACTCCAGACCAACCACCACACAGTATAAAGAGTATAAGTCCGGACAGTCAAACTCCCAGACTGTGAATACACTTAGCAACAGAGGATAGTAATGCCTACTACCAGAAAAAAAAGGGAGCTTGAAAGCAAGGGACCGAAAAGAAGAAGAAAAAAAAAGAAAAAAAAACCCCTAGTCAAGAGGAAGGTTATGAAAGTACTCGATAAAAGGTCCCCAGACCTTATGGAACTTTAGATCCGAATTAAGAACCGATTGAATAGCTAAGGCAGATTTAGTAGGTGATCTGGTAACAGAGGACGATCAGTCCAGTTTAGGATCCAACCAACAGTTGAAGTCACCACCCAATATAAGAGAGTATGAGTTTAAGTCTGGTAGTGAGGAAAAAAAACGTTCAAAAAAGTTAACATCATCAAAGTTGGGGGCATACAGGTTTGCTAGTGCAACTTTAGTGTTATATAGTTTACCAGAAACAATAATAAAACGGCCATTTGTATCAGATATTTTATTATGGCGTTCAAAAGGAATATTTGAGTTAATAAGAATGGAGACTCCCCTAGCTTTAACGGCAAAGGATGAATGAAAATGCTGACCCGCCCACTTTGACAGAAGCCGGGAGTTATCAAAACAACAAATATGAGTTTCTTGAAGGAAAGCAATATCAGCTTTGAGTTGTTTGATATGTGAGCATACCTTCCTCCTTTTAACAGGGTGGTTCAGTCCCTTTACATTCCAGCTCACGAATTTAAGTGCACTAGCCATTACCAATTACTAATGCATAAAAGGCAGCAGGCATATAAAAAGTCAAGCAGTACAATAGCAGTCTGGGAGCAGAGATGTAAACATAGATTCGTAAGGTCAAAATATAAACATGTCCTAAGCAATAAAGAGATGTTGGAACTGGAAAATCCACCCCACCCGCACAACCCAAAACTAGACGTCTACCAAAACAAGTAGCTAGCTCTACCAAAAAAATTAACCCAAATACAACTTCCAGATCTGTGTCATTAACAACATTTCCGTATAAATATTATAGCAAATAATAACTAGTTTATGCACTAGAAAACATAACTACAGATTAGAACACCATCTGCAGAAATATAAAACTTAATACAGAGAAAATCGGAAGAAAACCAAAACTAACCTACCCGCGAAACATTATAGAAGAATAAAGTAAGAGAAAGGGAAAAAAAAGGTAAGAAGGAAAAAGAAGAGGAAGGGGAAAGTTATAAATTCAAGACAAGTGTTTATCAACCATTTACAGAGAAGGGAGAAAAAAATTCAGAGATTAGAAAAAAGGGTGAAGAAAAGAAAAAGATAAAATAAATAAATATTTAAAACAAAGGAAAAATAAATCAGCAGTTAAACTGTGAACCGACAAACAGGGAGGCCTTCACTAAAGACTTCGAACCTCCAAAGCAAGTTAGAATTAGTTGCAGAACTCTGTAGGTAAAGTTATACAAGAATAAAAATAGATTACACACACACCAAGTCCCGGGAGAGATTGTCAACAGCCCTTAAAGTTTCAATGAATAATGTCTGAGTGATTCAAGTGAATTCCGAGTCCAGAGAAAGTAATTTTACTACGAGGAGTACTTATCCACCATTTTATGAGGTCCGATCAGATTCCGAAGATGACTAAATAGCCGGAAGACTTGCCACAAACACTTCAGCTTCCTTCGCTGATTTGAACCACTTATATTTCCCGGTATTAAGCTTGATTCGTAGATCAGCAGGGTTACGAAGGGAAGGTTTGAAACCACGATCAAAAAGCACTTTCATTGCGCCTTTAAACTCAGCGCGCATCTTTAAGGTCTGGGGTGCAAAATCTTCCACAAAGCGAATGGTTGTATCTTTGAAAGGAAGAGACCCCCTGCGACGCGCCTCTACGATCAGACTGTGTTTTACCTGGTATTGATGGAAACACAAGATTACTGGTCGCGGGCGGGAGCCCAGAATTCCGGGGGGAACGTAAACTCTGTGTGCCCGTTCGAGCTCGGGTGGCTTCGGAAGCAAATCTTTCCCGAATAACTCACAGAGAAACTCGGCGAAAAATTTCACGGTTGATCCCTTTTCAGTCGCCTCTGGTAATCCCAGAATTCTGATGTTACAGTGTCTACTGCGATTTTCGAGATCCACCATTTTGGAAAGAAGTTTGTTAGATTTTTCCTCTAAGCTGGAACAGAGAGTCTCCAAGTATCGAACATGACTTTCTAAATCTTCAGAAGTCGAATCGATGCGAGATAAGTGTTCAGCATGTTTGTCCACTTTATCGTTGATCCGATCCAGTTTGTCTTCTAACTGTTTGAAAGCGGTTTTAAATTCCTTTAAGATTTCGTCTCGGAGCTTTCCAAGCGCAACCAGCGTCTCGTCCGACGGGGTCATAGCTTCTTTTCTCCCGGGTTTAGAACTCTTGCGGAAGTCCCCAGTGGCTTTAAATTCCTTTAAGATTTCATCTCGGAGCTTTCCAAGCGCAACCATCGTCTCGTCCGACGGGGTCATAGCTTCTTTTCTCCCGGATTTAGAACTCTTGCTAGACATTGTAAGTTAGATATATTCACAGGCAAGTAAGAGATACCGAAATAATTCCTATCTAAGGTTTAAAAAATGGAGACATTTAGTGCAAAGGTAGCGACAGTAACGGAACAAAAGTTCGGAGCAGCTAAACAATCGCCATCTTACCGGAAGTCCCCATTTCCATCTTTAATATCTCTATTTTTCCCTTTCAGTGAGTGACCTGGAGTTACATGCTGACTACGGTTCTTTGCAGAAATGGGACTCGCTCTTGGGACTGGCTGTTGTTTGGCACACCAAAGGCTCAGCTTAAGAGTCTGGCTTGGATTCGGAAGCCTAGGATTTCGGGGCTCTGGAGATGGACGGATCAAGGGTCAATGTCACGACAGGAGACCCATGTGTCGTTGGGCGAGTCGAAACATCTACGGTTGTGTGCCTGGAGACCTGGGATCTTTGTAATCTTCAGGCACAGAGCTCGAAAAAAGCAACGCAATGGACTTTTAACATTGTAAGCTAGTGAGTTGTCTGTCATATCTGCCCGCTCGCTGGGAAATTGGAGACACCTCTTTCTCCCTTATTAGGGAGAGAGTGAACCTGCAGTATGTCGAATACCGGGTGAAACGTGAAGTCTTTGGGGTAACTGCAAGTCTGTTTCTTTGCTATTGCATTGCTCACGCTTAAGTGCTTCATGGAGGGTGCTGATGCCGATCCTTTTTTTTTGCCGGTGGGGGGAGGGGGGATTGTTGCTCGCTGCCATTTACACGCAGGAGCGGGGAACTGGGGGTGACTTTGGGATTCTAACATTTAGCTGTTGTTCATTTTTTGGGGCACTCCTCTGTTTTTGTGGATGGTTGCGAAGAAAAACCATTTCAGGATGTATATTGTATACATTTCTCTGACATTAAATTATATCTTTGAACCTTGAGATGTTTTTCACCTGTCAACTCAATGGCATATTTTCCTGTTTCAAACTGAGTGCAATTTTACCACATTCTTTGGCAAGTACTGAACTCACAAACTTAATCTGTTAGTTAGACCAGAATGACAATCTTTAAGCTCTTACCTTAGTTCCAGCTGCTTGGGAGACTCCTACAACATTGCCATTTTTATCCGTAAGTTCAATGCCTTTCTCAAATTCGGATCCTCTAACTACAGCCACATTGACAGCACTTGCAATTGCTGTTAGGAAAGATAGCGCTAACATTAAAACTGGCCCTGAACAAGTATGAGAATCTAAAGGTGACACATTTTACCTCATTCCATCAATCTTAAGTCTAAAATCTTACAAGAATGATAGACAACAATAACAAATAGCTAATCAAGTTTGGGTACTTCCCTGGGAATAAAATCATATATACGATTATATTGACTTTTCCTGCTTTCTAGTGATGACTCAAAAGGTTAAAGAGCAGAAAAATCGATCTCCAGCTAACAAACTCATTCCCCACCTGATTCCCTGAAATAAGATATTAGGCAAGTTAACTACAGTACTGTGCAAAAATCTTAGGCACATATATATACAGTGTTGTGCAGAAGTCTTCACACACACACACACACACATACACACTATATATATATATTTTTTTTTATTGCCAGGGCGCCTAAGACTTGCACAGTACTGAAGTAATTTTTTCTCTTCGGCAGTTTGAACAGGGCACGACTGCGCAAGTGCATGGAGGTCGGCCAGTGAGAACAGTGGGAAGAGTTTAAAAGGAAGACAGATTTACAGAGCAGGCATTGGAGGAGAGGGCAACAGAGTAGGAAGGCTATGGCTCAATGGGCTTCGGCTATAAATAGTCGAGGCCAGATAGATTATCTGTTTAAAATAAAGACAGAGTATGTTTGTGAGGCCAGCTTTCTGTGCTCAGTGTCAGTTGTGGTAAGTCCTAGAGACTCCCAGCCTCCCGGACGACCACATCTGCACCAGGTGCGTTGAGCCACAGCTCCTCAGAGATCGCGTTAAGCAACCAGAGCTGCAGCTCAATGACCTCCGTCTGATCAGGGAGAGTGAGGAGGTGATAGGGAGGAGCTATAGGTAGGTAGTCACCCCGGGACCACAGGAGACAGAAAAGTGGGTAACAGTCAGGAGAGGGAAGGGCAAGAAGCAGGTACTAGAGAGTACCCCAGTGGCTGTCCCCCTTAACAATAAGTGTTCCTGCTTGAGTACTTTTGGGGGGGGGGGATGGCCTACCTGGGGGAAGCAACAATGGTCACACCTCTGGCACAGAGTCTGGCCCTGTGGCTCAGATGGGTATGGAAAGGAAGAGGTTGGCAGCAGCGATAGGGGACTCTATTGTTAGGGGGTCAGATAGGCAAACTCAGATAGCAATTTGCCTCCCAGGTGCCAGGGTCCGGGATGTTTCTGATCGCGTCCACGGTATCTTGAAGCGGGAAGGAGAACAGCCAGAGGTCGTGGTACATATTGGTACCAACGACATAGGTAGGAAAAGGGAGGAGGTCCTGAAAACAGACTACAGGGAGTTAGGAAAGAAGTTGAGAAGCAGGACCTGCAAAGTAGTAAACTTAGGATTACTGCCTGTGCCACGTGAATGAGGTGGAGAATAAATGTGTGGCTGAGGGATTGGAGCAGGGGGCAGGGATTCAGATTTCTGGATCATTGGGATCTCTTCCAGGGCAGGTGTTGTGACCTGTACAAAAAGAACAGGTTGCACTTGAATCCCAATATCCTGGTGTGAAGGTTTGAAAAAGCTATTGGGGAGAGATTAAACTAGAATTGCTGGGGGGGGGGGGGGGGGGGTAGGAACTGGACTGAAGTGGCGGAGGAAAGGGAAGTTGGCTCACAAATAGAGAAAGTTTGGAGTAGGTGCGAAAGGGAGGATAGGCAGGTGATAGAGAAAGGACACATTCAGTCTGATGGTTTGAGATGTGTCTATTTTAATGCGAGGAGTATCATGAATAAAGCGGATGAGCTTAGAGTGTGAATCAGCACTTGGAGCTATGATGTTGTGGTCATTACAGAGACTTGGATAGTGCAGGGGCAGGAATGGCTACTTCAAGTGCCAGGCTTTAGATGTTTCAGAAAGCATAGGGAAGGAGGCAAAAGAGGTGGGGGCATGGCACTGTTGATCAGAGATAGTGTCACGGCTGCAGAAAAGGGAGAAGTCATGGAGGGGTTGTCTACAGAGTCTCTGTGAGTGGAAGTTAAGAATAGGAAGGGGTCAATAACTCTACTGGGTGTTTTTTATAGACCACCCAACAGGAACAGGAACATCAAGGAGCAGATAGGGAGACAGATTCTGGAAAGGTGTAATAATAACAGGATTGTTGTGTTGGGAGATTTTAATTTCCCAAATATTGATTGGCATCTCCCTTAGAGTGAGGGGTTTAGATGAGGTGGAGTTTGTTAGGTGTGTTCAGGAAGGTTTCTTGACACAATATGTAGATAAGCCTACAAGAGGAGAGGCTGTACTTGATTTGGTATTGGGAAATTAACCTGGTCAGGTGTCAGGTCTCAGTTGGAGAGCATTTTGGAGATAGTGATCACAATTCTATCTCCTTTACTATAGCATTGGAGAGGGAGAGGAACATACAAGTTAGGGAAACATTTAATTGGAGTAAGGGGAACTATGAGGCCATCAGGCAGGAACTTGGAAGCATAAATTGGAAACAGATGTTCTCAGGGAAATGTACCGAAGAAATGTGGCAAATGTTCAGGGGATATTTGCTTGGGGTTCTGAGTAAGTACATTCCAATGAGTCACGGAAAGGATGGTAGGGTACAAGATTTGTGGTGCACAAAGGCTGTTGTAAATCTAGTCAAGAAGAAAAGAAGAGCTTACAAAAGGTTCAAAAAACTAGGTAATAATAAAGATCTAGAATATTATAAAGTTAGCAGGAAGGAGCTTAAGAATGAAATTAGGAGAGCCAGAAGGGGTCATGAGAAGGCCTTGGCAGACAGGATTAAGGAAAACCCCATGGCATTCTACAAGTCTGTGAAGAGCAAGAGGATAAGACGTGAAAGAATAGTGTAAGAATCAAGTGTGACAATGGAAAAGCATGTATGGATCCGGAGGAAATAGCAGAAGTACAGGTGTCCCCTGTTATTCGAACGTTCGCTTTATGTCAACTCGCTGTTACGAAAGACCTATATTAGTTACCCGTATTCGCTAACAGAAGGTGTTTTCACTGTTACGAAAAAAGGCAGTGCACGCTGAGCAGCCAAGCTCCTCCCCCGGAACTGCATTCTAGCCAGCATTACTTAAACATGTGCCTGTGAGCATCTGTGCTTTATGTCAATTTATTTTGTGCATCCGTTAACAAGATGAGTTCTAAGGTATCGGAAAAGTCTAAAAGAGCGCGTAAGGGTGTTACACTTAGCGTAAAAATAGACATAATTAAGCATTTTGATCGTGGTGAACAAAGTAAGGACTTAGTAAGTTTGGCTAAGGGTTTGTGGAAGTTGACGAAGATGATGTTGAAGAGATTTTGACATCCCATGACCAAGAATTGAGAGATGAAGAGCTGATGAAGAGGAAAGGATAACAATTGAAACCGAACGCAGTAGCGAACAGCCCGAAAGTGAAGTTGTCCAGGAACTGAACAGGAAGCAATTATATGAGATTTTTGCTGCGATTGACAACGCTACAATGATTGCAAGAAAGTGTGACTTTGATTTTGAAAGGGTACGTAGGTTTAGGGCATATTTGCAGGATGGTTTGAATGCTTACAAAGAACTGTATGATAGAAAAATGCGCGAGGCTAAGCAGACAAGCATACTGTCGTTTTTCAAGCCTTTCACATCAGCCACAGCAGACGACGAAACTCAATCTTCGACATCGAGGCAGGCAGACGTAGAAGAAGGTGATCTGCCTGCCCTGATGGAAACAGATGACGAAGAGATGACACCCCAGTGGCCCACCACCCCAACCTCTGATGACTCAGCCTTACACACCATCATCATTGTGCTAACTGTCTTCCTGATTCCGGTAAGTGAAAATACACTGGGCTTACATTATTTCTACTTTATATAGGCTGTGTATTTTTATGTGTTACTTGGTAGCTTCATGGCTTAAAGGCTGCTGGAAAGAGTGCTTCTGCCGGGAGTGCTTGCGCTGTGTGTTTTTACCGTGAGTGCTGCCGAGAGCACTTGCGTGAGATTTTCGCTGCAGTGGACAGTGCTGCAATAATTGTAGAAAAGTATTCCTACATTATATAGGCTGTGTATTTATCAGATCATTCATGCTTTTACTATATGTTACTGTTATTTTAGGTTTTATGTGTTATTTGGCATGATTTGGTAGGTTATTTTTTTGGGTCTGCGAACGCTCACAAATTTTTCCCACATAAATAAATGGTAATTGCTTCTTCACTTTACGACGTTCTGGCTTACGAACCGTTTCTTAGGAACACTGTACCTTCGAATAGTGGGGGGAACCTGTATTTAATGTATACTTTGCTTCAGTATTCACTGCGGAAAAGGATCTTGGTGATTGTAGAGATGACTTGCAGAGGACCGAAAAGCTTGAGAATGTAGATATTAAGAAAGAGGATGTGCTGGAACGTATGGAAAGTATCAAGTTGGATAAGTCACCAGAACCGATTGGGATGTACCCCAGGCTACTGTGGGAAGTGAGGGAGGAGATTGCTGAGCTTCTGGCAATGATCCTTGCATCATCAATGAGGATGGCTGAGGTTCCAGAGGATTGGAGGGTTGCAGATGTTGTTCCCTTATTCAAGAAAGGGAGAAGGGATATCCCAGGAAATTATAGTGCAGGTCGGTGGGACTAGGTGAGAGTAAGCGTTCGGCACGGACTAGAAGGGCCAAGATGGCCCATTTCCGTGCTGTAATTGTTATATGGTTATAGGCCAGTGAGTCTTACTTCAGTGGTTGGTAAGGTGATGGAGAAGATCCTAAGAGGCAGGATTTATGAACATTTGGAGAGGCATAATATGATTAGGAACAGTCAGCATGGCTTTGTCAAAGGCAGGTCATGCCTTACGAGCCTGACTGAATTTTTTGAGGATGTGACTAAGCACATTGATGAAGGTAGAGCCGCAGATGTAGTGTATATGAATTTCAGCAAGGCATTTGAAAAGGTACCCCATGCAAGACTTATTGAGAAAGTAAGGAGGCATGAGATCCAAGGGGACATTGATTTGTGGAACCAGAACTGGCTTGCCCACAGAAGGCAAAGAGTGGTTGTAGATGGGTCATATTCTGCATGGAGGCCAGTGACCAGTGGTGTGCCTCAGAGATCTGTTCTGGGACCCTTACTGTTAGTGATTTTTACAAATGATCTGGATGAGGAAGTGGAGGGATGGGTTAGTAAATTTGTTGATGACACAAAGGTTGGGTGTGTTATGGAGGGCTGTCAGAGGTTATAGCGGGACATTGATAGGATGCAAAACTGGGCTGAGAAGTTGCAGATGGAGTTCCACCCAGATAAGTGTGAGGTAGTTCATTTTGGTAGGTCAAATATGATGGCAGAATATAGTATTAATGGCAAGACTCTTGGCAGTGTGGAGGATCACAGGGATCTTGGGGTCCGAGTCCATTGGGCACTCAAAGCTGCTACGCAGGTTGACTCTGTGGTTAAGGCGGCATACAGTGCATTGGCCTTCATCAATCGTGGGATTGAGTTTAAGAGCTGAGAGGTAATGTTGCAGCTATATAGGACCCTGGTCAGACCCCACTTGGAGTACTGTGCTCAATTCTGGTTGCCTCTTATCATCTTATACACCTCTATCAGGTCACCACTCATCCTCCATTGCTCCAAGGGAAAAAGGCCAAGTTCACTCAACTTATTCTCATAAGTCATGCTCCCCAATCTCAGCAACATAGAAAATAGGTGCGGGAGTAGGCCATTTGACCCTTCGAGCCTGCACCGCCATTCAGTATGATCATCGCTGATCATCCAACTCAGAACCCTATACCTGCTTTCTCTGCATACCCCCTGATCCCTTTAGCCACAAGGGCCATATCTAACTCCCTCTTAAATATAGCCAATGAACTGGCCTCAACTGTTTCCTGTGGCAGAGAATTCCACGGATTCACCACTCACTGTGTGAAGATTTTCCTCATCTCGGTCCTAAAAGGCTTCCCCTTTATCCTTAAACTGTGACCCCTCGTTCTGGACTTCCCCAACATCGGAAACAATCTTCCTACATCTAGCCTGTCCAATCCCTTTAGAATTTTATACGTTTCAATAAGATCCCCCCTCAGTCCTCCAAATTCCAGTGAGTATAAGCCTAGTCGATCCAGTCTTTCTTCATATGAAAGTCCTGCCATCCCAGGAATCAATCTGGTGAACCTTCTTCTTTGTACTCCCTCTATGGCAAGAATGTCTTTCCTCAGATTAGGGGACCAAAACTGCACACAATATTCCAGGTGTGATCTCACCAAGGCCTTGTACAACCGCAGTAGAACCTCCCTGCTCCTGTACTCAAATTCTTTTGCTATGAATGCCAAAATACCATTTGCCTTTTTCACCACCTGCTGTACCTGCATGCCCACCTTCAATGACTGGTGTACAATGACACCCAGGTCTCGTTGCACCTCCCCTTTTCCTAATCGGCCACCGTTCAGATAATAATCTGTTTTCCTGTTCTTGCAACTAAAGTGGATAACCTCACATTTATCCACATTAAATTGCATCTGCCATGAATTTGCCCACTCACCTAACCTATCCAAGTCACCCTGCATCCTCTTAGCATCCTCCACACAGCTAACACTTATGCCCAGCTTCGTGTCATCCGCAAACTTGGAGATGCTGCATTTAATTCCCTTGTCTAAATCATTAATATATATTGTAAACAACTGGGGTCCCAGCACTGAGCCTTGCGGTACCCCACTAGTCACTGCCTGCCATTCTGAAAAGGTCCCGTTTATTCCCACTCTTTGCTTCCTGTCTGCCAACCAATTCTCTATCCACATCAATGCCATACCCTCAATACCGTGTGCTTTTAGCTTGCACACTAATCTCCTGTGTGGGACCTTGTCAAAAGCCTTTTGAAAATCCAAATATACCACATCCACTCTACTAGTTACATCCTCAAAAAATTCTATAAGATTTGTCAGACATGATTTTCCTTTCACAAATCTATGCTGACTTTGTCCGATGATTTCACCGCTTTCCAAATGTGCTGTTATCACATCTTTGATAACTGACTCTAGCATTTTCCCCACCACCAATGTCAGGCTAACCGGTCTATAATTCCCTGGTTTCTCTCTCCCTCCTTTTTTAAAACATCCTTATAAATCTGATCTGCACCCTTTCTATGGCTTCCACATCCTTCCTGTAGTGAGGCGACCAGAACTGAGCACAGTACTCCAAGTGGGGTCTGACCAGGGTCCGACATAGCTGCAACATTACCTCTCAGCTCCTAAATTCATTTCCATGACTGATGAAGGCCAATACACCATACACCTTCTTAACCACAGAGTCAACAAGAGATCAATAGGACAAGGGAGAATAGTATTTTGGCACAGACTAGATGGGCTGAAGAGCCTATTTCTGAGCTGTAGTGTTCTATGACTCTAGTGCCTTGCAGTCAGGTTCGAAAGGCAGCAAGGAAATTTGAGTCACTGCTGACGAACTCCCCAAATGTGTTTGTGGGACATCATACCTGACAGCTTCACCACAGCAGAGCAAGAAACACAAAAGGCATGTAAAACAAATTGCATACTCATTTTCCATGCTAATGTAACATTCCTGTTAATTAAATGTGCCATTTCATTTGGTGAGTATTAATTATGTACCTATAATATATGAGTGCAACACTTCTTTCTCTCCCTGCAATGGATGCTACATGTAGGCAAAGTGTCAGTGCAGAGGGAAGGCCCTATCTTTCTCCTCACTCTCATTTAGAACCTACATTTCATTGTAATTCACAAGAACATTGACCCCATGGCCTGTATGACTACATTAACCAATTAGGGACTCACCAAAGCACTGGAAAGATGCACACATAAAATGTTGGATGACCTCAGCAGGTCAGGCAGCATCCATGGATATGAACAAGCAGATGATATTTTGGGCCAAGATCCTTCTTCAGGAATGAAAAAAATACGACTACAAGGTCTGCAAAACCCTCAAAATCTACCGGCAGGATAAGTGAACTAACATCCATACCCTCTCCCAGGACAATATCCTCGGCACTGACAAGGAGCAGGCCATAATTGTTGTATACTAGCCCCCAATCCATTCTAGATTTCACCAAATCAAGAGACTACTAAATTAACAAAGAAAAAGATTTAAAGCTGTTCTCAAAGCCTGTGTGAGAGAATGTAATATCCCCATCAGCTCATGGGAATTCCTAGCCCAAAATAACAGGGTGCATTTGGGATGAGTCTATTTGCAGGGGACAATGAAGAGCCTACCACAAGCAAAAAGAGAGCATCACCCACCCAAACTGCCCATCCCAGCAGATGTGCCTTGCATATTACTGATGCTGTACTCTGGATTCCACATTGGCCTCATCAGCCATTTCAGAATATACAGAACTGTAGTGGAAACAAGTTAGACAATTGCTTGGGATCAAGCACTGGAAGCAGCAGCATACTTACCAAGAACAGGAACTGGCAGAACCTTCGTAAAGAGAGTGCGCATTGCCCGACTGTTTAATCCATAGCGATACACCATAAATTGAGGGAAGACCTAAAAACATGAGCAGAACGTCATTTTAAATGTTGTACAAGTCTAAACTCATTTAACAATGTAGGAGTGATTGACAGTTAAAGAGCAACAGGAACTTTGGAATTATTATACACCCACAACTCCTGCTGAAACTGTATGTGAGGATCAGAGCCCCAAATTATTTAACCATCCAACTTTGCAGTCACCAAATCGTACAGTAACAAAACAGGCTCTTCAGCCCAACTGGTTCATTCAACCTGGCAGAGTCACACAATCAAACAAGACAGAAACAGGATATTCAGCCCATCTGGTTCATTGAACCTGGCACAGTTACAGAATTGTACAGGACAGAAACAGGCTCTTCAGCCCATCTGGTTCATGGCAGCCCAAATGTTATCTAAGCTGGTCACACTTGTCCAAGTTTGGCCTTATCCACCTAAACCTTTTCAATCCATTTACCTGTCCAGGTACCTTTTAACTATTGTTAAAGTATTTAGCGCAAATCACTTCCTCTGACAGGTATACTGACTACCTACTGGGTAAAAACATTGCCCCCAAGATTCCTATTAAATCTCTCCCTTCTCACCTTAAACCTCACCCTCAATTTTTTGATTTCCCAAACCTGGGGAAAAGACTGTGCATATTGACCCTATCTATAGCTGTTTCTGCACCTCTATAAGATCGACTGTGCTCCTATCCCAACCTGCTTAACCAGTCTCCATAACATAGTCCCTGGCAACATCCTCATAATATTTTTCTGCATTCTTTCCCACTTAATGGCATCTTTCCTAGAGCAAGGTAACTAAAACTGAATATAGTATACCAAATGCGGCCTCACCAACGTCTTGCATGGAGTTAAAGTCACGGACAGCATGGATATGACAGCACCAAAAGCCTTCTTTTCAAAATGAAGCTAAATCATATCATACTCACATCTTCAGAACAAAATAAACTAACATGGGGGAAGATGTGAGGTTATCAACAAACTGACACCAGCTCATTCACAGCCCAAGGACACAGACAAATTGGATGCATATACATCCAGTTCCATGTGACCATTGGCCTGCATGGCATATTGTACATAATTTCAGTGTAATTAAGCATTGCTAAATGCCGATTTGAATTTTGGTGAAGTGAACATATTTTAAGAACAGAGATAGGTGCAGGAAGCAAGTATTGCAGTTGCATTTTGTAACTACATTTGATGCTCAGAGCATTTCTTCAAATAAACAAAATAAAATTGGGGAAAAAAGGCAAAACATATGCAATCCAACTGGCAGAAGTGGCTCTGCTTCAACCAGGGCAATCACATGCAATCCAAATGGCAGAAATGAAATAATTGTTGAGATAATGTTAACTAATGATAACTGATTTACTCTTTTGCACTAAATACAGTATAAGGCACATTGCCATATTATAATTGTTAAAACTATCAGAGGGTGGCATGGTAGTTTAGCGGTTAGCAAAACGCTATTACAGCACCAGTGACCTGGGTTCAATTCTGCCCTGTGGGTACAGAGTTTGCATGTTGTCTCCATAACCGTGTGGGTTTCCTCCAAGTGCTCCAGTTTCCTCCCACATTTCAAGGACATACGGGTTACTAAGCTAATTGGATACATGGGCACAATTGGGCAGTGTGGGCTCATTTGGGCCGATACGGCCTGTTACCATACTGCATCTCTTAATAATAAAGAAAATAAAATTCATCAAGTCACTTTTCAGAATCATATTATTCTGATTACATACTCCCAAGCACGTAGTGTAGGACACAGCTCCAATCAGGAGGAGAACTTCACTTAAAGGAATCTTTTCACTCTAAAAACAATGAAGAACATTTTTGAAAAGAGTTACTTTGGTTCAAAGATAATTCAGATAATTATTAACAAAATATACTTATTGAAATATCTTTGTTATTTTCAAAATGAAACTGTTGTATCACATTCAGAAAGTTTAAAGAAAGATATATGGGATATGAAGAATCAATTGTTTCAAGACGGAAGGATTGAGATAAAAGTGAACAGCCAGGTCTGGAATTAAAGATTTTGTTCAACATCAGTCAGTATGTTGTTTCTCCCAAACACTACATTTTATCTGTCATCCATCACTTGGTTCCATCCGTCTTTTATCTTTGGTTCCCTCTCGTCTGTAGAGCAGCTCTAGCTGCTCTTGCATTACCATTCAGGCATTATTAGGTAAGGAAGGGCTGGTAAGGAAGGCGGGCTCTGTCGTGGGCAAAGTACTGGAGAGTTTAACATCGGTAGCTGAGCGAAGGGCGCTGAGTAGGCTACGGTCAATTATGGATAACTCTGAACATCCTCTACATAGCACCATCCAGAGACAGAGAAGCAGTTTCAGCGACAGGTTACTATCGATGCAATGCTCCTCAGACAGGATGAAGAGGTCAATACTCCCCAATGCCATTAGGCTTTACAATTCTACCGCCAGGACTTAAGAACTTTTTAAAGCTATTATTAATGCTTTTTGAGATAGTGATTTAGATGCATATCATATTTTTTACTGAGTTAAGTATTGTATGTAATTAGTTTTGCTACAACAAGTGTATGGGACATTGGAAAAAAGTTGAATTTCCCCATGGGGATGAATAAAGTATCTATCTATCTATCTATCTATCTATTACAGAGCAGGTGGCATTGGCAGTGTTGAACATGCCTTGATCATGACCACATTCTGATGCAAATGTTACAGCCATGGCATTTGTCAAATGTTAGGTTTTGGGGAGATTTCATATAATGTAATTCTGGAAAATTGCTGCTCAGTATGTTAATGAGGAATTAGAACCACATACAGGCTAAACTTGGCAGGACCCTTCAACCATCAGCCTCCTGAACCTTCACTCACCTCAATTCTGAACTGATTCCACAAAGTATGGACTCTACATTCCAAGGACTTTACAACTCATAGTATCAGCATTATTTACTTATTTGTATATTTTTATTGGTACAGTTTATCTTCTTTTGCACATTAGCTGTTTGTCAATCTTAGTGTGTAGTTTTTCATTGACCCTATTGTATTTCTTTGTTCTACAGTGAATGCCTGCAAGAAAATTAATTTCAGTGTAGTATATGATGACATATGTGTGCTTGGGTGAAAATAAATTTAATTTGAACTTGGAACTTTAGAATACAGATTTCCATCACTACAAGAACAATTTGGGGTTTTACAATTATTTTGCCAATAATTCATAAACAAAGTCAATGTAAGTCAAAGTCAATGAAATCAATGTACACATTTAAACAGATACATCACAAGTTGAAAGGAATGGTACTTACTTTACCAGCAGTTTTGTTTCCATTTGCCAGGTTGTATCCTGCACTGTATGACTGAAAGAGGAGCTACACAAGATAGATAATATTAATCACATATTCTAATGACAAGCTTTGTTAAGATTTATATAACAAAAATCACATCATATACACCTTTAACATAAAACCTTGAGACAGCAGGCTGGTGAGAAAAATCCAGAAACTGTGTGTATTTCTGCTTCAGTATTTTAGTTTAATTTAATTGATCCAATTGATAACCCATGTAATGAGGAATTCTAAAATTGAGACACTCACGTCTTTTTAAAAAAAATGTTTTGCACCACTTAACTATTTAATATACATATAAATACTTAGCATAATTCAGTTTTATTTCTATATTTTCATGTATTGCTTTGTACAGCTGCCACAAAGTTAACAAATGTCACGACATTATGCTGATATTAAACCTGATTCTGATTCCTACAACAGGTCAAACATAATGGATTGAAACAACAAACAAAAAAAAACATTCAAGGTGTGAACCTTTCATCAGAATGTCTTGAGTAAGGACAGACAGATGTTGGCAGGCCCTGAGGATGAGGGCTGGTGACCCCCAAGGTCAGCGAATCCCTGTGTTGGACGTCATTGTGGGGCAGGTCCAGATTCAGAGGTGCAAGGTCAGTCAGAAGATCCAACGATCCTCAAGAACAGAGGCCGAGTCGGAAAGCACTGAGGATGAAGAACAATGAACCCCAAGTTTAAGGACCACAGTTGGCAGGCCCCGAGGACATAGGACCAATGGAGATGGGGAAGTAGGAGGTGGTGGGGGGGTTGTTTTGCTGTTGTAGGTTGGCTGCGTGTTATTCCACTGAACACTATGTTGGCAGGAAATGTGGCAACACTTGCAGCCTGCACCCAGCACATTTTCAGACTGTGCTTCACCTAACATTCACCTAATATTTTGATGTACATACAAGTAATCATTTACTTATAAATCTAATCTATAAAGGTGGCATTGCCAATCATCGAGAATATGGTAGATCTTCTAATCAAGGAGAATCTTTCTTCTGTCTCCACAACCCTGATTCTTTATTTCGAGAGATCGATCAACCTCTGCTTGGAAAGAATGCAGTGTCTGTACCAGTGATTTACCACTCTCTGCTTGAAGAAATATTTCTGAGGGTAGAGAATGTTGAATGTACAGTTTGATTAAGCAGTCTTATTCGTTTAAATAACTTATTACAGGTTATATGTATAAAGATGTGAATTACGTATGTTAACACTCTACAACATGATGTGTGCACACCTCGCTTAAAGTAAACACGAAGTTAGATTCACATTTCAGACTCCTGTGTCTTCCTATGAATTACTTTAATTTTAATGTTTTGAAGTTACAAAACATAACATTGGTGACATGGTATTTTTTTGTAAACGACCCCGAGACGGCTACTGACCTGTTAAAGCGCAGTGAGGAATGGTGAGCAAAAAACAACGCAGCACATACAGAGATAATTGAGGTAAAAAAAAAGGCAGAAAACAAAAGAATTCATGGGTTCATAAACAGTGAGTACCAGGTGATAATAATCATTAAAAAAAGTAGAAATGGCGGCTACGTCAGAAAGATGGACGCATTCAATTGCTCAGCAGGTAACTGGCTCATATACACTGAGCTAATTAAACAGTATTTAGAAGCAAATGAAATAGCCAATGAGAAACAAGTACCAATTGTGCTGAGTGCATTGGGTTACAGGTTTCCCCCACTATTTGAAGTTACAGCGTTCCTATGAAACGGTTCGTAAGTTGGAATATCGTAAAGTGAAGAAGCAATTACCATTTAATTATATGGGAAAAATTTGTGAGCGTTCACAGACCCAAAACATAACCTACCAAAACATGCCAAATAACACATAAAACCTAAAATAATAGTAACATATAGTAAAAGCAGGAATGATCTGATAAATACACAGAATACTTTTCTGCAATTATTGCAGCACTGTCCACTGCAGCAAAAACACACGGCGCAAAGCGCTCCTGGCAGAAACAATCTTTCGAGTAACCTTTAAGCTATGAAGCTACCAAATAACACATAAAAATACACATCCTATATAAAGTAGAAATAATGTGTGTACAGTGTAGTTTCACTTACCGGAATCGAGAAGAGAGCGAGCACACTGATGATGGTGTGTTAGGCTGAGTCGTCAGAGGTTGGGGTGGTGGGACACTGGGGTGTCATCTCATCATTGTTTTGTTTCCATCAAGGCAGGCAGGTCACCTTCTTCTATGTCTGCCTGCCTCAATGTCAAAGGTCAAGTTTCATCATCCGCTGTGGCTGATGTGGAAGGCTTGAAAAATGACAGTATGCTTGACTGCTTAGCCTCGTGCATCTTTCTATCATACAGTTCTTTGTAAGCACTCAAACTATCCTGCAAATATGCCCTAAACCTAGTACCCTTTCAAAATTAAAGTCATACTTTTCTGCAATTATTGCAGTGAAAATCTCATGCAATTGCTTCCCATTCAGTTCCTGGATGACTTCACTTTCGGGCTGTTCCCTACTGCGTTCGGTTTCAATTGTTATCCTTTCCTCTTCATCTCTCAGTTCTTGGTCATGGAATGCCAAAACCTCTTCAACATCATCTTCGTCAACTTCACACACCCTGAGCCAAACTCACTATGTCCTTACTTTGTTCACCATGATCGAAACGCTTAAGTATGTCTAGTTTTACGGTAAGTGTAACACCCTTACGCACTCTTTTAGGCTTTTCCGATACCTTAGAACTCATCTTGCTAACGGATGCCCAAAATAAATCGACATAAAGCACAGATGCTCACAGGCACATGTTTAAGCAAAGCCGGCTAGAATGCAGTTCCGGGGAGGAACTTGGCTGCTCAGCGCATGCTGCCTTTTTTCGTAACAGTGAAAACACCTTCTGTTTGCGAAAACAGGTAACTAATGTAGGTCTTTCGTAACAGCGAGTTGACGTAAAGCCATCCAGTTTGCTTCGAAGTTTGACTGTTCCAACCAAACCAGTAGAAATTAGCTTTGCTGATATAGTGAAAGTAATGAAGGAACATCTAGAACCAAAACCCTTGTTGATTGCAGAATGCTTTAAGACCGTAAGACCATAAAATGTAGGAGCAGAAGTAGGACATTCAGCCCATTGAGTCTGTTCCACCATTCAATCAAGGCAGATCCAATTCTTCCAATCATTCCAACTCCCCTGCCTTCTCCCCATACTCTTTGATGCCCTGGCTAATCAAGAACATATCTATCTCTGCCTTAAATACACCCTATGACTTGGCCTCCACAGCCGCTTGTGGCAACAAATTCCACAGATTTACCACCACCTGACTAAAGTAATTTCTCTGCATCTCTGTTATAAATGGACGTCCTTCAATCCTGAAGTTATACCCTCTTGTCCTAGACTCCCCTACCATGGGAAATAACTTTGCCATATCTAATCTGTTCAGGCATTTTAACATTCGGAATGTTTAATGAGATCCCCTCTCATTCTCCTGAACTCTAGGGAATACAGCCCAAGAGCTACCAGATGTTCAGATTCAGATTCAGATTATTGTCATTTAGAAACCACAAATGCAATGCAGTTAAAAAATGAGACAACGTTCCCCCAGAATGATATCACAAAAGCATATGATCAAACGGACTACACCAGAAAATCCAAGTAACGTTTGGCAATCCCCAATCCAGAGTCCAGAGAGGCTGCTGTGTATTAATATTGCGCTACCGTCTGGCGCGTTCCCCGGAAAGGAGCTCCAAATCCACCAGACAAAAACAACACCAAAAACTAAAGCTACAAGACCTGCACAAAACCACATAATTATAACATATAGTTACAACAGTGCAAACAATAGCATAATTGATTAAAAAAACAGACTATGGGCACAGTAAAAATAGTCCAAGATGTTAAAGGACTGTAAGTTCAAAAGAAATCACCACAGTTTCCACAAGTCCCCAGGATCCCGATAGACTCGCCATCCCACGCCGGCAGCAGAAGGGAGTACCCCCGCTATGGACTTCCAAGGCGCCGCCTGACTCAGCCTCGCAGACGCAGCACACACCAAAAGCGACCTGAGTCCGTTGAACCTCCGAGCTGATGACCATCCCCTCCGGCACGGCTTCTCCGAGCACCATCCTCTGCCGAGCGTATTAAGATGGCCCCGCCAACGGCCATCGGCAACGCGACCCCAAGGACTGGGGGCCTGTTCTTCCCAGCAGAGTCCCTCTCACAGCAGCAGCAGCAACGAAGAAGGTCTTCCTGGAATTTCCCAATGTTTCTCCATGCTTCCATGTCCATTTTCAATCGATTATGATTGCGCACAGCACCCCACTTCACAAATAACAGATAATCAGTTCCAGAGTGGCCACTGCAAGCTGCGTTGTGCTGTTCCTCACATGGTAACCTTTTCAATCCTGGAATCATTCTTGTGAATCCTCTCTGAACCCTCTCCAATGCCAGTATATCCCTTCTGAAATAAGGAGCCCAAAACTGCACACAATACTCCAAGTGTGGTCTCACGAGCGCCTTATAGAGCCTCAACATCATATCCCTGCTCTTATATTCTATACCTCTAGAAATGAATGCCAACATTGCATTTGCCTTCTTCATCACTGTCTCAACCTAGAGGTTAACCTTTACGGTATCCTGCACAAGGACTCCCAAGTCCCTTTGCATCGCTGCATTTTGAATTCTTTCTCCATCTAAATAATAGTCTGCCCGTTTATTTCCTCCACCAAAGTGCATGACCATACACATTTCAACACTGTATTTCACTTGTTGCTTCTTTGCCCATTCTCCTAAACTATCCAAGTATCTCTGTTTCCACAACACTCGTCCACTTATCTTTAGGTTTCATAACCAATATCAAAAGGAAGTAGAGTCCATTTCAGCATACCTGGCTGAATTGAAGAAATTGTTCGAAAGAATGCATTCAAAAACCGCTCCTAACTGCTGCACAACTTACATTTAAAAGTGCAGTTGAAATTACTCAGGGGTGTGTGCTTAGCCCACTGCTCTACTCTCTGTATACACATGACTATGGCTAGGCATAGCTCAAATACCATCTACAAATGTGCTGATGATACATCCATTGTTGGTAGAATCCCAGGTGGTGACGAGAGGGCGTACAGGAGTGAGATATGTCAACTAGTGGAGTGGTGTCACAGCAACAACCTGGCACTCAATGTCAGTAAGATGAAAGAGCTGATGTGGACTTCAGGAAGGGGAAGACGAAGGAACACATACCAATCCTCATAGTGGAATCAGAAGTGGAGAGAGTGAGCACTTCAAGTTCCTGGCACACACTCAGTGATTCAGGAACAACTCCTTAACCATATAACATATAACCATATAACAATTTACAGCATGGAAACAGGCCATCTTGGCCCTTCTAGTCCGTGCCAACGTTTACACTCACCTAGTTCCACTGACCCGCACTCAGCCCATAATCCTCCATTCCTTTCCTGTCCATATACCTATCCAATTTTACTTTAAATGACAATACCGAACCTGCCTCTACCACTTCTACTGGAAGCTCATTCCACACAGCTACCACTCTCTGAGTAAAGAAATTCCCCCTCGTGTTATCCTTAAACTTTTGCCCCCTAACTCTTAAATCATGTCCTCTTGTTTGAATCTCCCCTACTCTCAATGGAAAAAGCCTATCCATGTCAACTCTATTTATCCCCCTCATTATTTTAAATACCTCTATCAAGTCCCCCCTCAACCTTCTACACTCCAAAGAATAAAGACCTAACTTGTTCAGCCTTTCCCTGTAACTTAGGTGCTAAAACCCAGGTAACATTCTAGTAAATCTTCTCTGTGCTCTCTCTATTTTGTTGATATCTTTCCTGTAATTCGGTGACCAGAACTGTACACAATACTCCAAATTCAGCCTTACCAATGCCTTGTACAATTTTAACATTACATCCCAACTCCTATACTCAATGCTCTGATTTATAAAGGCCAGCATACCAAAAGCTTTCTTCACCACCCTATCCACATGAGATTCCACCTTCAGGGAACTATGCACCATTATTCCTAGATCACTCTGTTCTACTGCATTCTTCAATGCCCTACCATTTACCATGTATGTCCTATTTGGATTATTCCTACCAAAATGTAGCACCTCACACTTATCAGCATTAAACTCCATCTGCCATCATTCAGCCCACTCTTCTAACTGGCCTAAATCTCTCTGCAAGCTTTGAAAACCTACTTCATTATCCACAACGCCACCTACTTTAGTATCATCTGCATACTTACTAATCCAATTTACCACTCCATCATCCAGATCATAAAGAATCATTAATTCTTCCCCTCTGCCATCTGATTCCTAAATGGACTTTGAAGCTTTGGACACTACCTCACTTTTTTAATATACAATATTTCTGTTTTTGCACATTTAAAAATAATCTATTCAATATATGTTATTGATTTATTTGTTTATTTATTATGTTTTATTTCATTTATTATTATTCTTTTCTCTCTCTGCTAGATTATGTATTGCATTGAACTGCTGCTGCTAAGTTAACAAATTTCACGTCACATGCCGGTGATAATAAACCTGATTCTGATTCTGAAATGCAAACAGTAGACAGAGATGCAGTTGAGTTACAGTCAGGGATGACAGTGACTGAACAAAATTGCAAAGTCCAAACAGAAACCTGCCTAGCCAAACAAATTGTGTTGTTGTTGTGGCAGGGGCTCACGTACCCCAGACCAATGCAGGTTTAAAGGCAAAATCTGTAGAAAATGCAACACATATAAAGAGCATGTCAGGCACACAAAAATAAATGGACTGCATAGGGAAAACAAAAAGTTATAAAATCAAGTTTCAGTTTCAAAAAGTATTTATCTACATGTGATTGATGAAAAATCTGATAATGATGAGACCCTAACCCTAATCCTAATGCGAGGGCTGGCTAGTCTTGAGATTTACAATGTGAAAACTAACTATATACAATCCATACGGCTTAGAACAGAAGTGAACAGCAAATTAATTAAAATGGAATTGGACACTAGCTCAGCTGTTTCAGTCTTTCCACAAAATAAGTTTGAACAGCATTTCAAAGATACTAAACTCAAGGCTGCAGATATCCAACTAAGAACTTATACTGGAAAAAAAGATAACCTTTGGAGAAATGACAATTGTGACAGTGAAATACAACACCCAACAAACCACATTGGGCTTGTATGTGGTAAAAACAGGAGGACCAGCCTTGTGGGGTTGTGATTGGCTGAGACAACTAGAACTTGATTGAAGATCCATCCACCAAATCCCCACCAATAGAGTCAACTGAAAGTGAACTAAGTATTGGATGAAGCCACAACTGTTTCCATGCTGTACACCATGAACTGTTGCCCAACAGAGGGAAAGCGGGTATTGGTTCCAACCTCTGTGCCTTTGGTTGGAAAGCATATTGGACCAAAGAAGGACCATGCTGCTCAGAGGAATTGTGAAAGTGACGAAAACAGTGTTCAGACTACAAAAGTTTTTGTAGGCAAAAATATCTGAGAAAGCTTGTAATATGTTAAGTAGGCAGTACCTTGCGAAATGTGGCTTGGCTTTATGCTGGAAGAGAGCTTAAGGAGCTTCAGAAAAGTTTGGTGAGTATAAAGAACCAAAATCTACTCTGCATGCATTAAAGTTATTGCATGAACTTCAAGTGGGAGACAAGCAGTTTGTAGAAGACCAAAGCCCAGCTGGATGAATGGAAGGTGAAAAAGAAAGGAGTCAATGGAGATATGAAAACAGAAAATTTGTCAGATGATGTTGTGGTTGACGAAACCAAGAGTAGAGATCAGATTGTAAAGGAAGCAAAAGAAGGATTAATAAGAGAATACTCCAGTGAACTAAGTGCACCTTCCCAAGACAAAGATGTATATCCCAGAAAGAAAAACGAAGGTGAGAAAAAGAAAGACAAGAAGTTGAAAAAGAGAGGAGATGGAGAGAAAGGAGATGGAGAGAAAGAAGATGAGCATGGAGGAGAAAGGTGTGAAAGGGAGAAGGAAAATGAGAAAGAAAAAGGAGAAAAAGAACCTGGGACAAGGAGAGGAACAAGGATCAAGATAGATCCAGAGAGAAAAGTTGAGAAAAGGAAAAGAAAGGTGGTTATCACCATCAGAACCACTTCCTGCTGTCTCAGAGTCAACTCCTACAATCACCATGGAGGATGCCCCAGAACCTGAGATTGTTTCATAGCCACAAGTCTCAACCTCCCTTGTCAGGAAAGACATTATCCCAGAAGAGTAAGAAATCCTCCACAGCGGTTAAATTTTTAGGGCTGAATGGGACAATTTAAAATTTACTATGCTGCGAAAGTCTGTTTGTATTAGTTATATTATGTAGTATACTGTGTATATAGCTGAGATGCACTCTATATTGAGTTGGAGTTTATTAAGTATGTTAAGTTGGAGTTTATTAGTATATTAAGCAGGCAGGAGTGTTGCAGATTTAATATTTCAGTAATATTTAATTAATCTTGTGTGTGTGTGTGATATATATATATATAGTTTGATTAAGCATTCTTATTCTTTTAAATAACTAATTATAGCTTATATGTATAAATATGTGAATTGCATACATATTCATGCTACCATGTGATACGTGTGTACCTAGCTTAAAGTAAACATGAAGTTAGACTCACATTTCAAACTCCTGTGTCTTTTTTTGAATTTCTTTAATGTTTTGAAGTTACAAATCATACCAGGGAATCTTTTTTCCTCATCTCTGCCTTGAATGACCTACCATTTATTCTGAAACTGTGGCCTCTAGTTTTAGGCTCTGCAGCCAGGTTGCAAATAAGTAATCCAAATGTGAGCCAAGGCAGTGGACTTCAGAAGTGTGAAATAATGCAAATCACTATAAAGTTCTCTGCGATTGTCAACATATAGACACAGTAGCAGAGTAGTTAGCAAAATGCTATTACAGTGCCAGCAACCTGGGTTCAATTCAGCAACTGTCTATATAGAGTTTGTACCTTCGCCCTGTAACCTCATGGGTTTCTGCCAGGTATTCCAGTTTCCTCACACATTTCAAAGATGTACAGGTTAATAAAGTTAATTGGTCTCATGGGTGTAACTGGGTAGCAAGGAATCATTGGGCTGGACTGATAGGGTCTGTTACCATGCTGTATCTCTAAATAAATAAAATAAAATATGCTAGATCTAATTAGAAGCCAGGGTTAAATTCCACTTTACAGTGCACGTTCATCTTTTTCCTTCTACCTTCCTGATACCCTTCAACTATTCTATTTAGAAAAATAAGATCATATTGCTTAGCTTCTGTCATCACTTTGCCCAGATCATCAGTGACTGGTGAATGATTAACTCCAGTGAAACACACCCACTGAAACTTCACATTACTTACACTGCTTTGATATATCATTACCTGCCAAAACAAAGCTGGTTTCATCCGTTTGTGTGGTAGAAGCATAGCTAGAATCTGAATGTGAAAGAGAAATTCAGAAATAATAACAAAAATATTGCAAAGTTTTATTACAACTACGCATATATTTAAAGTTCAGTATTCATTGCTTAACTCTGCTGACAAGGAAAGTATTATCTGTACTCCAAATATTTCAGTAACTTCTTTGAAAGGTTGACAAAAAAACAGAGCACATAAATGGGCTCTTCAGCCCATCACTACCGTTTTTGCTTATTGATACTAATCCCATCTGCCTGCATTCAATTGAAATCTTTCTATACCTCGGCTGTTCACGTGTCTGGTTAAATGACTCCACCACTACTTCTGGCAACAAGCTCCAAACATTAACTTAGGTGTAAAAAAAACTTTCCTCTCAAATCCCCTTTAAAACTCCTTCACCTAACCTTAAATCCATGCCCCCATGTTTTTGTGATGCCTAATGTGGGGAGAGAGATTCTATTTCATCTAACTATACCTCTTATAATTTTACATACTTCTAACTGGTTACTTCTCAGTCTCCTTCATTCTTGGGGAAATAAACCCAATCTATCCAACCTCTTCCGTAACTTTCTGTCCAATCTGGACAACATCCTGGTGAATCTCCTCTGCACTCTCTCCAGTGCAGCCACATTTAATGTAGAACAGTATAAATTTGTTATTTGCTGTATATATCATAAGACCATAAGACACAGGAACAGAATCAGACCATTCATCCCATCATATTTGCTCCACCATTACATTATGGCTGATCCCAGATCCCACTCAACCCCATACACCTGCCTTCTCACAGTATCTTTTGATGCCCTGATCAATCAGGAAATGATCAACTCCCTCCTTAAATACACCCACAGACTTTACCTCTACAGCAGTCTGTGGAAGAGCATTCCACAGCTTCACTACTCTCTGGCTAAAAAATTCCTCCTTAACTCTGTTTTAAAAGGTCGCTCCTCAGTTTTGAGCTATGCCCTCTAGTTCTGGATACCCCCATCTGAGAAAACATCCTCTCCACATCTATTCTATCTAGCTCTTTCAACATTCGTAAAGCTTCAATAAGATCCCTACGCATTCTTCTAAATTCCAGTGAGTACAGGCTCAAAGCTGCCAAACGCTTCTTTCATTTATTCCTGGAATCAACCCCATGAACCTCCTCTGGATTCTCTCCAATGACAACACATCCTTTCTGAGATATCACACCCAAAAACTGTTGACAATACTCCAAGTACAACTTGACTATAATAAAGCCTCAGCATTATCTCCTTGCTTTTATAATCCTACTCCCCTTGAAATAAATGCCAACATTCAATTTGTCTTCTTTACCACAGACTCAACCTATGATTTAACCTTCTGGTAGTCTTGCACAAGGACTTCCAAGTCCTTTTGCAATTCTGATGTTTGAACCTTCTCCCCATTTAGATAATAGCCTACACTATTGTTCCTTTTACCAAAATGCATTATCATACATTTACCACTTTTTGGCCCATTCTTCTAATTTGCCTAAGTCCTGTTGCAATCACATTATTTCTTCAGCACTAGCTACCCTTCCATCTATTTTTGGATCATTCGCAAACTTTGCCACAAAGCCATCAATTCTATTATGCAAATCACTGGCAATCAATGTAAAAAGTAGTGGTTCCAATACTGACCCCTGAGGAACACCACTAGTCACTGGCAGCCAACCAGAAAAGGCCCCTTTTATTTCCACTCACTGCCTCCTGCCTGTCAGCCATTCCTCTATTCATGCCAGTATCTTTCTTGTAATGCCACAGGATTATCTTGTTAAGCACCCTCATGTGCGGCACCTCATCAAATGCCTTCTGAAAATATCAGCTTAGACAAATCCATCAATTGGCTATTGTCATTCAGTTGATAAAGAGAGAAAAAGAACTGATGACAATTTGAAACTAACCTACTGGGCTTTCAATACCTACCAAAGGAGCAGCAAGTGGTGTGAATGCTGAAGGAGAGAACAAAAGACAAACCGTAAATAGACTGATACTTATTTCCAAAGTTATATCACACTATGCTATACATGCAAATTGTGTTCAATTCTGCTCACTACAGGAGGATGTGGAAACTATAGAAAACGTACAGATTTACAAGGATGTTGGCTGGATTGCAGGCAGGTTTGCTAGAGAGGCTCCAGTGGATTTAAACTAGATACGAGGGGGAGGGGACCAGAATGTAGGAACAGATGTATGGGAGAAGGAAGAAAAAGACCATGAAGTTCTTTGTACTGTTAGAGATAAACAGAGAGGAAGAGGTGGAGAATTTCTTAAATGCATTTATTTTAATGCTAGGAGCTTTGTAAGAAAGGTGGATGAGCTTAGAGCATGGATTGATACCTGGAAATATGATGATGTAGGTATTGGTGAAACATGGTTGCAGGAGGGGTGTGATTGGCAACTAAATATTCCTGGATTTCGTTGCTTCAGGTGTGATAGAATCGGAGTGACAAAAGGGGGAGGTGTTGCGTTGCTTGTCAGAGAAAATATTACAGCGGTGCTCTGGCAGGATAGATTAGAGGGATCGTCTAGGGAGGCTATTTGGGTGGAATTGAGGAATGGGAAAGGTGTAGTAACACTTATAGGCGTGTATTGTAGACAACCTAATGGGCCACGAGAATTGGAGGAGCAAATTTGCAAGGAGATAGCAGATATTTATAGTAAGCACAGGGTTGTGATTGTGGGAGATTTTAATTTTCCACACATAGACTGGGAAGCCCATACTGTAAAAGGGATGGATGGTTTGGAGTGTGTAAAAATGTGTGCAAGATAGTTTTTGGCAGCAATACATAGAGGTACCGACTAGAGAAGGGGCAGTATTGGATCCTCTGTTAGGGAATGAAATAGGTCAGGTGATGGAGGTATATGTTGGGGAGCACTTTGGGTCCAGTGATCACAATGTGATTAGTTTTAATATAATTATGGAGAAGGATAGGACTGGACCCAGGGTTGAGATTTTTGATTGGAGAAAGGCTAACTTTGAGGAGATGCAAAAGGATTTAGAAGGAGTGGATTGGGACAATTTATTTTATGGGTACAGAATCTTTATGTTCCTGTTAGGTTGAAAGGAAAGGTTAAAAGTTTGAGAGAGCCATGGTTTTCAAGGGATATTGGAAACTTGGTTAGGAAAAAGAGAGATATCTACAATAAATATAGGCAGCATGGAGTAAATGAGGTGCTCGAGGAATATAAAAAATGTAAGAAGAATCTTAAGAAAGAAATTAGAAAAGCTAAAAGAAAATACGAGGTTGCTTTGGCAATTAAGATGAAAATAAATCCGAAGGGTTTCTAGTTATATTAATAGCAAAAGTACAGTGAGGGATAAAATTGGTCCCTTAGAGAATCAGAGTGGACAGCTATGTGTGGAGCCGAAAGAGATGGGGGAGATTTTGAACAATTTCTTTTCTTTGGTATTCACTAAGGAGAAGGATATTGAATTGTGTAAGGTAAGGGAAACAAGTAGGGAAGTTATGGAAAGTATGAGGATTAAAGAGGAGGAAGTACTGGCGCTTTTAAGGAATATAAAAGTGGATAAATCTCCGGATCCTGACAGGATATTCCCTAGGATCTTGAGGGAAGTTAGTGTAGAAATAGCAGGGGCTATGACAGAAATATTTCAAATGTCATTAGAAACGGGGATGGTGCCGGAGGATTGGCATATTGCTCATGTAGTTCCATTGTTTAAAAAGGGTTCTAAGAGTAAACCTAGCAATTATAGGCTTGTCAGTTTGACGTCAGTGGTGGGTAAATTAATGGAAAATATTCTTAGAGATGGTATATATAATTATCTGGATAGACAGGGTCTGATTAGGAACAGTCAACATAGATTTGTGTGTGGAAGGTCTTGTTTGACAAATCTTATTGAATTTTTTGAAGAGGTTACGAGGAAAGTGTAAAGGGTAAAGCAGTGGGTGGTGTCTATATGGACTTCAGTAAGGCCTTTGACAAGGTTCCGCATGGAAGGTTAGTTAGGAAGGTTCAATCGTTAGGTATTAATATTGAAGTAGTAAAATGGATTCAACAGTGGCTGGATGGGAGATGACAGAGAGTAGTGGTGGATAACTGTTTGTCAGGTTGGAGGCCGGTGACTAGTGGTGTGCCTCAGGGATCTGTACTGGGTCCAGTGTTGTTTGTCATAGACATTAATGATCTGGATGATGGGGTGGTAAATTGGATTAGTAAGTATGCAGATGATACTAAAGTAGGTGGCGTTGTGGATAATGAAGTAGGTTTTCAAAGCTTGCAGAGAGATTTAGGCCAGTTAGAAGAATGGGCTGAACGATGGCAGATGGAATTTAATGCTGATAAGTGTGAGGTGCTACATTTTGGTAGGAATAATCCAAATAGGACATACATGGTAAATGGTAGGGCATTGAAGAATGCAGTAGAACAGAGTGATCTAGGAATAATGGTGCATAGTTCCCTGAAGGTGGATTCTCATGTGGATAGGGTGGTGAAGAAAGCTTTTGGTATGCTGGCCTTTATAAATCAGAGCATTGAGTATAGGAGTTGGGATGTAATTTTAAAATTGTACAAGGCATTGGTAAGGCCGAATTTGGAGTATTGTGTACAGTTCTGGTCACCGAATTATAGGAAAGATATCAACAAAATAGAGAGAGTACAGAGAAGATTAACTAGAATGTTACCTGGGTTTCAGCACCTAAGTTACAGGGAAAGGTTGAACAAGGTAGGTCTTTATTCTTTGGAGCGCAGAAGGTTGAGGGGGGACTTGATAGAGGTATTTAAAATTATGAGGGGGATAGATAGAATTGACATGGGTAGGCTTTTTCCATTGAGAGTAGGGGAGTTTCAAACAAGAGGACATGAGTTGAGAGTTAGGGGGCAAAAGTTTAAGGGTAACACAAGGGGGAATTTCTTTACTCAGGGAGTGGTAGCTGTGTGGAACGAGCTTCCAGTAGAAGTGGTAGAGGTAGATTCGGTATTGTCATTTAAAGTAAAATTGGATTGGTATATGGACGGGAAAGGAATGGAGGGTTATGGGCTGAGTGCGGGTCAGTGGGACTAGCTGAGGGTAAGCGTTCAGCACGGACTAGAAGGGCCGAGATGGCCTGTTTCCGTGCTGTAATTGTTATATGGTTATATGGATTGGAGAGCATGCCTTATGAGAATAGGTTGAGTGAACTTGGCCTTTTCTCCTTGGAGTAATGGAGGATTGATGACCTAATAGATGTGTATAAGATGAGAGGGATTGATGGTGTGGATAGCCAGAGCCTTTTTCCCAGGGCTGAAATAGCTGACATGAAGGGGCATAGTTTTAAGACTCTTGAATGTAGGTACAGAGGGTATGTCAGGGGTAGGTTTTTCCACACAGAGAGCGGTGGGTGCATGGAATGCACTGCCAGCGATGGTAGTGGAGGTGGATACAGTAGAGTCTTTTAAGAGACTCTTAGGTCGGTACATGGAGCTTGGAAAATTGAAGGCTATGTGGCAGGGTAATTCTTGGCAGCTTCTAGAGTAGGTTACATGGTTGGCACAACATCGTGGGTCAAAGGGCCTGTAATGTGCTGTAGGTTTCTATGTTCTATGTTCTGTAATGACCTGGTTCATATTTTTTACTGTTATGCTGTATGTACAGGTAGTCCCCGAGTTACGAACGTCCGACTTATGGACAATTCGTACTTATGAACCGAAGAAGAACGCCGTCCGCCATTTTATGTCGGATCCCGACGCCGTCCACCATTTTAAGTCGTTGCCATTGACACTGTGTTGAGTGTTTAACTTTGTATTTGGCTTAAAATTTTCACAGTAAGATTCACCCTGACCCTGCCCTGCACTCCCCCCCCCCCCCCCCACCGTTCTGGTCGGCTGATGGCGCAGTGAGATCTGCGCCGGGCTGGAGAACGGAGGTTTCCGTGCCAGGTTGATATCCAGCTCGCAACTCGACCTCGTAAAAAAAACCACTGCCACCTCCAGTTTAAATTCCCATGCGGAATATTGTGGATGATCAAACACGCAAACACAGCACAGCCCCCACTTGTCCCATTCAGCCTGTCTCAGTGCAGTGGTTGTTAGGACCCAGCAGACCTCGGGACCTGCTGCCGGCAGTGTTTCTGTTCTGTTGACGGTGTGCGGTGGTCCTTAAGACCCAGTGGACCTTGAGAGCCGGAGGAGGTCAGGACCCGACGCCCACAGGTTTCTGTTCCGTTGATGGTGTGCGGTGGTCCTTAAGACCCAGCGGACCTCGAGAGCCGGCAGAGGTCAGGACCCGACGCCCACAGTATTTCTGTTCTGTTGATGGTGTGCGGTGGTCCTTAAGACCCAGCAGACCTTGGGAGCCGGCGGAGGTCAGGACCCGATGCCTGCAGTGTTTCTGTTCCATTGACGGGAAGCGATTGCGCTTGAAAATAAAGTGGAAATAATAAAGCGTTTGGAAAGAGGTGAAACGCCATCGGTCATTAGAAAAGCGTTAGGCTACAGTCGGTCAACGATTGGAACAATTTTAAAGGATAACGGATAAAGTGAGAATAATGGAGCATTTGAAAGGCCCTGCCCCAACAAAAGCTACAATTATTACTAAGCAACGCAGTGGTTTAATTATTGGAATATATACGTTTCTTGTGTTTTATATGCATAAAGGTAAAATATATACTATATACTAAGGCAAATGTTTGACTGACGCTAAATAATACCAGATGTACTTGTTTCGACGTACGTACAAATCCGACTTAAATACGGGCTCAGGAATGGAATTCGTACATAACCCAGGGACTGCCTATATTTCATTTTGTGTAGCTCTGTAAGAGCTGTTTGTTCTGCTTTCAGCCTGCTTGGGTTATTGCTGAAGATAAGGGATGATGTCGAATGTGTGCCATCCAATTAGTGGGAAGTTTTTCTTGGTGAGGGACAATAAGATTGGTCTTGGGTTTTTGTTTGAGAGGAGATGAAGAAAGACGATGCTGGGGAGAACTGGTCGTAGAAGACGATCTGGTGGGAGACCTGTTTGTTAGAGATGGATTGTGAGTGACATTTGACAGGTGGTGTGTGCTTTCACGTTGACCAAAGACCCAGCATGTGAGTAACAGAGAAGTTCAAGATGAGCTCCAACTTGTGCACATTTGATTGTTTAATTAGAATGGGCCCTGTTCTTTTTGTCATTCTTTACTTACCCTTCAGTTAAGATTCATAAATATAATTCCTTTAATTGTATTCAGTGTACTGTCTGTTATTTTGTGGCATTAATTTATGACAGGGTAGTGAATTACACAGTATCCACATAAACTGAGGTTTGGGGTGAGATCCAGTGCACCTCAATCTCCAACACTGGCAGGGTCGAAGGTTGTCTTCCCAAGACTTACATAGCCAAGAAAACTGGGGTGTTTCTGTTCTACCCTTGATAATGTGACAAGAAATCACTGATGCAGACCAACCATTGCTTTAAGCAGGAAATTGTTTTACACAGCCTGAGAACTGCACGACTCTTTAAATGTTTAAATAAAGAAAATTCCAGCTGTTCATAAGCAAAGATTAAGTACTTGGGAGCCTTTCAGATACTATGTTGACCATGCACCTCAGAGCAAACAAATAAATAGCGAATAATGTGAACAATACTCACCTGAAGCACGGAACACTGTTGGCAGTACACTTCCTGTGTCCGGATGAACTGAAGACTAAAGGGGACAGGAAGTTAAACATAAGAACAGAAGAACAGAAGAAATAGGAACAGGAGTAGACCAGCTGGCCTGTTGAGCCTGCTCTGCTATTCAATAAGATCATGGTTGATCTGGCCATGGACTCATTTCCACCTACCTGCCTTTTCCCCATAATCTTAATTACCCTACTATGCAAAAATCTATCTAACCTTGTCTTAAATATATTTACTGAGGTAGCCTCCACTACTTAATGGGCAGAGAATTCTACAGATTCACCACTCTCTGGGAAAAGCAGTTCCTTCTCATCTCTGTTCTAAATCTACTCCTTTGAATCTTGAGGCTATGCTCCCTAGTTCTAGTCTCACCTATCAGTGGAAACAACTTTTGTGCCTCTATCTTATCTATCCCTTTCAGAATTTTATACTGTATAAGATTTCCTCTCATTCTTCTGAATTCCAGCGAGTACAGTCCCAGGTGACTCAATGTCTCCTCACAGTCTAACCACCTCATTTCTGGAATCAACCTAGTGAAGCTCCTCTGTACCCTTCCCAAAACCAGTACATCCTACCTCAAGTAAGGAGACCAGAACTGCATGCAGTACTCCAGATGCAGCCTCACCAGTATCCTGCACAGTTGTAGCATAACCTCGCTGCTCTTAAATTCAATCCCTCTAGCAATGAAGGCCAACATTCCGTTTGCCTTTTTCACAGTCTGCTGCACCTGCAAACTAACCTTCTGTGATTCATGCACAAGCATTCCCATGTCCATCTGCATAGCAGCATGCTGCAATTTTTTACCATTTAAATAATAATCTGCTCTTCTATTTTCCCTTCCAAAGTGGATGACCTTGCATTTACCAACATTGTACTCCATCTGCCAGACCCTTGCTCATTCACTTAACCTATCCATATCTCTCTGCAGACTCTCTGTATCTTCTGCACAATTTCCTTTCCACTCATTTAAAAATCATCTGTAAACTTAGATAGAGTACACTCGGTCCCTTCTTCCAGACTGTTAATGTATATCGTGAACAGTTGCGGGCGCAACACTGACCCCTGTAGCACACCACTTACCATTGATTGCCAACCAGAGTAACACCCATGTATCCCAATTCTCTGCTTTCCATGAGTTAACCAATTCTCTATCCATGTTAATACATCACCCCCAACTCTAGAAACATAGAAAATAGGTGCAGGAGTAGGCCATTCGGCCCTTCAAGCCTGCACCGCCATTCAGTATGATCATGGCTGATCATCCAACTCAGAACCCTGTACCTGCTTTCTCTCCATACCCCCTGATCCCTTTAGCCACAAGGGCCATATCTAACTCCCTCTTAAATATAGCCAATGAACTGGCCTCAACTGTTTCCTGTGGCAGAGCATTCCACAGATTCACCACTCTCTGTGTGAAGAAGCTTTTCTTCATCTCGGTCCTAAAAGGCTTCCCCTTTATCCTTAAACTGTGACCCCTCATTCTGGACTTCCCCAACATCGGGAACAATCTTCCTGCATCAAGCCTGTCCAATCCCTTTAGAATTTTATACGTTTCAATAAGATCTCCCCTCAATCTTCTAAATTCCAGCGAGTATAAGCCTAGTCGATCCAGTCTTTCTTCATATGAAAGTCCTGCCATCCCAGGAATCAATCTGGTGAACCTTCTTTGTACTCCCTCTATGGTAAGAATATCTTTCCTTGAATTAGGGGACCAAAACTGCACACAATACTTTAGGTGTGGTCTCACCAAGGCCTTGTACGACTGCAGTAGAACCTCCCTGCTCCTGTACTCGAATCCTCTTGTTATGAATGCCAACATACCATTCACCTTTTTCACCGCCTGCTGTACCTGCATGCCCATTTTCAATGACTGGTGTACAATGACACCCAGGTCTCATTGCACCTCCCCTTTTCTTAATCGGCCACCATTCAGATAATAATCTGTTTTCCTGTTCTTGCCACCAAAGTGGATAACCTCACATTTATCCACATTAAATTGCATCTGCCATGAATTTGCCCACTCACCTAACCTATCCAAGTCACCCTGCATCTCTTAGCATCCTCCTCACAGCTAACACTTATACCCAGCTTCATTGTCATCCACAAACTTGGAGATGCTGCATTTAATTCCCTTGTCTAAATCATTAATATATATTGTAAACAACTGGGGTCCCAGCACTGAGCCTTGCGGTACCCCACTAGTCACTGCCTGCCATTCTGAAAAGGTCCCATTTATTCCCACTCTTTGCTTCCTGTCTGCCAACCAATTCTCTATCCACATCAATACCATACCCCCAATACCGTGTGCTTTAAGTTTGCACACTAATCTCCTGTGTGGGACCTTGTCAAAAGCCTTTTGAAAATCCAAACATACCACATCCACTCTACTAGTTACATCCTCAAAAAATTCTATAAGATTCGTCAGACATGATTTTCCTTTCACAAATCCATGCTGACTTTGTCTGATGATTTCACCGCTTTCCAAATGTGCTGTTATCATATCTTTGATAACCGACTCTAGCATTTTCCCCACCACCGATGTCAGGCTGACTGGTCTATAATTCCCTGGTTTCTCTCTCCCTCTTTTTTTAAAAAGTGGTGTTTCATTAGCCACCCTCAAATCCTCAGGAACTAATCCAGAATCTAAAGAGTTTTGAAAAATTATCTCTAATGCATCCACTATTTCTTGGGCTACTTCCTTAAGCACTCTGGAATGCAGACCATCTGGCCCTGGGGATTTATCTGCCTTTAATCCCTTCAATTTACCTAACACCACTTCCCTACTAACATGTATTTCCCTCAGTTCCTCCATCTCACTAGACCCTCGGTCCCCTACTATTTCCGGAAGATTATTTATGTCCTCCTTAGTGAAGACAGGACCAAAGTAGTTATTCAATTGGTCTGCCATGTCCTTGTTCCCCATGATCAATTCACCTCTTTCTGACTGTAAGGGACCTACATTTGTCTTAACCAATCTTTTTCTTTTCACATATCTATAAAAGCTTTTACAGTCAGTTTTTATGTTCCCTGCCAGCTTTCTCTCATAATCTTATTTCCCTTTCCTAATTAAGCCCTTCGCCCTCCTCTGCTGGACTCTGAATTTCTCCCAGTCCTCAGGTGTGCCACTTTTTCTGGCTAATTTGTATGTTTCTTCTTTGGACTTGATACTATCCCTAATTTCCCTTGTCAGCCACGGGTACACTACCTTCCCTGGTTTATTCTTTTGTCAAATTAGGATGAACAATTGTTGTAGTTTATCCATGCGATCTTTAAATGCTTCCCATTGCATATCCACCATCAACCCTTTAAGTATCATTTGCCAGTCTATCTTAGCTAATTCACGTCTCATACCTTCAAAGTTACCCTTCTTTAAGTTCAGAACCTTTGTTTCTGAATTAACTATGTCACTCTCCATCTTAATGAAGAATTCCACCATATTATGGTCACTCTTACCCAAGGGGCCTCGCACGACAAGAATGCTAACTAACCCTTCCTCATTGCTCAATACCCAGTCTAGAATGGCCTGCTCTCTAGTTGGTTCCTCGACGTGTTGGTTCAGAAAACCATCCCATATACATTCCAAGAAATCCTCTTCCTCAGCACCCTTAACCAATTTGGTTCACCCAATCTATATGTAGATTGAAGTCACCCATTATAACTGCTGTTCCTTTATTGCACACATTTCTAATTTCCTGTTTAATGCCATCCCCAACCTCACTACTACTGCTAGGTGGCCTGTACACAACTCCTACCAGCATTTTCTGCCCCTTAGTGTTATGCAGCTCTACCCATATTGATTCTACATCCTCCAGGCTAATGTCCTTCCTTTCTATTGCATTAATCTCCTCTCTAACCAGCAATGCTACCCCACCTCCTTTTCTTTCCTGTCTATCCCTCCTGAATATTGAATATCCCTGGATGTTGAGCACCGATCCTTGGTCACCCTGGAGCCATGTCTCTGTGATCCCAACTATATCATATTCATTAATAACTATCTGCACATTCAATTCATCCACCTTGTTATGAACACTCCTTGCATTGACACACAAAGCCTTCAGGCTTGTTTTTACAACACTCTTAGCCTTTATACAATTATGTTGAAAAGAGGCCCTTTTTGATTTTTGCCCTGGATTTGCCAGCCTGCCACTTTTACTTTTCACCTTACTACTTTTTGCTTCTACGCTCATTTTACACCCCTCTGTCTCTCTGCACTTGTTCCCACCGCCCTGCCACATTAGTTTAAATCTATGCATCTTTATTTTATAGTAAGTCTATTATGTGGCACCTCATCAAATCTCTTCTGGAAATTCAAGTAAATAACATTTGACTGTTCCCCTCATCCACTGCGCTCACTATATCCTCAAAGAACTCTAATAAGTTTGTCAAATAGGACCTGCCTTTGCTGAATCCATGCTGAGTCTGCCTAATGGATCCATTTCTTTCCAGATGCTTTCCTATTTCTTTAATGATAGCTTCGAGCATTTTCCCAAATACAAATGTTAAACTAACTGGCCTATAGTTACCTGCATCCTTTTTTGAACAGTGGTGTGATATTTGCCATCTTCCAATCCACCCAGAACTGCCTAAAGTCCAGAGTATTTTGGTAAATTATCACCAAAGCCTCTAACTCCAACTTCTGCCAATTCTTTCAGTATCCTAGAATGCATTCCACCAGGGCCAGGGGACTTATCTATCTTCAGGCCCACAAGTTTGCTCAGCACTACCTGTTTGTGATGGCTATTGTACAGAGGTCCTTATCTTCCATTGCATCCATAACATCTCTCTTTGGCATGTTAGACGTGTCCTCCAGCATAAGGACTGACAGAAAATAGTAATTCAAAGCATCTGCCATTTCCTCATTACCCAATATCAATTCCCCCTTCTCGTATTCCAAGGGCTTTATGTTCACTTTAGCCACCCTTTTCCGCTTTATACAATTATAAAAACTTTTACTATCTGTTTTTATAATTTGTGCTAGTTTATTTTCATAATCCATCTTTCCTTTCTTTATTTAAACTTCTAATTTCCCACTACTCTTGGCAAATCTGTATGCATGAGGTTTTAGTTTGAAACCTTCTTTCATTTCCTTAGTTATCCAAGGCTGGCTCGCCCCACCCTTACTGTCCTTGCTTTTAACTGTAATATACTTTTGTTGAGCACTGTGAAAAATCTCTTTGAAAGTCTTCCACTGAGACGGGTCAGCGGGAGATGCTCATGGAGTGAGTACTGTTTTAGATCCGCTCCATAACCTTTACTTTTTTTAACCTTTGATCACCCTTATCCAACTTATTTTTACCTACACCAAAAGATTCTTGCTATTTTCTTGGGCTTATCGTTAAGAGTTTATTGTGAATTTTTGAAGATATGCAAACAGAAGTAGCTCTTAGATCTAAAGGACGAGAACCGGGGCATAACCCGAACGGTAATGGAAAGAAGCAAGCTCATCCGCAACGCACTGAATTAACTTATGAACTGTTTATGGAGGTTTTGGATAAAAAATTCGATGAACTACAACAAGTTTTTAAACAAGATATAAAGGCTTTTCAAGATTATATGGTTAAGACGGATTCAGTAATTAACCAGCAGCAAGCTCTTATCGCGTCTCTGCAAGAAGAAGCTCGGAAACGAGATTTGACAATTGAATAATTGCAACAGGATTTAATTTCGACCATTAAACTGGTGGAAACACTTAAAGCCAAGAGTGTTGACTTTGAGAATCGGTCCAGAAGACAGAACCTACGTATACTTGGTCTCCCAGACGGCATAGAAAAAGACGATCCTTCGAAATATTTTCCTCAACTTTTAAAAGATGCATTCCCGTCGGTTTTCCCAGAGAACCCCGTTACTCAATCGATCACATAGAATTTGGCGTCGTTCATCGAGTGCTCCAGCTAAACCCTCGGTTGTAATTGTCCGGTTTCACTATGTACATGACAAAGAACAACTTATTCGTGTGGCTCGGCGGGCTGGTATGATTAAATTTCAAGATTACTACTTCCGTTTGGTTGAAGATTTTAGTCCTGAAGTTATGAAAAAAAGGCTTCTTTTTAAACCTCTGATGTCTGAATGTTATGAGAAAAATCTAAAACCTGCGCTCTTATACCCTGCGAAGCTTAGAATCTCTCCGTCGAATGCTCCACGCCAGGTTTTCCTTTCTACATCTGAAGCGAGAAAGTATCTGGAGGAGAACTTCCCTACTGCTATAGACACTACTCTCTAATAAATGAGTGATTCTGATCGTGTAAGATGGTTTTCGATTCCTCAAACCAGAGTTAGTCTCTGGTTATTGGTGTAGGTTTATCCTATACTTTATATTTAAGTTAAAGTGTGTTTTCGTTATATTAATCGCTCTGTTTTATACACTTTAACCATTATACTATATTTTTGACTATTATTTTTGTTCCCTTGAAGGTATATTTTTAACCTTTCGAAGGGAAATTTTTTTTTATTATTAAGATGGTGGTTTTTTGGAAAAATATTCTTGGTTTTGTTTAAGATGGCGTTATTTTTTCTTTTTTCGTCTTCTTCCTATAATGCATCGCTTATCATAGTTTAAATATTTCTTGATTTGTTTGGGTTATAACCCAATTTATAAGCTTTTAGTGATTATATTCTTTTTTTTACAACTAAGTATATTAAGAAGCGTGGATTTTAGTATTGTGATTATAATTTTTAAAGTTGGGGTGTTTTTTTTTATATATATCCTTTAAATACGGAGTGGTCTTCCGCTGATATGGGGGTAGAATTAGTCTCATTTTTTCCTTTTTCTAGCCATATTTTGGCTTTTTTCTTGTGGGGGTGGGGGATGGTCTGTTTTCTAATTTTATTTTTCTTTTACCAGTTTGTTTTAGTTTTTTCATTTGGGCTGTTTTTGAACTACAAATATGTCTACGATGTCGTCACTTCCGGGTCCGCTCTTTATTTTTGTTCCTCTTCCGGGTGCATGAGTTTATAATTTGGTTAACCCTTTCTATACCAAAGGGTCGACTTTAGAAGCATGGCTTAAACCATTAATTTTGTGTCTTGGAATACTAATGGTTTAAACCATCCGATTAAATGAAAGAAGATTTTCAAAGTATTCCAAAGACTTAATGCTCATATCATTTTTGTACAAGAAACTCATGTGAGGAAGGAGGACAAATATCGCTTTTTTAGGTCTTGGTGGGGTCAACAGTATCATTCGAATTCGAATGCCAAAGTTAAGGGAGTTTCAATTTTTATTGACTCCTCTATTGCATTTGTTCAACATGATATCCTTTCGGATCCGAATGGTAGATTTTTGTTAATTACGGGTTTACTTTGTAATAAAAAGGTTGCTATGGTTAATGTTTATGCTCCAAATGTGGATTGTCCTGATTTTTTTAAGTCCTTATTTACTTCTTTACCTAATCTAAATGAATATAAGTTAATAATGGGTGGTGACTTTAATTGTTGTTTAAATCCTTTGATGGACAAATCTATATCTATTCAGATGTAAAGGGGGTTTTTTTCTTTTTCTTTGTTACTGTGTATGTAATCAAAATGGCGTCTTTGTTTTGTTAAAAGTAGGAATGCTGGCGCCTGTGTTAATAGTAGGAATGCTAGCGTCTTTGTTATGATAAGTGCTGGAAGCTTGTTTGGGACTGTAAACTGATTGTTGGCGGGGATTTTGGGGAGTCGGCGCGATGGAGTGAGAGAGAGAGGACGGGGTGCTGGAAGCTGGGCGACGGTCCCCGGCCCAAGGTTTTCGGTGATGAGAGGAGACGGAGACAGAGGAGTGTGGAGCATCTGGTCGACCACCGTGGGGGTCCCAGGAGGCGGGTCGAGGAAGTCGGAGGGGATCGAATGCCAAAATACTTCAGTAATTGAGCTCCAACGGTTGTGCACGAAGTGGTTTGGACTTTGATAAGTTTGGCGCCTTTTCTTTTTTTTCTCTTATTCATATATACTGTATCGTTAGTAATCGCTTAGTTATAGTAATCTTTATAAATTGTACTCATTTAATCGCATAAGGTGTACTGTCTGTTTTTTGGGCGAGGCGGGGACATCACACAGCATCCACACCAGCTGATTACCCAGTTTGGCGGGGCCGAAGGCCGCTCCCCCTAGACTAGAACGAGTTTGAGCGATGCCTGAGGCGACCCAGGGGTTACATTGCTTTACCCAATAAGTCGGCCACTTGTATTAACTCCTTTTTGACTGATAATGGAGTTTTTGATATTTGGAGATTTCGGCATCCTAACGACAAAGAGTTTTCTTTTTCTCACATGTTTATCATTCCTATTCGAGAATTGATTATTTTTTTTATTGACTCTTGTTTTATTCCATCGGTAATTGGTTGTAATTATGATATTATAGCTATCTCTGACCATGCTCCATTAAAACTTTCTATTAAATTTACGGATACAGCTTCAAGCGCTAGACAATGGCGATTTGACTCTACCTTATTGCAAGATCCGGACTTTATTAAATTTATGAAGGAGCAGATCGATTTCTTCTTTTCAACTAATTCCACGGATGATATCTCTTGCGGAACACTTTGGGACACTTTTAAAGCGTATATACGTGGACAGATTATCTCTTACTCTGTTGGTCTGAGAAAACGCATTAAGAAGGAAACTCTTTTATTGGTTGATAAAATTAAAGAGATTGACAAGAAATATTCGACCACTCCTAGTAGGGAGCTTTACAAACAAAGGGTTGAACTTCAAATGGAACATAGTTTATTACTTACATCTCCGATTGAAAATCAATTAATGAAAACCAGATCTGATTTTTATATACATAGTGATAAATCGGGTAAACTGTTAGCTAGTCAGCTGAAGAATGTTTTGGTTAAACGTCAAATCACTAAGATTCGTCAGCAGAATGGGGATTTGACAGTTAACCATGATGAGATAAATAAGTCTTTTCAAGACTTTTATACCTCCCTGTATCAATCTGAATTCCCTCAGGATCATAATACCATGTGTGATTTTCCTGGGAAATTGAATTTTCCAAAATTATCATCCGATGATCTTTCAGTATTAGATACTCCGATTACGGATGCAGAAATTAAAGGGGTTATTTCCTCAATGAATTCTGGGAAAGCACCAGGTCCAGATGGGTATACAGTAGAATTTTTAAAATGTTTTTCCGCTACTCTCTCTCCTTGGTTATGCAAGGTTTTTGAAGAAGCAATTAGATTGGGGAATTTGCCACAATCTTTTTATAGAGCTTCAATTTCTTTAATACTGAAGAAAGACCCTACTGACTGTGCATCTTATAGACCAATATCTTTATTGAATGTGGACTCCAAGATCTTTTCCAAGTTACTGGCTTCCAGGCTGGAGAAGGTATTACCCCAAATTATTTCGGAAGATTAAACCGGTTTTATTAAAAATCGCTATTCTTTTTTCAATGTTAGGAGATTACTGAATATTGTTTATACTCCTTCACATAGCACTTCAGAATGTGTTATTTCATTAGATGCGGAGAAAGCATTTGATAGAGTTGAATGGCCTTACTTATTTTATGTGTTGGAGAAGTTTAATTTTAGTCCGACATTCATTTCTTGGATTAAACTGATTTATCACACTTCAGTAGCCTCGGTGTTTACTAATAATCAAAGATCTCCCTTCTTTCGTTTATTTTGGGGCACTAGACAAGGTTGTCCTCTTAGCCCATTACTATTTAACATTGCTTTAGAACCTTTGGCAATTGCCATCAGAGAATCACAGGATATTTCAGGTATTAATCGTGGGACAGATATTCATAAGGTATCTTTGTATGCAGATGATTTATTATTATTCATTTCTAACCCTGAGAAATCTATTCCAGCAGTTCTATCATTGTTGGCTCAATTTAGTGAGTTTTCTGGGTATAAGTTAAATCTTAATAAGAGTGAATTGTTTCCTTTGAATAGACAGGTCCCAAGCTATGGTAATTTACCTTTTAAATTAATTAATGACTCTTTTATTTACTTAGGGATTAAAATCACAAAAAACCATAAAGAATTATTTAGGTTTAATTTTTTACCCTTAATTGATCAGATTAAAGGCTTGTTTACTAAGTGGTCACCATTATCTTTATCTCTGATAGGTAGGATTAATGCTATTAAGATGGTTATTTTACCTAAGTTTTTATATATTTTTCAAGCGGTACCAATTTTTATTCCAAAATCCTTTTTTACTAATGTTGATTCAAAAATTTCCTCATATATATGGCAGAATAAAAATCCCAGGTTAGGTAAAACATACTTACAGAAGACAAAGAAGGAAGGTGGGTTGGCATTACCTAATTTCAGATTTTATTATTGGGCAGTTAATATTAGATATTTGTTATGTTGGTTGAAAGACTGGGATGGTCCTTTTGGCCCTCATTGGGTGAGTTTGGAAATTAAATTGGTACCAGGTTATGCTCTGGGTTCTATTTTAGGGACTTCTCTCCCTTTTGCTCTTTCTAAATTGTCAAAACGAATTAACAACCCGATAGTTAAATATACCTTACGTATATGGTTTCAATTTCGGAAATTTTTCGGGTTGACTCAATTCGTTTTAAATATTCCTATTGTATCTACCGGTAATTGTTTTTTCCACCCTTCAATTATAGATCAAGCTTTTTTGGCTTGGAAAACTAAGGGTTTATTAAGATTTTCTGATTTAGTTTCGGACAAATGTTTTATGTCTTTTGAGCAATTATCTAATAAATATAATTTGCCTAGATTTCATTTTTTTAGATATTTACAGGTTAGGCATTTTTTAAGTATGGTACTTCCTACGTTTCCAAATTTTGTGTCTTCAGATATTTTGGAGAGTTTGTTTGAATTAAACCCTTTTCAAAAAGGGCTTATATCAAAACTTTATAATATAATTATGAAGATACGTTCAGTGCCCCTTGATAAGACCAAAAATGATTGGGAAAGAGAGCTTAATCTTATTATTCCTATTGAGAATTGGGATAGAATTCTTCAATTAGTTAATACATCATCTATATGTGCCAAACATTCATTAATACAATTTAAGGTCGTACATAGGGCCCATATGTCCAAGGATAAATTAGCTCATTTTTATTCTTATATAAACCCTATTTGTGATAGATGTCAATTGGAAATCGCGTCTTTAACTCATATGTTTTGGTCATGTCCGCTTTTGAAAAAATATTGGAAAGATATTTTTGATATTATCTCTGCGGTATTGAACATCGATTTACAACCCCATCCTATTACCGCAATTTTTGGTTTACCGATGATGGACTCACTTCATTTATCTCCTTCCGCCTGTCGAATGATTGCTTTTCTCACTTTGATGGCTAGAAGATCTATTTTGTTGAATTGGAAGGAAATTAATCCCCCCACTGTATTTCATTGGCTTTCTCAAACTATGTTATGTTTAAATTTAGAAAAAATTAGAAGTGGTGTATTCGATACTTCTATTAAATTTGAAAAGATATGGAGACCATTTATTCAATATTTTCATATGATGTAATATGACCCTGTTCCAAGCTTATTGGATTTTTCAGCTTTAATCTTATTTATGTTGAGAGGATCGGAGTTGACGACATTGATGTTTATGTATTCTTGTGAGATATTATAAACAGCCCTTTTTTTCCCCTCTTTTTTTAAGTTTTTCTTTTTTTTTTTCTTTTTTTGCTTTTTTTTCTTTAGATATTAGATTAGTAGTTTAGTCAATTTTACAAATATATTTTTTTCTTTTTTTTATATTATATATTATGAAATATCTAGATTTACCTTGTTCATACATATACTGTATGGTTCATGTTTTGGGAAAACTTATTTATACTGTAATCATTGCTTATGTATTCTTTCATGTGTAATGGGAATTTGTATGTTTGTAATCCCTTTATTAATATATCAATTGTATTTTGTTCATAATATTATTAGTACTAATAAAAAGATTGAAAAAGAAAAGAAAGTCTTCCACTGTTCCTCAACTGTCCCACCATATAGCCTGAGCTCCCAGTCTACACTAGCCGAATCCTCCCTCATCACATTGTAGTCTCCATTGTTTAGGCATAATACACTGGTTTTAGATTGAACCACTGCACCCTCCATTTGTATGAGAAACTCAATCATACTTTACAAGATAACTAATTAAAAGATCACTAATTTTACCTGTCTCATTGCACAGGACCAGATCTAAGGTAGCATGTTCCCTTGTAGGTTTAGTAACATGCTGTTCATGGTTGCATTCTACGAAGTCCTCCTCGAGGCTGCCTCAACCAACTTGATTCACCGAATCTATAGGCAAGTTAAAGTCCCTCATGATAACTGCTGTTCCATTCTAACATGCCTCATATTTCTCTGTATTACATAAAGAAATGGGTATTACATAAACTACCTCACCACTGGACACTGACAGAAATAACTAGAAATTTAAAAAGTCACTGTGCAATAAGATAGGTGGCATTCTGGATAATGAAGTAGACTTTCAAAGCTTGCAGAGAGATTTAGGCCAGTTAGAAGAGTGGGCTGAAAGATGGCAGATGGAGTTTAATGCTGATAAGTGTGAGGTGTTACATTTCGGTAGGACTAATCAAAATAGGACATACATGGTAAATGGTAGGGCATTGAAGAATGCAGTAGAACAGAGTGATCTAGGAATAATGGTGCATAGTTCCCTGAAGGTGGAATCTCATGTGGATAGGGTGGTGAAGAAAGTTTTTGGTATGCTGGCCTTTACAAATCAGCGCATTGAGTATAGGAGTTAGGATGTAATGTTAAAATTGTACAAGGTATTGGTGAGGCCAAATTTGGAGTATTGTGTACAGTTCTGGTCACCGAATTATAGGAAAGATGTCAACAAAATAGAGAGAGTACAGAGAAGATTAACTAGAATGTTACCTGGGTTTCAGCACCTAAGTTACAGAGAAAGGTTGAACAAGTTAGGTCTTTATTCTTTGCAGCGCAGAAGGTTGAGGGGGGGACTTGATAGAGGTATTTAAAATTATGAGGGGGATAGATAGAGTTGACATGGATAGGCTTTTTCCATTGAGAGTAGGGGAGTTTCAAACAAGAGGACATGATTTAAGAGTTAGGGGGCAAAAGTTTAAGGGTAACACAAGGGGGAATTTCTTTACTCAGGGAGCGGTAGCTGTGTGGAACAAGCTTCCAGTAGAAGTGGTAGAGGCAGGTTTGATTTTGTCATTTGAAAAAAAAAATTGGATAGGTATATGGACAGGAAAGGAATGGAGGGTTATGGGCTGAGTGCAGGTAGGTGGGACTAGGTGAGAGTAAGCGTTCGGCATGGACAAAAAGGGCCGAGATAGCCTGTTTCCGTGCTGTAATTGTTATATGGTTAATTAGTCTATGTAATTATAAATGAATATATTAACTACAATTACAATTAAAGACACACAACTCACGGCTGGTTTGTTGCCTCCCGGGTGCCAGGGTCAGGGATGTCTCTGATCGCGTGCACAGCATTCTGAGGTGGGAGGGTGATCAGCCAGATGTCGTGGTACATATCGATACCAATAACATAGGCAGAAAGAGTCAGGAGGTCCTGAAGAGTGAGTACAGAGAGCTTGGTAGGAAGTTGAAAGACAGAACCTCGAGGGTAGTAATCTCCAGATTGCTGCCTGTGCCACGTGCCAGTGAGGGTAAGAGTAGGATGCTCTAGCAGATGAACATGTGGCTGAGAAACTGGTGTAGGGGGCAGGGTTTCAGATTCCTAGATCATTGGGACCTCTTCTGGGGCAGGTGGGACCTATACAGGAGAGACGGGTTACACCTGAACTACAAGGGGACCAATATACTTGCAGGGAGGTTTGCTAGTGTTAGTGGGGAGGGTTTAAACTAGACTTGCAGGGGGATGGGAACCAGAGTGCCAGAGTAGATAGTGGAACGGGGGTAAAAATAAATGATGTTAGTAGTTCATGCAAAGTCACAAATAGTAAGGTTGTGTGTGGTGGTAATAATCTTCTGAGATGTGTATATTTCAATGCGAGGAGTATTGTGGGAAAGGCAGATGAGCTGAGGACCTGGATTGACACATGGAATTATGACATCATAGCCATTTCTGAAACTTGGCTACAGGAGGGGCAGGACTGGCAGCTCAATCTTCCAGGGTTCTGATGTTTCAGACGTGATAGAGGCAGAGGGATGAAGGGTGGGGGGTGGGGGGGGGGGGGCTTTGCTAGTCAGGGAAAATATTACAGCAGTGCTTCAGCAGGAAAGATTAAAGGGCTTGTCTACTGAGACCATATGGGTGGAGCTGAGAAACAGGATTTTTCAGATCGCGTCCATGATATCTTGAAGTGGGAAGGAGAACAGCCAGAGGTCGTGGTACATATTGGTACCAACGACATAGGTAGGAAAAGGAAGGAAGTCCTGAAAACAGACTATGGGCAGTTAGGAAGTAAGTTGAGAAGCAGGACCTCAAAGGTAGCCATCTCGGGATTACTGCCTGTGCCACGTGACAGTGAATGAGGTGGAGGATAAATGCCTGGTTGAGGGATTGGGGCAGGGGCAGGGGCAGGATTCAGATTTCTGGATCATTGGGACCTCTTTAGGGGCAGGTGTGACCTGTACAAAAAGGATAGGTTGCACTTGAATCCCAGGGGGACCAATATCCTGGCAGAGAGATTTGCTAAGGCTATTGGGAAGAGTTTAAATTAGAATTGCTGGGGGGTAGGAAATGAAGTGTTGTGACGGAGGAAAGGGAGATTGGCTCACAAACAGAAAGCTTGGAGACAGCACGAAAGGGAGGATAGACAGGTGATAAAGAAGGTACGCGTTCAGACCGATGGTTTGAGATGTGTCTATTTTTATGCGAGGAAAATTATGAACAAAGCGGTGCTTAGAGCGTGGATCAGCACTTGAAGCTATGATGTTGTGGCCATTACAGAGAATTGGATGGTGCAGGGGCAGGAATGGCTATTTCAAGTGCCAGGCTTTAGATGTTTCAGAAAGGACAGGGATGGAGGCGAAAGAGGTGGAGACATGGCACTGTTGATCAGGGATAGTGCCACGGCTGCAGAAAAGGAGGAAATCATGGAGGGGTTGTCAACGGAATCTCTGTGGGTAGAAGTTAGGAATAGGAAGCGGTCAATAACTCTACTGGGTATCTATAGAATAGTACAGTACAGGCCCTTCAGCCCACAATGTTCTGCTGACCCTTAAACCCTGCCTCCCATATATCCCCCCACCTTAAACTCCTCCATACACCTGTCTAGTTGTCTCTTAAATTGCACTAGTGTATCTGCCTCCACCACAGCCTCAGGCAGTGCATTCCATGCACCAACCACTCTCTGAGTGAAAAACCTTCCTCTAATATCCCCTTGAACCTCCCACCCCTTACCTTAAAGCCATGTCCTCTTGTATTGAGCAGTGGTGCCCTGGGGAAGAGGCACTGGCTGTCCATTCTATCTATTCCTCTTAATATCTTGTATACCTCTATCATGTCTCCTCTCATCCTCCTTCTCTCCAAAGAGTAAACCCTTAGCTCCCTTAATCTCTGATCATAATGCATACTCTCTAAACCAGGCAGCATCCTGGTAAATCTCCTCTGTACCCTTCCAATGCTTCCACATCCTTCCTATAGTGAGGCGACCAGAACCAGACACAGTACTCCAAGTGTGGCCTAACCAGAGTTTTATAGAGCTGCATCATTACCTCGCAACTCTTAAACTCTATCCCTCGACTTATGAAAGCTAACACCCCATAAGCTTTCTTAACTACCCTATCTACCTGTGAGGCAACTTTCAGGGATCTGTGGGCATGTACCCCCAGATCCCTCTGTTCCTCCACACTATCAAGTATCCTGCCATTTACTTTGTACTCTGCCTTGGAGTTTGTCCTTCTAAAGTGTACCACGTCACACTTCTCCGGGTTGAACTCCATCTGCCACTTCTCAGCCCACTTCTGCATCCTATCAATGTCACTCTGCAATTGTAGACAATCCCCTACACTATCCACAACATCACCAACTTTTCTGTCATCTGCAAACGTCAACCCACCCTTCTACCCCTACATCCAGGTCGTTAATAAAAAAAAATCACAAAAAGTAGGGATCCCAGAACCGATCCTTGTGGGACACCACTAGTCACAATCCTCCAATCCGAATGTACTCCCTCCACCACGACCCTCTGCTTTCTGCAGGCAAGTCAATTCTAAATCCACCTGGCCAAACTTCCTTGGATCCCATGACTCCTGACTTTCTGAATAAGCCTACTATGTGGAACCTTATCAAATGCCTTACTGAAATCCATGTAGATCACATCCACTGCACTACCCTCATCTATATGCCTGGTCACCTCCTCAAAGAACTCTATCAGGCTTGTTAGACACGATCCGTCCTTCACAAAGCCATGCTGATTGTCCCTGATCTAAATGCCAATAGATCCTATCCCTAAGAATCTTTTCCAACAGCTTTCCCATCACAGACGTAAGACTCACTTGTCTATAATTACCCGGATTATCCCTACTATCCTTTTTGAACAAGGGGACAACATTTACCTCCCTCCAATCCTCCGGTACCATTCCCGTGGACAACGGGGACATAAAGATCCTAGCCAGAGGCTCAGTAATCTCTTCCCTCTCCTCATGGAGCAGCCTGGGGAATATTCCATCAGGCCCCAGGGACTTATCCATCCTAATGTATTTTAACAACTCCAACAACTCCTCTCCCTTAATATCAACATGCTCCAGAACTTCAACCTCACTCATATTGTCCTCACCGTCATCAAGTTCCCTCTCATTGGTGAATACCGAAAAGGAGTATTCATTGAGTACCTCACTCACTTGCACAGCCACCAGGCACATCTTCCCACCTTTATCTCTAATCGGTCCTAACTTCACTCCTGTCATCCTTTTGTTCTTCACATAATTGAAGAATACCTTGGGGCTTTCCTTTACCCTACTCGTCAAGGCCTTCTCATGCCTCCTTCTTGCTCTCCTCAGCCCCTTCTTAAGCTCCTTTCTTGATACCCTATATTCCTCAATAGACCCATCTGATCCTTGTTTCCTAAACCTCATGTGTGCTGTCTTCTTCCACCTGACTAGATTTTCCACCTCACTTGTCACCCATAGTTCCTTCATCCTACCATTCTTTATCTTCCTCCCAGGACAAATTTATCCCTAACATCCTGCAAGAGATCCCTAAACATCGGCCACATGTCCATAGTACATTTCCCTGCAAAAACATCATCCCAATTCACACCCACAAGTTCTCGCCTTATAGCCTCATCATTTGCCCTTCCCCAATTAAAAATTCTCCTGTCCTCTCTGATTCTATACTTTTCCATGATAATGCTAAAGGCCAGGGAGCGGTGGTCACTGTCCCCCAGATGCTCACCCACTGAGAGATCTGAGACCTGACCCGGTTCATTACCTAATACTAGATCTAGTATGGCGTTCCCCCTCGTTGGCCTGTCAACATACTGTGACAGGAATCCATCCTGGACACACTTAACAAACACTGCCCCATCTAAAACATTGGAACTAATCAGATGCCAATCAATATTAGGGAAGTTAAAGTCACCCATGATAACAACCCTGTTATTTTTGCACCTTTCCAAAATCTGCCTCCCAATCTGCTCCTCGGTATCTCTGCTGCTACCAGGAGGCCTATAGAATACTCCCAATAGAGAAACTGCTCCCTTCCTGTTCCTGACTTCCACCCATACTGACTCAAAAGAGGATCCTGCTACATTACCCACCCTTTCTGCAGCTGTAATCGTATCCCTGACCTGTAATGCCACCCCTCCTCCCCTTTTCCCTCCCTCTCTATCCCTTTTAAAACACTAAAATCCAGGAAAATTGAGAATCCATTCCTGCCCTGGTGCCAGCCAAGTCTCTGTAATGGCCACTATATTATAATTCCATGTATGTATCCAAGCTCTCAGTTCATCACCTTTGTTCCTGATGCTTCTTGCATTGACGTACACGTACTTTAGCCCTTCTACCTTACTACCTTTACACCCTTTATTCTGCTTCTTTCCTCAAAGCCTCTTTATATGTTAGATCTTGCTTTAGTCCATGCAGTATACTTGCAGTTCTTTAACCTCCTTGCAGAACTTTATCCTCCTCGACCTCACTATCTGCTCTAACACTCTGGTTCCCCTCCCCCTGAAAATCTAGTTTGAATCCCCTGGAGCAGCACTAGCAAACCTTCCCACAAGGATATTAATCCCACTCCAGTTCAAGTGCAACCCGTCTCATCGGAACAGGTCACTCCTTCCCTGGAACAAGGCCCAATTGTCCAGAAACATGAAGCCCTCCCTCCTGCACCAACTCCTTAGCCACGTATTTAGCTACATTATCTTCCTATTTCTAGCCTCACTAGCACGTGGCACGGGTAGCAATCCTGAGATTGCAACCCTGGAGTTCCTATCCTTCAACATTGCACCTAACTCCCTAAACTCTCTTTGCAGGACTTCCTCCTTCTTCCTATCCACGTCATTGGTCCCTACATGGACCATGACATCTGGCTGCTCACCCTCCCTCTTGAGAATACAGAGAACTTGATCCAAGATATCGTGGACCCTGGCACCAGGGAGGCAACAGACCATCCGGGAATCTCGATCTCTCCCACAGAACCTCTTATCTGTCCACCTAACGAATGAAACCTCTATCACTACTGCTCTCCTCTTTTCCCTCCTTTCCTTCTGAGTTGAGAGTCCAGCCTTGGTGACAGAGACGCGACCACTGCAACTTGTCCCTGGTAGGTCGTCCCCACCAACAGTATCCAAAATGGTATACTTATTATTGATGGGAATGGCCACAGGGGTGCTCTGCTCTTCCTGTCTATTCCCCTTCCCTCTCCTGACAGTCACCCAGCTACCTGTCTCCTGACTCTTAGGGGTGACTATCTCCCTGAAACTCCCGTCTACTTCTGCCTCTGCCTCACGAATGATCCGAAGTTCATCCAGCTCCAGCTCCAGATCCCTAACTCGGTTTGTCAGGAGCTTCAGCTAGATGCACCTTTTAGTCATAAGGGACAATTGTGCTTGCCCTTACTTCCCACATACTGCAAACAGAGCACCCGACTGCCCAAACTGCTGCCTCCATTACCTACTTCTAAGTTAATTAGATTAATTAGAAGAGCTTACCCAGCCTTACCTCACTGGGAGCAAGCTCATCCTCAGCCTCTGCTCGCTGAAGCCTCTCGACCCAAAGCCTTCCTACTCTGTCTCCCATTACTCCGTCACCCGCTCCGTTAATCTGCTCGCATTTTAAACTCTCCCGCTGTCTCACAGGCTGAACTTCACACGCTTGTGCAGTCGTGCCCCATTCAAACTGCCGAAGAAATATTTTTTATAGACCATCCAATAGTAACAGGGACAGGAGAGCAGATAGGGAGACAGATACTGCAAAGGTGTAATAATAAGAGGGTTATCGTGGTGGGAGATTTTAATTTCCCAGATATTGATTGGAATCTCCCTAGAGTGAGGGGTTTAGATGGAGTGGAGTTTGTTAGGTGTGTTCAGGGAGGTTTCTTGACACAATATGTAGATAAGCCTACAAGAGGAGAGGCTGTACTTGATCTGGCATTGGGAAATGAACCTGGTCAGGTGTCAGGTCTCTCAGTAGGAGAGCATTTTGGAGATAGTGATCACAATTCTATCTCCTTTACCATAGCATTGGAGAGGGAGAGGAACAGACAAGTTAGGGAAATGTTTAAATGGAGTAAGGGGAAATATAAGGCTATCAGGCAGGAACTTGGAAGCATAAAATGGAAACAGATGTTCTCAGGGAAACATATGGAAGAAATGTGGCAAATATTCAGAGGATATTTGTGTGGGGTTCTGCATAGGTACGTTCCAATGAAACAGGGAAAGGATGGTAGGGTAAAGGAACTGTGGTGTACAAAGGCTGTTGTAAATCTAGTCAAGAAGAAAAGAAGTTTATGAAAGGTTCAAAAAACTAGGTAATGATAGAGATCTAGAAGATTATAAGGCTATCAGGAAGGAGCTTCAGAATGAAATTAGGAGAGGCAGAAGAGGCCATGGCGAACAGGATTAAGGAAAACCCCAAGGCATTCTACAAGTATGTGAAGAGCAAGAGGATAAGACGTGAAAGAATAGGACCCATGAAGTGTTACAATGGAAAGTGTGTATGGAACAGGAGGAGATAGCAGAGGTACTTAATGAATACTTTGCTTCAGTGTTCACTACAGAAAAGGATCTTGGCAATTGTAGGGATGACATGCAGCAGACTGAAAAGCTTGAGCATGTAGATATTAAGAAGAGGATGTGCTAGAGCTTTTGGAAAGCATCAAATTGGATAAGTCACTGGGACAAGATAGGATGTACCCCAGGCTACTGTGGGAAGTGAGGGAGGAGATTGCTGAGCATCTGATGATGACGGGAGATGTTCCGGAGGATTGGAAGGTTGCGGATGTTGTTTCCTTATTTAAGGAAGAGAGTAAAGATAGTCCAGGAAACTATAGGCCAGTGAGTCTTGCTTCAGTGGTTGGTAAGTTGATGGAGAAGATCCTGAAAGGCAAGATTTTTGAACATTTGGAGAGGAATATGATTAGGAATAGTCAGCATGGCTTTGTCAAAGGCAGGTTGTGCCTTACGAGCCTGATTGAATTTTTTGAGGATGTAACTAAGCACAGTGATGAAGGTAGAGCCATAGGTGTAGTGTATATGGATTTTAGCAAGGCATGATAAAGTACCCCATGCAAGGCTAATTGAGAAAGTAAGCAGGCATGGGATCCAAGGGTAAAATGCTTTGTGGATCCAGAACTGGCTTGCCCACCGAAGGCAAAGAATGGTTGTAGACAGGTTATATTGTGCATGGAGGCCGGTGACCAGTGGTGTGCCTCAGGGATCTGTTCTGGGACCTCTACTCTTTGTGATTTTTATAAATGACTTGGATGAGGAAGTGGAGGGATGGGTTAGTAAATTTGCAGATGACACAGAGGTTGGGTGTGTTGTGGATAGTGTGGAGGGCTGTCAGAGGTTACAATGGGACATCAATAGAATGCAAAACTGAGCTGAGAAGTGGCAGATGGAGTTCAACCCAGATAAGTGTGAAGTGGTTCATTTTGGTAGGTCAAATATGATGGCAGAATGCAGCATTAATGGTAAGACTCTTGGCATTGTGGAGGATCAGAGGGATCTTGGGGTCTGAGTCCATAGGACACTCAAAGCTGCTACGCAGGTTGACTCTGTGGTTAAGAGGGCATACAATGTATTGGCCTTTATGAACCGAGGGATTGAGTTTAAGAGTCGAGAGGTAATGTTGCAGCTATATAGGACTTTGGTCAGACTCCACTTTGAGAATTGTGCTCAATTCTGGTTGCCTCATTTCAGGAAGGATGTGGAAACCATAGAAAGTGTGCAGAGGAGATTTACAAGGATGTTTCCTGGATTGGGGAGCATGCCTTATGAGAATAGGTTGAGTGAACTCAGCCTTTTCTCCTTGGAGTGATGGAGGATGAGAGGTGACCTGATAGAGGTGCACAAGATAATGAGAGGCATTGATTGTGTGGATAGTCAGAGGCATTTTCCCCAGGGCTGAAATGGCTACCACAAGAAGGCATAGTTTTAAGGTGCTTGGAAGTTGGTACAGAGGAGATGTTAGGGTTTTTAAAAAATATATACAGAGAGTGGTGAGCGCCGGCGGCAGTGGTGGAGGTGGAAACGATAGGGTTTTTTAAGAGCCTTCTGGATAGGTACATGGAGCTTAGTAAAATAGAGGGCCATGGGTAAGCCTAGGTAGTTCTAAGGTATGGCACATTCGGCACAGCTTTGTGGGCCGAAGGGGCTGTACTGTGCTGTAGGTTTTCTATGTTTCTATGATGTGGTCACCCCAAAGTTGCAGGAGGCGAGTATCTGTGTGATCGTCCGGAGAAATGGAAATAAGCAGTTAGAGCAGAGCACCCCTGTGGCCATTCCCCTTAAAAACAAGTTTTCTGCTTTGGATCCATTTGTGGGGAATGACCTCCTGGGGGGAATGCCATGATGACCAGGTGATGGGCACTGAGCATGGCTCCATGGTGCAGAAGGAAAAGAGAGAGAAGAAGGGAGTGGTAGTGATAGGGGCCTCAATAGCAATGGTATGTCGCCTCCCAGGTGCCAGGGTCAGGGACGTCTCAGATCTAGTCCACAACATTTTGGAGAGAGAGGAGGAGCATTCAGATGTCTTGGTACATATTGGTACCAATGACATGGGAAGTAAAAGCACTGAAGTCCTAAAAGGAGAATTTAGAGAACGAGGTAGAAAGCTGAGAAACAGGACCTCCCAGGTAGTAATTTCTGGATTGTTATCTGTGCCATGCGCCAGTGAGGGTAGAGACAGGAAGATTTTGCAAATAAATGCACGGCTGTGAAGCTGGTTCAGGGGCAGGGCTTCAGGTTCTTGGATAATTGGGATCTCCTTAGGGAGGTATGACCTGTTCAAAAGTGACAAGTTGCACCTGAACCCGAGGGGGACCAATATTCTCACAAGCAGGTTCATTAGAGCTGCTGGGGAGGGTTTAAACTAATTTGGCAGGGGGGGTGGGAACCAGAGTGAAGGGACTCAGGATAGGACAGGTGGTAAAAAAGTAAAGATAGCATACAGTCTGACTGTCAGGAAGGGCAGAAAGGTGAGGGGACTTAGTTGCAGTTAACAGGCTGGGTATCAAATCATCAGGGTTGCAGAATCAGAAAGGATAGCAAATACTGTACTCAAGGTGTTGTACCTAAATGAGTGTAGTATAGAAATAAGGTAGATGATGTTGTTGCACTGTTACAGATTGCCAGGTATGATGTTGTGGCCATCACTAAATTGTAGCTGAAGGATGATTGGGAGCTGAATATCCAAAGTTACACGTTATATCAGAGGGATAGGAAGGCAGGCAGAGGGGGTGGTATCGCTCTACTGGCAAAGAGTGGCATCAAATCAGTAGAAAGATGTGACACAGGATTGGAAGATGTTGAATCCTTGTGGGTTGAGTTAAGAAACTATAAGGGTATGAGGACGTTGATGGCAGTTATATACAGGCCTCTCAATAGTGGCTGGGAGGTGGACCACAGGTTACAACAGGAAATAGAAAAGGCGAGTCAAAAGGTCAATGTTATGGTAGTCATGGGAGATTTTAATATGCAGGTTGATTGGGAAAAATCGGGTTGGTAGTGGATCTCAAGAGAATGAGTTTGTTGAATGCCCAAGAGTTAGCTTTTTAGAGCAGTTTGCTGTTGAGCTTAGCATAGAGTCAGCTATACTGGATTGGGTGTTAGGTAATGAACTGGACGCGGTTAGGTAATAACCTGGAGGTCACTCCAGATGGGAGAAAGGCAAAAGAAAGGAAACTATAGGCTGGTTAGTTTGACCTCAGTGGTTGGGAAGATTTTGAAGTCGATTATTAAAGATATGGTCTCAGGATACTTGGAGGCACATGATAAAATAGGCTGTAGTCAGCATGGTTTCCTCAAGGGAAAATCTTGCCTGACAATCCATTTGATCTGTTTTTCTGGAGCGGGACAAGAAGGGCAGCGTGAGAGCTAAATTCTGAAGGAGAGCAGTTTTTTAAAAAACTTAAGAGTACAAGAAGGGCGAGACTGTGCAGGTGTGAGACATAGACAGGACAGCGTGGTGAGTTTAAAAAGACCACCCTATACAGTGGGCAGCGGAGTGAGTGGCAGCAGAGTGTAGGGCTTTGGCGGTACTGGGAAGAGGCGAGAGAAAGGCACCAACTCTTTTACTCCCCTTGGCGAATCGGCCCGGACAGACTGAGGAACAGCAGGGCTCACACAGCTAAAGGTACAAGCTAATGGTTTAAAAAGTTCATATGTTTGGTGAGGTAAGTGGGTGAGTAGACTTATTTTTCCTTGTTTCACTCCTGTAGAATTAGGTAGCATGTCTGCAGGATTAGCGCTTTGTTCAGGGTGTCAGATGTGGGAATCCTGGGAGACCTCCAGCTTCCCTGATGGCCACATCTACGCCAGGTGCACCAAGATGCAGCTCCTCAGAGACCATGTTAGAGATCTGGAGCTGCAGCTTGACGACCTACTGCTTATTAGGGAAAGTGAAGAGGTGATAGACAGGAGCTACAGGGAGGTAGTCATCCCTAGGCTACAGGGGTCAGAAAACTGCATGACTGTCAGCAGAGGGAAGGGAAATGCCTGGATAGTGGAGAGCACCCCTGTGGCTGCCCCCCTCAGCAACAAGTACATCATTTTGCTACCTGTGCCACATGCTAGCGAGGGCAAGAATAGTAGGATCAGGCAGATGAATGCATGGCTGAGACTGGTGCAGGGGGCAGGGTTTCAGATTCTTGGATCATTGGGTTCTCTTCTGGGGGAAGTATAACCTGTTCAAAAAGGGCGGGTTACACCTGAACCGGAAGGGGACCAATATCCTGGCAGGAAGGTTTAATAGAGCTGTTAGGGAGGGTTTAAACTAATTTGGCAGGGGGAGGGTTTAAACTAATTTGGCAGGGGGATGGGAACCGGAATGATAGAGCGGAGGAGGGGAAAAAACAGAAATAAATCTAAGCTAGTGAGCAGTAAAGATGTCAGGAAGGACAGACAGGTGATGGGGCAAATTTGCAGCCATTGGGATGAGTTGCAGTGCAATCAAAGCAAAAAGTACCAAATACTGGACTTAAGGTGTTATACTTAAATGCACACAGCATAAGGAATAAGGTGGATGATCTTGTCGTACAGCTACAGATTGGCAGGTATGATGTTGTGGCCATCACTGAGACGTGGCTAAAGGATGCACGTCTCTGGGAGCTGAACATCTAAGGATACACGGTGTATCGGAAGGATAGGCAGGTAGGCAGAGGGGGTGGCGTGGCTTTATTGGTAAGAAATGATATTAAATCATTAGAAAGAGGTGACATAGGATCGGAAGGTGCAAAATCTTTACGGGTTGACCTAAGAAATTGCAGGGGTAAAAGGACCCTGATGGCAGTTATATACAGGCCTCCTAACAGCTGCAGAGATGTGGACTACAAATTACAACAGGAAATTAAAAAGGCTTGCCAGAAGGGCAGTGTTATGATAATTGTGGGGGATTTTAACATGCGAGTGGACTGGGAAAATCAGGCTGGCACTGGATCTCAAGAGAGAGAACTTGTAGAATGTCTATGAGATGGCTTTTTAGAACAGCTTGCTGTTGAGCCCACTAGGGTATTATGTAATGAACCAGAGGTGATCAGAGATTGAGGTAAAGGAACCCTTAGGAGGCGGTGATTGTAACATGATTGAGTTCACTGTGAAACTTGAGAAAGAGAAGCCAAAATCCGATGTGTCAGTATTTCAGTGGAGTAAAGGAAATTACAGTGGCATGAGAGAGGAACTGGCCAAAGTTGACTGGAAAGGGACCCTAGCAGGAAAAACAATAGACAATAGACAGTAGGTGCAGGAGTAGGCCATTCGGCCCTTCTAGCCAGCACCGCCATTCACTGTGATCATGGCTGATCATACACAATCAGTACCCCGTTTCTGCCCGCTCCCCATATCCCTTGACCCCGCTATCTATAAGAGCTCTATCTAACTCTCTCTTGAATGCATCCAGAGACTTGGCCTCCACTGCCTTCTGGGGCAGAGCATTCCACATATCCACCACTCTCTGGGTGAAAAAGTTTTTCCACATCTCTGTTCTAAATGGCCTACCCCTTATTCTTAAACTGTGGTCTCTAGTTCTGGACTCACCCATCAGCTGGAACATGCTTCCTGCCTCCAGTGTGTCCAATCCCTTAATAATCTTATATGTTTCAATCAGATCCCCTCTCATCCTTCTAAATTCCAGTGTATTTAGACGGCAGAGCAGCAGTGGCTGGAGTTATGCGAGAAGTGAGGGAGGTGCAAGACAGATATATTCCAAAAAAGAAGAAATTTTCAAATGGAAAAAGGATGCAACCGTGGCTGACAAGAGAAGTCAAAGCCAAAGTAAAAGCAAAGGAGAGGGCATACAAGGAAGCAAAAATTAGAGGTAAGACAGAGGATTGGTAAGTTTTTAAAAGCTTACAAAAGGAAACTAAGGTCATTAAGAGGGAAAAGATGAACTATGAAAGGAAGCTAGCAAATAATATCAAAGAGGATACTAAAAGCTTTTTCAAGTATATAAACAGTAAAAGACAGGTGAGAGTAGATATAGGACCAATAGAAAATGATGCTAAAGAAATTGAAAAGGGAGATAAGGAGATGGCAGAGGAACTGAATGAGTATTCTGCATCAGTCTTCACTGAAGAAGACATCAGCAGTATACCAGACACTCAAGGGTGTCAGGGAAGAGAAGTGTGCGCAGACACAATTAAGACAGAGAAGGTACTCAAGAAGCTGAATAGTTTAAGGGTGGATAAATCTCCCGGACCAGATGGAATGCACCCTCATGTTCTGAAGGAAGTAACTGTGGAGATTGCAGAGGCATTACCAATGATCTTTCAAAAGTCAATAGATTCTGGCATGGTTCCGGAGGACTGGAAGATTGCAAATGTCACTCCGCTATTTAAAAAGGGGGCAAGGAAGCAAAAAGGAAATTATATAGACCTGTTAGCTTGACATCGGTGGTTGGGAAGTTGTTGGAGTCGATTGAGGATGAGGTTACGGAGTACCTGGATTCATATGACAAGATAGGCCAAACTCAGCATGGTTTCCTTGAAGGAAAATCCTGCCTGACAAACCTATTGCCATTTTTGGAGGAAATTACAAGTAGGCTAGACAAGGGAGATGCAGTGGATGTTGTGTATTTGGATTTTCAGAAGGCCTTTGACAAGGTGCCGCACATGAGGCTGCTAAACAAGATAAGATCCCATGGAATTACAGGAAAGTTACATACGTGGATAGAGCATTGGCTGATTGGCAGGAAACAGAGAGTGGGAATAAAGAGATCCCATTCTGGTTGGCTGCCAGTTACCAGTGGTGTTCCACAGGGGTCTGTGTTGGGGCCGCTTCTTTTTATGTTGTGTATCAACAATTTGGATTATGGAATAGATGGCTTTGTGGCTAAGTTTGCTGATGATACAAAGATAGGTGGAGGGGCTGGTAGTGCTGAGGAAACAGAGAGTCTGCAGAGAGACTTGGATAGATTGGGGGAATGGGCAAAGAAGTGGCAAATTAATTACAATGTTGGAAAGTGTATGGTCATGCACTTTGGTAGAAGAAATAAACAGGGAGACTTTTATTTAAATGGGGAGAGAATTCAAAGTTCTGAGATGCAACAAAACTTGGGAGTCCTCCTGCAGGATACCCTTAAGGTTAACCTTCAGGTTGAGTCGGTGGTGAAGAAGGCAAATACAATGTTGGCATTCATTTCTAGAGGAATAGAATATAAGAGCAGGGATGCGATGTTGAGGCTCTATAAGGCACTGGTAAGACCTCACTTGGAGTACTGTGTGCAGTTTTGGGCTCCTTATTTAAGAAAGGATGTGCTGACGTTGGAGAGGGTTCAAAGAAGATTCACTAGAATGATTCCGTGAATGAGAGGGTTAACATATTGAGGAACGTTTGCTTGCTCTTGGACTGTACTCCTTGGAGTTTAAAAGAATGAAGGGGGACCTCATAGAAACATTTCAAATGTTAAAAGGCATGGACAGAGTGGATGTGGCAAAGTTGTTTCCCATGGTGGGGGAGTCTAGTATGAGAGAGCATGACTTAAGGATTGAAGGGCACCCATTCAGAACAGAGAAGTGAAGAAATTTTTTTAGCCAGAAGGTGATGAATCTGTGGACTTTGTTGCCAGGGGCGGCAGTGGAGGCCAAGTCATTGGGTGTATTTAAGGCAGAGATTGACAGGTATCTGAGTAGCCAGGGCATAAAGGTTATGGTGAGAAGGTGGGGGGGAGTGGGACTAAATGGGAGAATGGATCAGCTCATGATAAAATGGTGCAGCAGACTCGATGGGCCGAATGGCCGACTTCTGCTCCTTTGTCTTATGGTCTTATAGAATTCTTTAAAGGAACAACGAGCAGGATAGTCAAATGAGTATTGGTTGATTATGTGTTCTTGGATTTTCAGAAGGCCTTTGACAAGGTGCCATACAAGGCTGCTTAATAAGCTACAAGCCCAAGGTATTTCAGGAAAGATTCTAACTTTATCCATGTGGTTGATTTGCAGAAGGCAAAGAGTTAGAATAAAGGGAGCCTTTTCTGAATGGCTGTCAGTGATTAGTGGTGTTCCACAGGGGTCTGTGTTGGGACCAATTCTTCTCATGTTATTTGTCAATAATTTGTATGATGGAATTGATGGCTTTGTTGTAAAGTTTGCAGATGATATGAAGACAGATGGAGGGACAGGTAGTTTTGAGGAAGTAGAAGCTACCGAAGGACTTAGACTGATTAGGAGAATGGACAAAGAAATAGCAGATGGTATACACTGTCTGGAAGTGTATAGTTATGTACTTTGGTAAAAGAAATGAAAGGATTGACTATTTTCTAAATAGAGAGAAGATATAAAATACTGAGGTGCAAAGGTACTTGGAGTCCTTGTGCAAGATACTCTCATGGTTAATTTACAGGTTGAGTCTGTGGTGAACAAGATAAAGGTGATGTTAGCATTCATTTCAAGAAGACTCGAAAATAAAAGCAAGGATGCAATGTTGAGACTTTATAAAGCACTGGTGTGGCCTCATTTGGAGTATTGTGAACACTTTTGGGCCCTTTATCTTAGAAAGGATGTATTGAGTTTTTCCGGTGACGTCATTATCGAGAATGGCAGCTTTAAGTCACTAGCGAGGCGGACACTGGGCCTCGTTCAGGCAAAGCAGCAAATATGTTCGAAATGCTGAAAGAAATAAAGCAGCAGCTCCGTGATATTAAGGCAGAGCTCGCCAGCGTTAATCAAAAAATAGCGGTGGCAGAGACTCGAATTGAGAAGGTGGAAAATCACGTTCAAAACGTGGAACAGATACTGAGTAAGACAATAAAAATATTACATCACCAAGGAGGCAAACTGCTTGACCTGGAGGGAAGATCACGGCGGAAAAATATCAGAATCTACAATGTTCCCGAAGGAGCGGAGGGCTCGTCTATGACAGAGTTTGTCAGAAAGTTACTGCGAGACGCGCTGGATGTTCCCCCGGCTATGAAGCTGGAAGTCAAAAGAGCCCACCGTGCAATAGTCCCAAAACCTACCCAGGATAGAAAGCCACGCTCAATAATAATTAAATTCTTTCGGTACAGCACCAAGGCGGAGATTCTACCAAGGGCCTGGGGTAAGAAGAGAGTGTTTTTAGAGGATAAATTAATATATTTCGAACAAGATTACCCCCCTGCGGTCCTCCAGAAACACAAAGAACACTCCGAAGTAAAGCGAGTACTAAAGCAAAATAAGATCAGATTTCAAACTCCGTACCCTGCTAAACTTTGAGTGTTTTCTGACAACTGGACGCGGTTGTAACAGACAGTGGAAGAGGCGACTACAGACAAGAAGGCTAGAGGGTTGCCCGTCAGCATGACCAAAACGAGGGAAAGCCTGACTGAAGAATTATCCCGCTCTGCTTGGGAAATAATGTGAGAATCGAGAAGGCAGGAGACGGGAGGAGGCCAAGAGAAATTTATCAGGAAGAGACAGGGAGTTTCCCAAAGACAGTCCGCACCCCCTTCAGAAGAGCCATAAGGTTTGGCTAACTTTAAAAATCTTGAAAAGCTGAAGGGAAGCAAAAGTACACGGTGATATACCTATCTCGAGAAATACTTATTATTATGTGGATTTTATACTACTTAGTTGTTATTCTTTACTTGCTCACTTACTCCTTTTTCCCCACCAAAATTAGTATATATATATATGTGTGTGTGTGTGTGTGTGTGTGTGTGTGTGTGTGTGTGTGTGTGTGTGTATATATCTATATATATATAGGAGGAGTACACAGGGAAATCTTTTCTGTGTAATGGATTTGTTCACTGACTTTTATGAATACTGCAATGGGGGCCCTCAACTCACAAGTAGGAGGGATTATCCCCCACAGCTAGACATTTCCTCTAGCTCAACGCAGGGTCATCTACTAGAGACCTCAGCCTTGGAATCACACGTTCGTTGCCATTTTTGTTATTATTTCAGTTTCTTGGTTTTTATTTGTTCAGGAAGTAGATCGATTAAGTTTTATTCTAATTTCAATGATACGTTGATAGATAAATACAGATGGCTAAGGACAAGGTAAAATTCATTTCTTTTAATGTCAATGGGCTATTAAATCCAAACAATCTTAAGAGAATTTTATCCAAAATGAAAAAAGAACAAGCCCATGTAGTACATTTACAGGAAACTCATTTAAGTGAATAATGAGCATAAAAAACTAAAGAGAATGGGCTTCACTAATCTGTTTTTCTCCTCATATAAATCAGGACATAGGAGAGGAGTTGCTATTCTTATCTCAAGTAAGCTAAATTTTGAAAAAGTATTCAAAATGGGAGATAAAGAGGGCAGATATATTCTGATAAGGGGGAATATAGACGGCAATTCAGTTACTCTATTGAATATATACGCACCCCCGGGAAGTGATATTGGTTTCTTTCAGAAATTTACTGATATTATGGTAGCGAAAACAGAAGGTCTCCTGATATGTGGGGGAGATTTAAATTTACAATTACAACCAAACTTAGACTCTTCCAATAGAAAAACCTATGAAACAAAATCTTTACATAAGAAAGTTAATACACTTTTTGAGGATGTTGGTTTAATTGATATATGGAGGGACCTTTTCCCCGACAGAAGGGATTATACTCATTATTCTGCTTGCCATTCTGTATATACAATAGACTATTTCATAACATTTGGAAAAGACAAAGACAAAATAAACACCTGTGGAATTGGGACAATAGATGTAAGTGACCATGCACCTATATATTTATCTCTTGATTTTGACCTACAACCAAAGAATACTATTTGGAAACTAAATTCAAGTCTACTCAATGATCCGTACTTTAAGGAACAAATTAAAAAAGAAATTGGTCTCTACTTAGAATTTAATGACAATGGAGAGGTTTCACCTCCCATTTTATGGGATACTCTGAAGGCGGTCTAAAGAGGGAAGATTATAGCGATATCTTCATATAAGAAAAAAAAAGGAATAAAACATTAGAGGAATTACAAAATAGGCTGAACGAACTAGAGAAAAAACACAAATTGAATTTGGCACAGGATACATTAGGGGAAATTAAAAGAATTAGGAATGAAATAAATAATTTGGCTACGCAAGAAATCAGGAAAAACAATGTTTCTGAAACAGAGACATTATGAAAGTGGATCGAAATCTATGAAAATACTGGCATGGAAACTGAAAAAATGATAGCAGAAAATACAATTCATAGAATTTGGGATTTAATAAAATAATAAAAATAATAAAATAATAAAAAATAAGCTGTGAAATTCAAGAAGCTTTTGCAGTCTTTTACAAAACTCTATATTCCAAAGTTCCAGGGGAAAGCATAACCCAAATTGACACCTTCTTGAATTCTCTAGAGTTACCCACTTTAAGCGAAGAACAAAATAGAACGATGACTGCTGACGTAACTGAAGTTGAATTAAAAGCTGCAATTAGTAGGCTTAAATTAAGCAAGTCACCAGGATCAGATGGGTATACGGCAGAGTGGTACAAAGAACTTAAAAATGAGTTAATTCCTGTTTTACTCCCCAGACTGAACTGGGCTCTAAAAAAGGCACAAATGCCACCCAGTTGGAAGGAAGCGATAATCTCAGCTATACCGAAAGAAGGCAAGGATAAAATGGAATGCGGGTCATTTAGACCAATATCCGTTCTTAATGTAGATTATAGATTATTTACCTCCATCATGGCCAAATGATTACAGGAGTTTCTACCTATACTGATACGTAACGATCTGACAGGTTTTATACAACACACCAGACTCAAGACAATATACGAAGGACACCTCACATTATGGATCAGATACAAAAAAATAAAATCGAAGCAATAGTGGTAAGCGTGGATGCTGAAAAAGCATTTGATTCGGTTAATTGGAATTTTCTTCACAGAGGTTTACATAGATTTGGTTTCCAAGACACAATTATTAAAACTATACAGACACTATATGACAATCCTACTGCTAGGATTAAAATCAATGGATATTTATCAAATAGTCTTACCCTAGAAAGGGGCACGAGACAGGGTTGTGCATGGTCACCGCTACTCTTCGTGTTATATCTGGAACCATTAGCTCAATACATCAGAGAAAATGAAGATATCAGGGGAATTACTATTAAAGGGACAGAGCATAAATTGGCTTGTTATACGGATGACATTTTGTTCTATCTAGGGCAACCAACATACTCTTTACCTAAATTGATGCAATCCTTTGAACAATATGGTCAATTATCAGGATACAAGATCAACAAAGATAAAACCCAATTACTTTCATATTACTATAGCCCACCAAGAGAAATTGAAAGTTGATACCCCTGGGCATGGCACACAGAGTCTTTCAAATATTTGGGCATCATTATGCCAAAAGATTTGGCAAAATTATAAGAATGTAACTATCAGCCTTTATATTAAAAAAATTAAGGAAGAATTGGCAAGATGGAACTTGATTCCTTTTTTCAGTCTCAGTTCAAGGATTGAGTCTATTAAAATGAATATACTGCCCAGACTGTTATATCTCTTTCAGACCCTACCAATAGAGATTAGATAGATAGATAGATAGATACTTTATTCATCCCCATGGGGAAATTCAACTTTTTTTTTTCCAATGTCCCATACACTTGTTGTAGCAAAACTAATTACATACAATACTTAACTCAGTAAAAAAATATGATATGCATCTAAATCACTATCTCAAAAAGCATTAATAATAGCTTTTAAAAAGTTCTTAAGTCCTGGCGGTTGAATTGTAAAGCCTAATGGCATTGGGGAGTATTGACCTCTTCATCCTGTCTGAGGAGCATTGCATCGATAGTAACCTGTCGCTGAAACTGCTTCTCTGTCTCTGGATGGTGCTATGTAGAGGATGTTCAGAGTTTTCCATAATTGACCGTAGCCTACTCAGCGCCCTTCGCTCAGCTACCGATGTTAAACTCTCCAGTACTTTGCCCACGACAGAGCCCGCCTTCCTTACCAGCTTATTAAGACGTGAGGCGTCCCTCTTCTTAATGCTTCCTCCCCAACACGCCACCACGAAGAAGAGGGCGCTCTCCACAACTGACCTATAGAACATCTTCAGCATCTCACTACAGACAATTCAATGAATGGAACAAGATGCTATCAAGGTATATTTGGCAGGGTAAAAGGCCTAGAGTTCATCTCAAAACTTTGTAATTAGCAAAGAAAAAGGGGGGATGGGGTCTACCTTCTCTTAGAGATTATTATTTTGCAGCACAGTTGAGAGCTGTGATATGTTGGTGTAACCCATCATATGACGCCCAATGGAAAAACATTGAAGAGCAGGTACTTCCCATCCCCATACAAGCAATTTTGGCTGATAACAACCTGCAAAGGTCCATAAATACTACTGATAACTCATGGGTGAAACTGACTCTTAAAATATGGAAAACTACTATAAAAGAATATAATCTAGAGGGAGATATTGCAATTCTTAAATGGTGTGCATATGACTTGGATTTTACACCAAATAAACTGGATGCTAGATTTAAGGACTGGACAGCTAAAGGAATAATAGTTCTTTGCAACATAATGAAAGAAGGAACACTGTTCAGTTTTGAAATGCTTCAAGAGAAACACTTATTAGAAAAACAAGATTTTTATCGATATTTACAGATGTGACAATATGTTAATAAGACGCTTAAAAATGTGACCAAGGCAAATACATGCTTGATAGAGCTCTTTAGAAAAGCATATAAATCAGATAATGGTAGTAGAATCATTTCAAGCATGTATAAAGGGTTGTCAAATCTTAAAAGACATTCGACTTCATACATTAAAACAAAATGGGAGAAGGAAGGAGGGATAATTATATCTGAGGAAGAATGGACAACAGCATGGAGATATCAATGGAAGTGTACCAGTTCACAGAAATGGAGGGAGTTTGGATGGAAAAACTTGATAAGATATTTTATTACACCCTCTCAGAAATCCCATTATGATAGTAACCTCCCTGTTTGCTAGAGAAATTGTGGAAATCAAAATGCAAATCATTATCATATTTTTTGGGACTGCCCTATTATCAAAAACTATTGGAGGGGGAATACACAATGCCCTACAAGACATCTTTAAATGTGAAATACCCTTAGAGAGTAAGACCATATATTTTGGATATATACCTCAAGAATGGTTGAAAAGAGATAAATATTTAATGAATATACTGTTGGTGGCTGGTAAAAAGACTCTTACTAGGAAATGGTTATCACAGGAGAGCCCAACTTTAAATACATGGATGGAAATTACAATGGACATTTACAAAATGGAGAAGATAACAGCATCTGTTAACCATAAGCTGGAACAATTTGATTCATACTGGGAAAAATGGTTTAACTACATAATGCCTCATAGGCCTGATTTTATTCTCACAAATCAATGAATCTGTTGTAAAAAAAAAAGATCACTCCCTCCTTGTACATAGTTCTTTCCTTTTGCTTGTTTTTTCTTTCCGCTCTTTTCTATAAGTGTATACCTCAGATAAATACTTTGTGGAGATTTGTGATATATATGATTATATGATATATATGTACAATGTCTGAAATACATCTTATGGAAATGTTTGTTTGATGATGAACTTCAATAAAAAAATAGATTACAAAAAAAGAAAGGATGTATTGAAACTGGAGAGGGTTCAAAGGAGGTTCATGAAAATGATCCCAGGATTAAATGGCTTGTCATATGAAAAGCATTTGATGGCTCTGAGCCTACACTCATTGGAATTCAAGAGTGAGGAGTGACCTCAATGAAATTTATCAAATGGTGAAAGACCTCAATAAAGTGGATATGGAGAGGATGTTTCCTATGGTAGGTGAGTCTTGGACCAGAGGACACCGCCTCAGAATAGAGGAGTGTCCTTTTACAATGGAGTTGAAAAGGAATTTCTTTAGCCAAAGACTGGTGAGTCGGTGGAAATTCTTTGCCAGAGAAGCTGTGAAGGTCAAGTCTTCATGTATATTTTAAGGCAGAGGTTGATATACTTTTGATTGGTCAGGGCGTGAGGGGTTATGAGGAGAAGGCAGATGATTGGGGCCAAGAAGAAAATTGGATCAGCCATGATGAAATGGCACAGTAGACTCGATGGGCCAAATGGGCCAATTTTTCTCCTACATCTTATGGTCTTATGACACATTCCACTAGTTTTCACTAATGCTTCCTTACCAGAGTAAGCTTCAAGGCTCCTTTAATCTGTAAGATAAAAAATGAACTATTAAAACATGTATAACTACAGTTCAAACTAATGGACACTAACCAAATAACTTTAAGTAAATAAACCATTTGGTATGGTAACTATTTTGATCAAGACTGCAAGAAAGCTCAGCAGATCTCAAGAAAAAGCCTCTCATCCACGTACTTTGCCTTGGGTTAAGGTAACCCTAATCCTAACCGTCTTTGCCTTGGTAAAGTAACCAACATAATCAAAGTCCCTTCTTACTGCAAATATATTTTCGTCTTTCCTCCCAGTAGGCAGAAGATACAAACACTTACCAACAGGCTGAAGGTCAGCTGCGTTCTTGCTTTTGCATGACTATTGAATGGACCTGTTGTGTGCTAAAATGAACTCTTGGCCCACAATCTACCTCACCATGGCCATACACCTTATTGTCTACCTTCATTGCACTTTGTGAATGCACCACTTAATTTGGCATTCTATTATTACTTGTTCATTGTGTGGATAGTATTCCAAACAAAGCTTTTCACTGTACATAAGAAATAGGAGCAGCAGTAGGCCATCTGGCCCATCAAGCCTGCCCCGCCATTCAATAAGATCATGGCTGATCTGTCCTTAAACTCAGCTCCATCTACCTGCCTTTTCCCCATAACCCTTAATTCCCCTACTATGTAAAAATCTATCTACCTATATCTTAAATATATTTAGTGAAGAAGCCTCAAGTGTTTCCCTGGGCAGAGAATTCCACAGATTCATCACTCCACTAGTTCTAGTTTCACCTACCAATGGAAACAACTTTCCTATTTCTATCTTATCTATCCATTTCAAAATTTTGTATGTTTCTATAAGATCCCCTCTCATTCTTCTGAACACCAGAGAGTATAGTCCCAGGTGACTAAACCTCTCCTCATAGGTTAACCCCTTCATCCCTGGAATCAACCTGGTGAACCTCCTCTGCACTGCCTCCAAAGCTAGAATATGCTTCAAGTATGGAGACCAGAACTACACACAGCACTCCAGGTGCGGCCTCACCAGTACCCCATATAATTGCAGCATGACTTCCCTGCTCTTGAACTCAATCCCTCTAGCAATTAAGGCCAACATTCTGTTTGCCTTCTTAATAACCTGTCGTACCTGCAAGCCAACTTTTTGCGATTCATGCACAAGCACTCCCAAGTCCCTCTGTACAACAACATGTTGTAATCTTTCACCATTTAAATAATAGTCTGCTCTTCTATTATTCCTTCCAAAATGGATGATCTTGCATTTACCAATGTTGTATTCCATTTGCCAGACCTTGGCCCACTCACTTAGAAATATAGAAACATAGAAAACCTACAGCACAATACAGGCCCTACAGCCCACAAAGTTGTGCCCAACATGTCCCTACCTTACAAATTACTAGGATTTCCCATAGCCCTCTATTTTTCTAAGCTCCATGTACCTATCCAAAAGTCTCTTAAAAGAGCCTACTGTATCCGCCTCCACCACCGTTGCCGGCAGCCCATACCACGCACTCACCACTCTCTGCATAAAAAACTTACCCCTGACATCTCCTCTGTACCTACTCCCAAGCACCTTAAACCTGTGTCCACTTCTGGCAGCCATTTCAGCCCTGGGGAAAAGCCTCTGACTATCCACATGATCAATAACTCTCAACATCTTATACACCTTTGTCAGGTCATCTCTCATCCTCCTTCACTCCAAGGAGAAAAGGCCGAGTTCACTCAACCTATTCTCATAAGGCATGCTCTCCAATCCAGGTAACATCCTTGTAAATCTCCTCTGCACCCTTTCTATGGCTTCCATATCCTTCCTGTAGTGAGGCAATCATAACTGAGCACAGTACTCCAAGTGGGGTCTGACCAGGGTCCTATATAGCTGAAACATTATCTCTCGGCTCCTAAATTCAATTCCACGATTGATGAAGGCCAATACACTGTATGCCTTCTTAAACAGAGTCAACCTGTGCAGCTGCTTTGAGCGTCCTATGGACTCAGACCCCAAGATCCCTCTGATCCTCCACACTGTCAAGAGTCTTACCATTAATATTTTATTCTGCCATCATAATTGACCTACTAAAGTGAACCACTTAACCTATCTATATCCCTCTGCAGACTCTCTACATCTTCTGTACAATTTGCTTTTGCACTAGAGTGTCATCAGCAAATTTTGCTACGCTACTCTCAGTCCCCTCTTCCAATTCATCAATGTAAATGGTAAACAGCTGTGGGACCAGCACCAACCCCTGCGGCACCCCACTCACCACTGACTGCCAACACCCAACTCTCTGCCTTCTATCAGTTAACCAATCCACTATCTATGCCAATACATTTCCTCCGACTCCATGCATCTGTATCTTATTCATGAGTCTCTTGTACAGCACCGTATCGAACGCCTTCTAGAAATCCAAGTATTTGACATCCACCTGTTCTCCTCTATCCACTGCACTCATTATGTCCTCAAAGAACTCCAGTAAGTTTGTCAAACAGGACCTGCCCTTTCTAAAGTACTTTGGTACTTTAACAATATGAACCAAATTGCCAAATATAAAATGAAGTATGACTGCCTTTTGCACAATTTATTTGTGTTCTGAGTATGGGTTACCTTTTCATCTTTCATCTGCTCCTCCAGGCTGGGCTGGCTGCTTTGAAGCAGAGTTTGAGCATTTTTTATTTCCTTCTGTTCAAGTGAAAAAAATAAAGACATGCATTTAAGAAATTCAAAGGAAACGTGGGCTTCATCACTGCATGTTGGAAATAAAATAAAGTTATTGAATTGGATCTTGTCATGGAATACCCCAAATATCCGTGGTAAAACAAACTGTACATTAATAAACATTGCACAGGTACAATAGTAGTCAACGTTTCAGGCTGAGACCCTTCATCAGTCAGGCCAAATGAAGGGCCTTGGTGAGAAACATCGACTGTTCATTCTTTTCCATATATGCTGCCTGGCCTGCTGAGTTCCTTCAGCATTCTGTGTGTGTTGCTTTGGATTTTCAGCACCTGCAGATTTTTTCGTGTTTGTGCACAATATCTACAACTTGATTAACTTTCATAGACAAATAAAAAGAACCACAAGAGTCATAGAGAAGTGCAGCACAGAAACAGACCCTTCAGCCCATCTTGTTCATGTCAAAACCACTTAAATTGCTTACTCTAATTGACCTGCACCAGGGCCACAGCCTTCCATGCCAGGACTATCCATGGACCTATCCAAACCTCTCTTAAATGTTGAAATCGAGCTCGCAAGCACCACCTGTGCTGGCAGCTCATTCCACACACTCATGACCCTCTGAGTGAAGAAGTTTCCTTTCACATTCTTCTTTAACTTCTCACCAATCACCCTTAACTCAGCGGAATAAGCCTGCTTGCATTTACTCTATCTATACCCTTGTAGCATCCGTGCCCCCAATTTACCCCGTTCGCCTAGGGTGAACTGTCGTCACTCTGCCAATAGTGCTATACTTCAGTGTAAATACGGTGTAATGCCCCCCCCAGTACATGCTTGCAACACAAATATCAGACAATACACCAAAGTCAAGTAAATAATTGCAACTTTATAGTTATTTCTTACTTATTCCTTAGTGATGGGTTAGTAGAAAAAGATAAGCTAAAGGCGCCAACTCATTAAGTTTCACACACAAAATGCTGGTAGAATGTAGCAGGCCAGGCAGCATCTACAGGGAGAAACACTGTTGACGTTTTGGGCCGAGACCCTTCGTCAGGACTAACTGAAAGGAGAGATAGTAAGAGATTTGAAAGTAGGAGGGGGAGGGGAAAATACAAAATGATAGAAGATCGGAGGGGGTGGGGTGAAGCTGAGAGCCGGAAAGGTGATTGGCAAAAGGGATACAGAGCTGGAGAAGGGAAAGGATCATGGGATAGGTGGCCTAGGGAGAAAGAAAAGGGGAGGGGAGCACCAGAGTGAGATGGAGAACAGACAGAGTGATGGGCAGAAAGAGAGAAAAAGGAGGGGGGAAAAACTAAATATATCAGGGATGGGGTAAGAAGGGGAGGAGGGGCATTAACGGAAGTTGGAGAAGTCAATGTTCATGCCATCAGGTTGGAGGCTACCCAACCGGTACATAAGGTGTTGTTTCTCCAACCTGAGTGTGGCTTCATCTTGACAGTAGAGGAGGCCATGGATAGACATATCAGAATGGGAATGGGACATGGAATTAAAATGTGTGGCCACTGGGAGATCCTGTTTTCTTTGGCGGACAGAGCGTAGGTGTTCAGCGAAACGGTCTTCAACCCGACACAGACTGTCAGGTCGGTGGCAGGATAAATAATAATGGGAAACAAGGAGATGCCTGATGAACTAAATGAGTATTTTGCGTCAGTCTTCACTGTGGAAGACACTAGCAGTATGCCTGATGTTGTAGTGGAAGAGAAGTGGGTGCTGTTACTGTTACAAGTAAAAAAGTACTCAAAAATCTGAAAGACCTAAAGTTACATGAGTCACCCGGATCAGAGGAACTGCACACTAGGGCTCAGAAACAGGTAGTGTTAGCAATTGTGGTGGCATTAGAAATGATCTTTCAAAAAATCATTGGACTCTGGCATGGTGCCAGAGGACTGGAAAACTGAAAATATTACTCCACTCTTTAAGAAAGGAGGAAGCCAGTAGAAAGGAAATTATGGACCAGTTAGCTTGACCTCAGTGGTTGGGAAGATGTTAAGAGTCAATTGTTAAGGATGAGGTGATGGAGTACTTGGTGACACAGGACAAGATAGGGCAAAGTCAGCATGGTTTCCTCCAGGGAAAATCCTGCCAGACAAACCTGTTGGAATTCTTTGAGGAGAATACAAGTAGGATTGATAAAGGGGATGCAGTGGATGTTGTATATTTGGACTTTCAGAAGGCCTTTGATAAGGTGCCACACATGAGGCCGCTTATCAAGTGAAGAGCCCATGGTATTACAGGAAAGTTACTAACATGGTTAGAGCATTGGTTGATTGGGAGGAGGCAGAAACTGGGAATAAAAGGATCCTTTTCTGGTTGGCTGCCATTGACTAGTGTTGTTCCACAGGGGTCAATGTTGGGACCACTTCTTTTTATGCTGAATATAAATGATTTAGATGACGGAATAGACCATTTTGTTGCCAAGTTTGCAGATGATATGAAGATTGGTGGAGGGGCACGTAGTGTTGAGGAAATAGGTAGGATGCAGAAGGACTTAAACAGATTAGGTGAATGGGCAAGAAAGTGGCAAATGAAAGACAATCCTGAAAAATGCATGGTCATGCACTTTGGTAGTAGAAATAAATGTGCGGACTATTTTCTAATCAGGGAGAAAATCCAAAAATCTGAGATGCAGAGACACTTTGGAGTCCTTGTGCAGAACACCCTGAAGGTTAACTTGCAGGTTGAGTCAGTGGTGATGAAGGCAAATGCCATGTTAGCATTCATTTCAAGAGTTCGAGAATACAAGAACAAGGATGTGATTCTGTGGCTTTATAAGGCACTGGTGAGGCCTCACCATGAGTATTGTAAACAGTTTTGGGCACCTCATCTGAGAAAAGATGTGCTGGCATTGGAGAGGGTCCAGAGGAAGTTCACAAGGTTCTAGGAATGAAAGGGTTATCATATGAGGAATGTTTGATGGTTCTGGGTCTGTACTCACTGGAATTCAGAAGGATGAGGGGGAATCTCATTGAAAGCTTTCCAATGTTGAAAGGCCTCGACAGAGTAGATGTGGAAAGGATGTTTCCCATGGTGGGAGAGTCTAGGACAAGAGGGCATAGCCACAGGATAGAGGGACACCGTTTCAAAACAGAGATGTAAAGAAATTTCTTTAACCAAAGGGTGGTGAATTTGTTGTCACATGCAGCTGTAGAGGTCAGGTTGTTGGGTGTATTTAAGGCAGAGATTGATAGGTTCTTGATTGGACATGGCATCAAAGGTTATGGGGAGAAGGCCAGGATTTGGGGTTGAGGAGGAGGTAGAAAGAAAAGGATCAGCCATGAATTGAATGGCAGAGCAGATTCGATGGGCCAGATGGCCTAATTCCACTCCGATGTCTTGTAGGCTTGTAAAGACTAGGCCTCCACAGCTGCCTGTGGCACAGAATTCCACAGATTCATTACTCTCTGGCTGAAGTAATTCTTCCTCATCTCCATTCAAAAAGGATGCCCCTCTGTACCAAGGCTGTGTCCTTAGGTCTTAGACTCTTCCACCATAGGAAACATCCTCTCACACATCCACTCAATTAAGGCCTTTCTCCATTCCCGCCTCTCTTAACTCCGATGAGAATAAGAAAAAATCAAAATGGCTCCCGCCGTACTCCCATTCTGATCCTCTGACTTCCTTCTCCAAATGGAACCCAATTTAGAATTTCTGCCCTTTTTAAATCTGCCCCGCTTCACTGCCCGATGTCACACGCCTGCGCAGTCCCGCCTGTCTTAATTCCGATCCTGTGCCTTCCGAATTGCTTCCAGAAATTCCAGCCATTGCTACTCTGCTGTCATCCCTGCTAGTGTTCTTTTCCAATTTTGGCCAACTCTTCTCTCTTGCCTCTGTAACTCCCTTTACTCCACCATGATACCAATACATCTGACCTTAATTTCTCTTTCCTGTTTCAGGGTGAATTTGATCATATTATGATCCTTTGCCCCTAAGAGTTGTTTTACCTTAAGCTCTCTGATTAATCCTGGTTCATTGCACAAGACCAAATCCAAAGTAACTGATCCACTAGTGGGATCAACCATAAGCTGCTCTAAAGAGCCATCTCATAGGCACTCAAGAAATTCCTCCCCTTATAATCCAGCACCATCTTGATTTTCCAATATATCTCTGTATTGAATCCACCCATGACTACTGCAACATTGCCATTTGGCATGCATTTTCTATCTCCCATTGTAATTTGTAGGCCACATCCTTACTACTGTTTGGGGGCCTGTATACAACTCCCATCAGCATCTTTTTACTCTTGCAGTTTCTTAGCTCTATCCACAATGATTCAACACCTAAACAGCAACTCCTTTGCTTGCATCTTCGGAAACAGCTCTACTTCCATCTTTAATATCTTTATTTTTCCCTTTCAGGGTTCTTTTCAAGACCCTGACCTGGAGTTACATGCTGATTATAGTTCTTTGCAGGAATGGGATTCGTTCTCGGTGTTTCAGGACTGGCTGTTGTTCGGCACGCTAAGGGCTCGACCTAAGTATTCGATTTGGCCTTGGAAGCCTAGGATCTTGGGCCTCTGGAGACAGGAGGATCGAGGGTCGGTGTCATGACAGGAGAGCCATGTGTTGTTAGGGGAAATTGGAATATTTGCGGCTGTGTGCCCAGAGACTCGTGATCTTTGAGCACAGAGCTCAAATAAAGCAACGTGGTGGACTTCTAACATCGTAATCTAGCGAGTTGTTGCTGTGAAAACGGAGACACCTCTTTCTTCTTAATTAGGGAGAGAACCTGTGGTGTGTGAAATACAATAACAGACAATAGACAATAGGTGCAGGAGTAGGCCCTTCGGCCCTTCGAGCCAGCACCGCCATTCAATGTGATCATGGCTGATCATCCACAATCAGTACCCCGTTCCTGCCTTCTCCCCATATCCCTTAACTCCACTATCTTTAAGAGCTCTATCTAATTCTTTCTTGAAAGCATCCAGAGAATTGGCCTCCACTGCCTTCTGAGGCAGAACATTCCACAGATCCACAACTCTCTGGATGAAAAAGTTTTTCAACTCTGTTCTAAATGGCCTACCCCTTATTCTTAAACTGTGGCCTCTCGTTCTGGACTCCCCCAACATCGGGAATATTTTTCCTGCCTCTAGCGTGTCGAATTCCTTAATAATCTTATATGTTTCAATCAGATCCCCTTTCATCCTTCTAAATTCCAGTATATACAAGCTCAGTCGCTCCAATTTTTCAACATACGACAGTCCCGCCATCCTGGGAATTAACCTCATGAACTCATGCTTGAGTGCTCTGTGGCAGGTGCTGATGCTTTTTTTTTGGCCATGTAGGGGAGGGTAATTGTTACTTTGCTGCTGCTTACGCGCAGGACGAGGAGCTGGGGGGGGGGGATCTTTTGGGTTCTAACTTTGACTGTCATTCATTCTTTGGGGCACTCCTTTGTTTTCATGGATGGTTGTGAAGAAAAAGCATTTCAGGATGTATATTGTATACATTTCTCTGACATAAATGTACCTTTTCTCCTCTGTACCTACTCCCAAGCACCTTAAACCTGTGTCCTCTTGTGGCAACCATTTCAGCCCTAGGAAAGAGCCTCTGACGATCCACACGATCAATGCCTCTCATCATCTTATACACCTCTATCAGTCACCTCTCATCCTCCATCGCTCCAAGGAGAAAAGGCAAAGTTCACTCAACCTATTCTCAAAAGGCATGCTCCCCAATCCAAGCAACATCCTTGTCAATCTCCTATGCACCCTTTCTATGGATTCCACATCCTTCCTGTAGTGAGGCGACCAGAACTGAGCACAGTACTCCAAGTGGGGTCTGACCAGGGTCCTATATAGCTGCAACATTACCTCTTGGCTCCTAAATTCAATTCTACAACTGGTGAAGGCCAATACACCATATGCCTTCTTAACCACAGAGTCAACCTGCACAGCTGCTTTGAACGTCCTATGGACTCAGACCCCAAGATCTCTCTGATTCTCCACACTGCCAAGAGCCTTACCATTAATACTATATTCTGTCATCATACTTGACCTACCAAAATGAACCACTTCACACTTATCTGGGTTGAATCCCCATCTGTCCTTCTCAGCCCAGTTTTGCATCCTATCAATGTCCTGCTGTAACCTCTGACAGCCCTCCACACTATCCACAACACCTCGAACCTTTGTGTCATCAGCAAACTTACTAACCCATCCCTCCACTTCCTCATCCAGGTCATTTATAAAAATCACTTAGAGTAAAGGTCCCAGAACAGATCCCTGAGGCACACCACTGGTCACTGACCTCCATGCAGAATATGACACGTCTACAATCACTCTTTACTTCTGTGGGCAAGCCAGTTCTGGATCCACAAAGCAATGTCCCCTTGGATCCCATGTCTCCTTACTTTCTCAATAAGCCTTGTATGGGGTACCTTATCAAATGCCTTGCTGAAATCGATATACACTACATCTACTGCTCTTTCTTCGTCAATGTGTTTAGTCACATTCTCAAAAAATTCAATTAGGCTCGTAATGCATGACCTGCGCTTGACAAAGCCATGCTATTCCGGATCATATTATACCTCTCTAAATGTTCTTAAATCCTGCCTCTCAGAATCTTCTCCATCAACTTACCAACCACTGAAGTAAGACTCACTAGTCTATAATTTCCTGGGCTATCTCTACTCCCTTTCTTGAATAAAGGAACAACATCCGCAACCCTCCAATCCTCTGGAACCTCTCCCATCCCCATTGATGATTCAAAGATCATCGCCAGAGGCTCAGCAATCTCCTCCTTGCCTCCCACAGTAGCCTGGGGTATATCTCTCCAGTCTTGGCCACTTATCCAAATTGATGCTTTCCAAAATCTCCAACACATCCTCCGTCTTAATATCTACATGCTCAAGCTTTTTAGTCTGCTGCAAGTTATCACTACAATTACCAAGATCCTTTTCCACGGTGAATACTGAAGTAAAATATTCATTAAGTACCTCTGCTTTTTCCTCCGGTTCCATACACACTTTCCCACTGTCACACTTGATAGGTCTATTCTTTCACGTCTTATCCTCTTGCTCCACATACTTGTAGAATGCCTTGGGGTTTTCCTTATTCTGCCTGCCAAGGCCTTCTCATGGCCCCTTCCGGCTCTCCTAATTTCCTTTGTATGTTCCTTCCTGTTAGCCTTATAATCTTCTAGCTCTCTAGCATTACCTAGATCTCTGAACCTTTTGTAAGCTTTTCTTTTCTTCTTGACTAGATTTATTACAGCCTTTGTACACCACGGTTCCTGTACCCTATCATAACCTCCCTGTCTCACTGGAACGTACCTATGCAGAACTCCACACAAATATCCCCTGAACATTTGCCACATTTCTTCCATACTTTTCCCTGAGAACATCTGTTCCCAATTTAAGCTTCCAATTTCCTGCCTAATAGCCTCATAATTCTCCTTACTCTAATTAAACGCTTTTCGAACTTGTCTGTTCCTATCTCTCTCCAATGCTATTGTAAAGGAGATAGAATTATGATCACTATCTCCAAAATGCTGTCCCACTGAGAGATCTGACACCTAACCAGGTACATTTCCCAATACCAAATCAAGTACAGTCTCTCCTCTTGAAGGCTTATCTACATATTGTGTCAAGAAACCTTCCTGAACACACCTAACAAACTCCATCCCATCTAAACCCCTCGGTCTAGGGAGATGCCAATCGATATTTGGGAAGCTGTAATCTCCCATCACGACAACTCTGTTATTATTACACCTTTCCAGGATCTGTTTCCCTATCTGCTCCTCAATATGTAGTGAGCTTCTCTCACCACACATTGCCTCTGTTTGTAAACCAGCTGCCTCATCTTCAGCACTATTATCCGCCTTCCCTATGATACTTCTTGAATTGAAATACAGGCAGCTCGAGACACTAGTCGCAGCATTTTCGACCCTTTGATTCCTAACTTAGGCTGAGGTCTCCCAACCTCTCCACAAACTGTTCTGGCACTCTGCTTCCCATCCCTCTGCAACTCTCATTTAAACTTCACTGTGTTATATAACAATACTATCCCACTAGGGTATTAGTCATGTTCCAGTTCAGGTACCACTGGCCAATGATCCAAAAAATCTTATGTCCTCCCTCCTGCACCAACACATTAGTTATGTATTAAACTGTATAATCTTCCTATTTCTAGCCTCACTTGCACATGCAGCAATCCTGAGATCACAACCCTTTTACTTAGCACCTAACTCCCTGAACTCCTTACGCAGAACCTCATCACTTGTCCAACCCATATCATTGGTACATACATAGACCACAACTTGCAGCTGTTCAATCTCTCACTTAAGAATGTTGAGGACTTGATCCAAGACCTAGACCATGGCACCCGGAAGGCAACAGGAATGAGGCCCAGTCTCATTCCCTAATAGCAGATACAGTATCACATGCTCTCTCATTGAGGTTTCTATGTACTGATGAAGGAAATATTTCCTGAACACATTTGATAAACTCTATCCCATCTAGACCTTCTACAGTATTGGTTTCCTGGTCAATGTTTGTTAAGTTAAAATCACTACTATAAAAACCTTATGCTTCTTTCAACAGTCTGTGATCTCTTTACAAAAATGTTTCTCTAAATCTCTATGATCATTGTTTGGTCTATAATATAAGCTCTGCTAATGTGGTCATACCTTTCTTATTTCTCAGTTCCACCTGTAACACCCCACTAGTCGAGTTTTCCAGTCTGTCCTGACCGAGCACTGCCGTGACATTTTCCAACTTCTAACGCCACCCTACCTCTTTTAATCCCTCCTGCTCTGTCATATCTAAAACAGAAGCCTGGAATATTGAATTGCCTGTCCTGCCCCTCCAAGCCTCACTAATGGCTACGACATCATAACTCCAGGTCACAATAAGAGAAAATCTACAGATGCTAGAAATCCGAGCAACACACACAAAATGCTGGAGGAACTCAGCAGGCCAGGCAGAATCTATGGCAAAGAGTACATCTGATGTTTTGGGCCAAGACCCTTCAGCAGTACTGGGAAAAAAAAAAGAGTAGATTTAAAAGGTGGGGAGGGAGAAACAACAGGCAACAGGTGAAACCAGGAGGGGAGGGGTGAAGTAAAGAGCTGGGAAGTTGATTAGAGAAAGAGATACAGGACTGGAGAAGGGGGAACTGATAGGAGAGTACAGAAGACTATGGAAGAAAGAAAGGTGGGAGGAGCACCAGAGGGAGGCGATGGACAGGCAAGGAGATAAGGTGAGAGAGGGAAAAGTGAATGGGAATGGTGAAGGGAGGGAGGGGCATTACCAGAAGTTTGATAAATCAATGTTCATTCTATCAAGTTGGAGGATACCCAGTCAGAATATAAAGGTGCTGTCACTCCACCCTAAGTGTGGCCTCATCATGACAATAGAAGAGGCCATGGATTGACATAGAAACGTAGAAAATAGGTGCAGGAGTAGGCCATTTGGCCCTTCGAGCCTGCACCACCATTCAGTATGATCATGGCTAATCATCCAACTCAGAACCCTGTACCTGCTTTCTCTCCATACCCCCTGATCCCTTTAGCCACAAGGGCCATATCTAACCTTCTCTTAAATATAGCCAATGAACCGGCCTCAACTTTTTCCTGTGGCAGAGAATTCCACAGATTCACCACTCTCTGTGTGAAGAAGTTTTTCCTCATCTCGGTCCTAAAAGGCTTCCCCTTTATTCTTAATCTGTGACCCCTCGTTCTGGACTTCCCCAACATCGGAAACAATCTTCCTGTATCTAGCCTGTCCAATCCCTTTAGAATTTTATACGTTTCAATAAGATCCCCCCTCAATCTTCTAAATTCCAGTGAGTATAAGCCTGGTCGATCCAGTCTTTCTTCATATGAAAGTCCTGCCATCCCATGAATCAATCTGGTGAACCTTCTTTGTACTCCCTCTATGGCAAGAATGTCTTTCCTCAGATTAGGGGACCAAAACTGCACACAATACTCTAACTAGCAACGCTACCCCACCTCCTTTTCTTTCCTGTCTATCCCTCCTGAATATTGAATATCCCTGGATGTTGAGCTCCTATCCTTGGTCACCCTGGAGCCATGTCTCTGTGATCCTAACTATATCATATTCATTAATAACTATCTGCACATTCAATTCATCCACCTTGTTACATCTTGACATTTCGGAGTGGGAATGGGAAGTGGAATTAAGATGGGTGATCACTAGGAGATCCCACTTCTTCTGGTGGACGAAGCATAGATGCTCAACGCAGCAGTCTCCCAATCTACACCGGGTCTCACCGATATACAGGAGGCCACACCAGGAGCACCAGACATAGTACCGTAACTACATGTTGATCCATGATCTGAGTATATCCGCCTTTCCTACATACCTCTTCCACTGAAATATACGCAGCTCAGGACACTAGTCGCACCATGCTCAACCTTTTGATTCCTGACTCAATCCAAGATGCTCTGGACCCTGACCCCTGGGAGGCAACATACCATCTGAGAATCTTGTTCTCATCCACAGAACCTCCTGTCCATTCCCCTAACTAATGAATCGCTTATCACCACAACAACTTAATTTATTTTTGCAAAGTCTACCTCATTTTTAATTTCAGTTCCATTTCTAATGGAACGTTTATTCTTGCACTCTAATGCATGGCAATCTCCCATGGTGATGTCAGATGCAATGCTCACAGTGAATGAGATGGAATATTCCTTAACAATGACAGGTGCAATTTCCCACCGATCAACCTACAAAAGGTTGGGGTATGTTTATTGTGGGCAGTCCCTTCAAGACCACTAAATTTAATCACGATTAGCACAACTCAGAAATTAATGTGATTGTTTGTTACTCATAACATTTGCTTAGATTTATCAGATCCAGATTAGAAATAGTCTCATTTCCTCATAAAAAAGTTGCTTTGAAATATGACATAAAGAAATTTTTATCTCATCACTTACCTCCTTAATCTATATGGGATGTTGCTGTGTTCAAAGGCAATTCCATACAGCACAATTGCATACATAAAATATAGAACAAAGAACAATAAAGGACAGTACAGGCCCTTTGGCCCACAAGGTTGTGCCAACCTTATAACCTACTCCAAGATCAATCTGATCCTTCCCTCCTACATAACACTCCATTTTTCTATCATCCACATGCCTACCTAAGAATTTCTTAAATGTTCTTAGTGTATCTGCCTCCACCACTCTGTGCAAAAAAAAACTGATCATCTCCTGTTATACTTTCCTCCAATCACTTTAATAAAATGTTTCCACCCTCCTTACATTAAAACTCACATCTTAAATGCTCTGGCCTACCTGGTGGAGTAAAAGGAAAATATGTAGATAATATAAATAATTATTTTTAAACACTAAGATCGATCTGTAAAAAGTTCACTGTACCATGGAAAACTCATTGCAAAGTTGCATGTAAAATTTGATTGTTGGCTTTAAATAAAATACTGCTTACATCTGATGCTAGTAATGTTGTAGGGTCCAGGATGTCCAGCCACTGAAGAATCCTGCAGAGGAAAGACTAAAGAACACAACAGTCAAACTAACAGAGCAAAGCAACATAAGCAAACATGTAATAATTAAATGATAAGTTGTTTATTAGTGTGGAAATTTAGAAGTTTCTTTACCTGATGCTGGAATATTTTTACAGCATGGGAAAGTCCAGGGTGGGATTTTGCAACAAGATTTTTTGTATTGTTGGACATGAATTTTATCAACCTTTTTTTCATTTTTATTGTCCTTATTTTTTGACTTTGGAGTTAGCAAAGTTCATTTCTTAAATTAAGAGAGAAGCTTGTGATTAAAGCAGCATTTAAACATATGTTTCTCTATGGTTATACTTAAATTCACTCAGGTAATTAACTGAAATTCCTTCAATAGCACCTCCCTCATAAAACCTCAGATACATAAAGAAGAAGCTGCTGCCAATTATCACCAGCATGTGTCACGAAATTTGTTAACTTATCAGCAGCAGTTCAATGCAATATGTAATATGGAAGAAAAAAAATAAGTAAATCAATTACAGTATACTTATATTGAATTGATTAAAAATCTTGCAAAAAAACAGAATACATATTAAAAAAGTGAGGTAGTGTGCAAAGGTTCAATGTCCACTTAGGAAAAGGATGGCAGAGGGGAAGAAGCTGTCCCTGAATTGCTCAGTGTGTGCCTTCAGGCTTTTGTATCTTCTACCTGACGGTAACAATGAGAAACGTCTTCACCATTGTTTTGGGAGATTTTAACAAGGCCAGTCTGAAAAAAATCACTAAGCAATTACCATCAACTTGCAATACCAGAGGAAACAACACCATTGCTACACCACCATCAAGTATGCCTGCCGGGTTATTCCACATCCTCACTTCGGGAAGTCTGATCACCTAGCTGTACTTCTAATCTCTGAGTATAGGCAGAAACTGAAGACTGCAGCACCAACAGTGAAGACAAAGAAGGTTTGGACAAGGGAAGCATAAGAGCACCTACAGGACTGCTTTCAACTGGTGGACTGGACTATATTCAGAGATTCATCTTTGGATCTGGTTGAGTATGCTACAGTTGTTACCGACTTCATTAAAACCTGTGTGGATGAGTGTGTGCCTACAAAGACTTACTGTACATTCCCAAACAAAAAGTCGTGGATGAACCAGGAGGTACACCGTCTGCTGAAGGCTAGATTTGTGGCATTCAAGTCTGGCAACCCAGGCCTGTACCAGGAAACCAGGTATGATTTGCGGAGGGCTATTTCAAGGGCAAGGAGACAATTTCAAAAAAGGTTGGAGGCGATATCAGATGCACAGCAACTCTGGCAGGGTCTGCAAGACATTACCTCCTACAAAGCGAAACCCAATAGAATGAATGGCAGCTTCACTACCAGATTACCTCAATGCCTTCTATGCACGCTTTGAAAGGGAGAACACAACTACAGCTGTGAAGATTCCTGCTGCACCTGATGATCCTGTGATCTCTGTCTCACAGAGGCCAATGTTAGACTGTCTTTAAAGAGGGAGAACCCTCGCAAGGCAGAAAGTCCCGATGGAGTACTGGTAAGGCTCTGAAAACCTCTGCCAACCAACTAGCGGGTGTATTCAAGGACATTTTCAACCTCTCACTACTACAGGCAGAAGTCCCCACTTGCTTCAAAAAGGCAACAGCGCCTAGAAGAATAATGTGGGCTGCCTTAATAACTATCGCCCAGTAGCACTCACATTGACAGTGATGAAATGCTTTGAGATGTTGGTTATGACTAGACTGAACTCCTGCCTCAGCAAGGACCTGGACCCATTGCAATTTGCCTATCGCCACAATAGGTCAATGGCAGATGCAATCTCAATGGCTCTCCACACAGCTTTAGACCACATAGACAACACAAACACCTACATCAGGATGCTGTTCATCCACTATAACTCAGCATTTAATACTATCATTCCCACAATCCTGATTGAGAAGTTGCAGAACCTGGACCTCTGTACCTCCCTCTGCAATTGGATCCTTGACTTCCTAACCGTAAGACCAGTCTGTGCGGATTGGTAATAACATATCCACCTCGTTGACAATCAACACCGGCGCACCTCAGTGGTGTGTGCTTAGCCCACTGCTCTACTCTCTGAATGCACACGACTGTGTGGCTACACATAGCTCAAATACCATCTACAAATTTACTAACAATGCAATCATTGTTAGTAGAATCTCAGGTGGTGCGAGAGGGCATACAGGAGTGAGATATGCCAACTAGTGGAGTGGTGCCGCAGCAATAACCTTGCACTCAATGTCAGTAAGACGAAAGAGCTGATTGTGGACTTCAGTAAGGGTAAGATGAAGGAGCACATACCAAATCTCAGAGAGGGATCAGAAGTGGAGAGAGTGTGCAGCTTCAGCTTCCTCGGTGTCAAGATCTCTGAGGATCTAACCTAGTCCCAACATATTGATGTAGTCATAAAGAAGGCAAGACAGTGGCTATACTTTATTAGGAGTTTGAAGAGATTTGGCATGTCAACAAATACACTCAAAAATTTCTATAGTTGTACTGTGGAGAGCATTCTGACAGGATGCATCACTGTCTATTATGGAGGGGCTACTGCACAGAACCGAAAGAAGCTGCAGAAGGTTGTAAATCTAGTCAGCTCCATCTTGGGAACCAGCCTACAAAGTACCCAGGACATCTTTAGGGAGCGGTGTCTCAGAAAGGCAACGTCCATTATTAAGGAGCTCCAGCACCCAGGCATGCCCTTTTCTCACTGTTACCATCAGGTAGGAGATACAGAAGCCTAAAGGCACACACTCAGCGATTCAGGAACAGTTCCTTACCCTCTGCCATCTGATTCCTAAATGAACATTGAAGCTTTGGACACTACCTCACTTTTTAAAAAAAATACAGTATTTCTGTTTCTGCACATTTTAAAAAATCTATTCAATATACGTAATAGTTTATTTATTTATTTTTTCTCTCTCTCTGTTAGATTATACATTGCACTGAACTGCTGCTGCTAAGTTAACAAATTTCATGTCACATGCCGATGATAATAAACCTGATTCTGATTCTGCCCTGGGTGCTGGAGATCCTTAAAATAGATGCTGCCTTTCTGAGACACTGCTTCTTGAAGATGTCCTGGGTATTCTGTAGGCTAGTACCCAAAATTTACAACCCTCTGCAGCTTCTTTTGGCCCTGTTTCACCTTAGATGGTTGAAGAAGTTTGGTATGGGCCCATAAATCCTAAGAACTTTCTACAGGGGCACTATTGAGAGCATCCTGACTGGCTACATCATTGCCTGGTATGGGAACTGTACCTCTCTTAATCGCAGGACTCTGCAGAGAATGGTGCGGACAGCCCAGCGCATCTGTAGTTGTGAACTTCCCATGATTCAGGACAATTACAAGGAAAGACCGATTAATTCACACTGATTTGAGTGTACTCTGTTACATTGACTGTTTTATTTATTATAAATTACTATAATTGCACATTTAAATGGAGATGTAACGTAAAGATTTTTACTCCTCATGTATGTGTAGGATGTAAGAAATAAAGTCAATTATATTCAATTATGCAGTAGCTCCCCCCACCCCCATACCAATCAGTGATACAGCCTGTCAGAATGCTCTCCATGGTACATTTATATAAGTTTTTTTTTGTTTTTGTTTTTTTTTGGTAGCAATTACATTTTATTCAGCATTTTTATTGAAATACCTGATTTTAACTCAATGCACTGTGTAATGTTTGACCTGTATAAACAGTATGCAAGACAAGCTTTTCACCATATCTTAGTACATTTGACAATTTATATATCGGTAAGTTTTTGAGTGTATTTGTTGACATGACAAATCTCTTCAAATTCCCAATGAAGTATAGCCGCTGTCTTGCCTTCTTTATAACTGCTTCGATATGTTGGGACCAGGTTAGATACTCAGAGATCTTGACACCCAGGAATTTGAAACTATTCATTCTCTCCACTTCTGATCCCTCTATGAGGTTTGGTATGTGTTCCTTCGTCTTATCCTTCTTGAAGTCTACAATATGCTCTTTCCTCTTACTAACATTGAGTACCAGGTTGTTACAGTGACCTCTCGTCTCCATCTGAGATTCTATCAACAATGGTTGTATCATCAGCAAATTTATAGATGGTATTTGAGCTATGCCTAGCTACACAGTCATAGTTATAGAGACAGTAGAGCCGTGGGCTAAGCACACACCCGAGGTGCACCGGTGTTGATCGTCAGCGAGGAGGAAATGTTATCTCCAATCTGTACAGATTGTGGTCTTCCGGTTAGGAAGTTAAGGATCCAATTGCAGAGGGAGGTACAGAGGCCCAGGTTCTGTAACTTCTCAATCAGGATTGTGGAAATATTTTAAAATATATATTATTTCTGGCTTTTTTGCACGATTTTCAATCTAATCTGAACTATAGCAGTCACCTGAAGCCTTTGGAAAGACGACTCCAATATTGCCCTCTAGATTCACAGTGTTAAGAAAATTCTTATCAGAGTTCTCTCCCAAGCCAACATTCCCAGCTCTGAAATCCTAGTTGGATCTGTTGGGCATCATCCACCCAACACCTCCACACTGATTCATAGGAATTTCTAGCCTACTGCTGTTTAAATTTGAGAAAAAGCATTTAGGAAATATTCCGGATTTCAAGGTGAAAACCGTGTTATGTGATGGCAGGAGTGCGCCACCTCACAAACGCCCCAATCTCCCACCCCATCAGCAGAAAGTCTGTCACATGTGAGCCTCTTGAGTCGTCGCAGAACCCAGAAACTACCCTAGGTCTCCAGGGCCTGCTCTGGCGGATGCTGCTAAGTTTAGAAGGCAAAGTTCTTTGCATTGAAAGACAATGAGCAAGACCCACAGGACGTAGGATGGAGTAATAGCGCTATAAATAGATCCGATAAGCACAAATGGCTAAATACAAGTTACGATTCTGCCATCTTAAATCTTAATTGAATACCTGCTCATGCCTCCTCCATTGATTGACACTCGGTTCCATTGCATCCTGAAGAAATCAGCACTTGACCTTAGCTGTGCCCACCCGGATTGATTTGTTTGCGGACCATAAGCAGTGGGGACAGAATTCCAGGTGGTACCAGAGAGCAGGGTTCTGTTCCTCCGGCCTCAGAATAGACGCTGGCACAATGATACGGTCTCCTGTTGTGTAACAGCAGATATAAATGTATGCACAATATAAAAGATAAATAAAGTACAGAAAGACAAATGATTCCTATTCGCCACAGCTCGGCTGGAAAGAATTTATGCCTCTGAATGAGACCAGGGCGCCACCACGCGGCCCGGAGGAGGGATTATGGCGATGACTGCTGTCGGGAGCAGCGATCATTCCAAGGTGAGGAAGGTGGGGTGCGGTGTGGTCTGGGTTCAGTTCTACAGTTAACTGGACGCTGAGGAGGGGCGCCACCGTGCGGCTGGGAGGAGAGGTGCAGCGCCACCCTCATGCAGAACGGCGTGGGAGTTCGATGTGCCGGCGGTTGTTGTGAACGAGCGTTTGTAGGAGTCCATTGTCGTCAGCGATGCGAAGGTATTGCGGTATCGGCACCGATTGATTCAACATGTCTTGAGGTAGGTCGTCGAGTGGGTGTCACATGGTCAGACGGTCCGGGAGTCCCCGGCCCTCAGTCTTTGGTTCCCACCCTGTGGCCGGCCTGTCGTATTGATGGAGGCGCGGGCCATTCTCAGAGCAACTTGCCAGGACAAAGATAAAAATTCAATTCCCCCCCCAAAAAAAACAAATTAGGCTAGACTGCACCAGACTAGGAAAGAGGAGAGACCCCCGATATCAATAACAGTGATTGGAGAGAGGAAGGACCGCCTCGGGAGGGCGGGGAAAGTGTGGAGGTCGCACTGGGGAGAGGGGGGAAGTGTGTGTGGTGGGGTCACTCCGGGAAGAGGGGCAAGTGCGGGGGGGCTCACTTCGGGGAGAGGGGGAAGTGTGGGTGGGGATCACTCTGCGGAGAGGGGGATGTGTGTGTGGGGGGGCGTCACTGGGGAGGGGGGAAGTGTGCGTGTGGGGGGTCACTGGGGAGAGGGGGAAGTGTGTGTGTGGGCGGTCACTCTGGGGAGAGGGGGAAGTGTGTGTGGTGGGGTCACTCCGGGAAGAGGGGCAAGTGCGGGGGGGCTCACTTCGGGGAGAGGGGGAAGTGTGGGTGGGGATCACTCTGCGGAGAGGGGGATGTGTGTGTGTGGGGGGGGGTGTCACTGGGGAGAGGGGGAAGTGTGGGTAGGGATCACTCTGCGGAGAGGGGGATGTGTGTGTGTGGGGGGGGTGTCACTGGGGAGAGGGGGAAGTGTGCGTGTGGGGGGTCACTCTGCGGAGAGGGGGATGTGTGTGTGGGGGGGGTGTCACTGGGGAGAGGGGGAAGTGTGCGTGTGGGGGGTCACTGGGGAGAGGGGGAAGTGTGTGTGTGGGCGGTCACTCTGGGGAGAGGGGGAAGTGTGTGTGGGGGTTATTCACTCCTGGAGAGGGGGATGTGTGTGGGGGTTATTCACTCCTGGAGAGGGGGATGTGTGTAGGGTGTTCATCCTGGGGAGAGACAGATGTGTGGGAGGGGTCCACATTGTGAAGGGCAGGGTGGGAGAGTGAGAGTGCAATGAAGGTGAGCAGTCTCCTTGGGTTGGGGGGGGGGGGAGAGAGTGTCAGATCCCTTAGACTATCCCTTAGTTGATAGTTTCCTGATCATCCAGGGCATCAAAGGATCCTGTTAAATCCCATCAAAGGTTAATTGGGATCCGGGATCAGCCATTATGAAATGGCGGAGCAGACTGAATGGCCTAATTCTGCTCCAATGTTTTATGGTCTGACACCACCCAAGACAAGCAGAATCTGTGTTTCTGAATGCCACTGAGGGAATTGGAGAGAAGGTGAGTCTGATACCATCAGTGGTGGGAAGAGGACTGGGTGATCCCTCAGAATTGAAGGCATTGAAGTTGATCACAAATGATAAGGGAGACACTGATTTGCAGATGAGAGGGTTTAAAACACCATAGCTATTGAGAAAGGTGCCCAGAACAGGGAAATGAGGCTACTGGTAATGGTGGAGGGTTAGAATAGCAACAGTTCTGGGGTGAGAGGGACCACAGTGAAGGAAATGATGGAAAAGAATCACATTACAGATCATTCTCAGGAACAGGAAAGGGGATAAAAGTAAGGACCTCAAGTTATTGACATAGAATAAAAGGAGAAATCAAAAAAGGAGCTCAGACTTCAGATTTGTAACATTTAATATTAGACAGTGATTATTCAGTAGTATCAAAAGTTGAGTTTATTGTCATGTTGCACAGGTACAATGAAAATCTTACTTCCAACGGCATCACAAGCACAAACAACAGAAACATTCACAAGAAAAATGCAAACGTATTATACAAGGAAGAATACAATTAGAACTAAAATGTGTATGTAGTGTAAAGTGGTCATTATGTTGCCATACTGAGGTAGTGCTTAGGGTTCTATAGATCGGTTCATGAACTAGTGAAGAATAGTTCAAGAAAAAAAATCACTGTCATGTCCTTTTAATCAAGTATTACTGATGTTTTTAGTTGCTTCAGGCTTGTGTACCTCTTGCCCAATAGTAACTGAGAAGATGGCATGATCTGAATAGTGGGGATCCTTAATGGATGTTGCCTTCTTGAGGCATTACTTTATGTATGTAGATACAACTAGTAATGGGGAGCGATGTGCCTGTGATGTATTGAACTGAGTCTACTACTCCACAGCTTTTTGTAGTGGGGAGGGATGTGCCTGTGACGTATTAGTCTGAGTCTACTACTCTCTACAGCTCCTGTATATTCAATTTATTTGAAACCATTTAAAAACTCAACAATGTAAACTCAGGTTGTAATATTTTTTCAAAAAAGCTGAGTATTTTCCAAGTTTTTAACCCAAGGAGAATATTTTTTTAAAACTTGAAACTCACGTAAAATGATTGATGTTGCTTTGATTGTGAACTTTCAACTGCACTTGATTTGGAGACATAGTAACATTAACAGCAACCATGGATTTCCCTATTTAACCAAACATTGATTTATTTTATGTATTTAAAGATACGCACAGAATGGGCTGTTCTGGCCCAGCAACCCCCATCAACCTTGATTTAATCCAACCTAATCATGGGATAATTTACCAAATAACCTCCTAACTGGTGCATCTTTGAACTATGGGAGGAAACTGGAGCAGCTGGAGAAAACCCAAGCTTTCCAGAGGGAGGATACCTTACAGAGAATGCCAGGGTTGAACTCCCAACTTCACCACCCCGAGCTGTAATAACATCATGCTTACTTGCGCTTACTCCAGAAGTTACTTATACAGGATCACACTGTCATTATAACCACAAATTAGCCATTTTTAAATATATTTTCAGTGGAAAATAAGCTATATGGCTTAGCTGTACGATTTGCTGCTTTTAAAAATGATGCTTTTTATAATGTTTTGAAATTCTAGCAGAAGTTGCACAGAATTGTGCAGATTTGTGACTCACTGCCAGATCTGGTTTGGCACTTCCTGAGAAGAATTTGGAATACTTTAAACTTCAGAGAATTGCTTGGGTTTCTTTGTATGCAAGATGATGAGATCGGAGGACCTTGTGTTACTGTTATCTCAGTGGCATTCTATGCGAATAATTCAGTGCATTATTTGAATCACATGAATAGAACGTCTCTTGAATTAACTTTATTACTTACATCTTTCAAATACATGAGGGCTAAAAATCTTTATGTTGTGTCTCCATTCAAATGTGCAATTATAGTAATTTATAATAAATATTATGTACTACAGGATGGTCGATATAGAAATAGAGTAGCATCAGCATGAATTAAGCGGTCTGATGACCTGATGGAAGAAGCTGTCCTGGAACGTGTTGATCCTATAAGTTAGCACTAAAAACAATTCATTCATTGTTGGACCTGCATCCTGTTTACACTCTAAATAAAATTGACTGTTGTATCCAATGAATCTGGTTCTGCAGTGTCGCATATTTTATATCACTGATCTTTTTAGTTAGGGTAGTCCACTGTGAAGGTTAAAAATATGAAACATTTCAAATAGGTTTGCCTGCATTTTTATAATACAGTACGTTTATGAATATAAAAGAGCTTTTAAGGTGGTGCCCTTTCAACATCAGTTCCTTGTTTGTATTGCAGTGAAAAGTGACAGGGCGTTGTGCCTGAGGGGAAGAAAGAAATGCCACTCTGAAATTTCCCAAGGACTCAATACCAAGGCAGATTTGAAAGAAGATACAGGCAGGTAATGGAAGGGGCGGGTTTGGTGGAAAAAGAGGAAAAGACAGGAGGATGGGATTGAGAGGGATAGTAAATCAGCCACAATGGAATGGTGGGGCAGATAATGGGCCAATTAGCCTAATTATGTCCCTATGTGTTATGAAAACTTGATAGAAGATGAATGGGGCTAAGATCAGAGTTCCAGAGTACAAGGACTTGCTGGTTAAGGGCTGCACCCCTCCCTGAAAATGGGGAAGATTGGTAAAGATTCCTAATGAAATATTCGAAACTAGAAGGTAAATCATTTGGAATTTAATTTCCTTTTATTTCTCTGAACATTTTGAATATGTTACTGGACAGAGCAAAATCATATTGTGCTACTGTAGCAATGTGCTACACACAGAGCTAGAAATAACGACACACAGTCTGTAAGTTGCACTCGAGACTGGTTTATTTAAACTTCGCGGCACTGGCTTTTACACAGTTCCGATCCCGCCCTCTCAGGGCGGAAATGACGTCAGAGGTGCATAACAAAAGTCTCTTCCCGTGCGTTGGCTTTCTCCCCTTGCTGGTGAAGAAGAAGGCCCAGTGCCATTTTGGGGCTGGCCTCCCTGCCAATGCGTGCGCCATTTTGTGAGCCGGTTCACCTGCGTAGGAAGTGGGTCACCACATAACCCCCACCCCCCCCCCCGAGCCAGCGATACACCCCCCAATGTCCACAGTCTGGATCAGTCTCTGTTCGGGCAGTCTGCCTCTGCGCCGCGATGCCTGAACCTCGACCGGCCGCGCCAAGTCCACGTGGGCCGGTTTGAGTCGGTCCACCGTGAAAACCTCCACTTTCCCCCCCAACGTCCAGAAGGTACGTGGACCCATTGTTCCTGATCACCTTGAACAGCCCCTCGTACGGCCACTGTAGCAGTGCCCGGTGTGCGCCCTTTTGTACAGATACAAACTTACAGTTCTGCAGGTCTTTGGGTACCCAGGTCAGGATCTGTCCGTGCTGTGAAGTCGGTATAGAGGCCAGTTTGTTGAGCCTTTCGCATAGTCTGTCCAGGACTGCTGCGGGTTCTTCCTCTTGCCCCCTTGGGGCTTGTATGAACTCTCCTGGGACAACCGGGGTGTGCCGTACACCAGCTCGGCCGATGAGGTGTGCAGATCCTCTTTGAGCGCTGTGCAGATTCCAAGCAGGACCCAGGGAAGCTCGTCCACCCAGTTAGGCCCTTTCAGGCGGGCCATGAGAGCCGACTTCAAGTGACGGTGGAAGCGTTCCACTGGTCCGTTCGACTGTGGGTGGTAGGCTGTTGTGTGGTGTAGCTGTGTTCCCAACAGGCTGGCCACAGCCAACCACAGGCTAGAGGTGAACTGGGCGCCTCTGTCGGAGGTAAAGTGGGCCGGTATCCCAAAGCGTGCTACCCAGGTTACAATCAGCACTCGGGCGCAGGAATTGGCGGTGGTGTCGGTGAGCGGGACTGCCTCTGGCCATCTCGTGAACTGGTCTACCATAGTTAGGAGGTACCGCGCTCCTCGCGACACTGGCAGGGGCCCCACAATATCCACATGAATGTTGTCGAACCTCTGGCAGGTGGGTTCGAACTGCTGCGGCGGGGCTTTGGTGTGCCGCTGCACCTTGGCTGTCTGGCACTGCGTGCACGTTTTGGCTCATTCGCTGACCTGTTTGTGAAGTCTGTGCCACACGAACTTGCTGGAGACCAGCCGGACGGTTGTCCTGATAGATGGGTGCGCCAAGCCGTGACTGGAGTTGAAAACGCGCCGCCACCAGGCTCACAGGACGGTGGGGCGAGGTTGACCGGTAGCCAAGTCTCACAGCAGGGTCGTCTCACCAGGGCCTACGTGGAACTCTTGCAGCTGCAAACCCAAGACTGCTGTCCTGTAGTTGGGCATCTCGTCATCTGCCTGCTCCGCCTCCGCCAGTGCTACATAGTCCACGCCCAGGGACAGGGCCTGGATAGCTGGTCTGGAGAGTGCGTCCTTTCCCAAGACCTGCTGGATGTCTGTCATGTACTCAGAGATGTAGGACAGATGTCGCTGCTGGCGGGCCAACCAGGAATCTGACGTCTTCATGAACGCGAAGGTCAACGGTTTGTGGTCCGTGAATGTGGTGAACGGCCTGCCTTCTAAGAAGTACCTGAAATACCGGATTGCCAGATATAGTGCCAACAGCTCCCGGTCGAAGGCACTGTACTTGAGTTTGGGTGGCCGTAGGTGCCTGCTGAAGAATGCCAGGGGTTGCCAGCGCCCCTTGATGAGTCGCTCCGGCACCCTACTGACTGCTGTGTTGGATGCATCCACTGTGAGGGCGATTGGAACATCCGTTCTGGGGTGCATCAGCATTGCAGCGTCTGCCAAGGCTTCCTTGGTTTTAACAAAAGTGGCTGCGGCCTCTTCATCCCAAGTAATGTCCTTGCCTTTACCCAACATCAGGGTGAACAAAGGGCGCATGATACAAGCTGCTGAGGGGAGGAAGTGGTGGTAGAAGTTCACCATACCAACAAACTCCTGCAGGCCTTTGACTGTGTTGGGCCGGGCAAAGTGGCGGATTGTGTCTACCTTGACGGGCAGAGGTGTTGCCCCATCTTTAGTAATCCTGTGGCCCAGGAAGTCGATGGTGTCGAGTCCAAACTGGCATTTGGCCAGGTTGATCGTGAGGCCAAAATCACTCAGGCGGGAGTAGAGCTGGCGGAGGTGGGGCAGATGCTCCTGCCGGCTATGAGGATGTCATCCAAATAGATGAACGCAAAGTCCAGGTCGCGTCCCACCATATCCGTTAGCCGCTGGAACATCTGTGCGGCATTCTTCAGGCCGAACGGTATTCGGAGGAATTCGAACAGGCCAAACGGGGTGATGAGTGCTGTTTTGGGGATGTCTTCAGGGTGTACTGGGATTTGATGGTATCCCCAGACGAGGTCTACTTTGGAAAAGATGCTTGCCCCCTGCAGGTTTACAGCAAAGTCCTGTATGTGCGGCATGAGGTAGCAGTCAGGAGTTGTAGCCTCGTTCAGTCTGCGGTAGTCGCCACATGGTCTCCAGCCCCCGGCTGCTTTGGGCACCATGTGCATGGGGGAGGCCCATGGGCTGTCGGACCGCCGTATGATCCCCAATTCTTCCATCCTCTTGAACTCCTCCTTTGCCAGGCGGAGCTTGTCCGGGGGGAGCCTTCATGCGTGGGCGTGGAGGGGTGGTCCCTGGGTCGGAATGTGGTGCTGTACTCCGTGTCGGGGCATGGCTGCCGTGAACTGATGGAAAGTCTGCCAGGATTCTGGTGAATTCATTGTCAGACAGCGTGATGGAGTCCAGGTGTGGGGCCGGCAACTTGGCTTCACCCGGGGGAACGTCTGGAAAGTCTTGGCATGGACCAGTCTTTTCCCTTGCAAGTCAACCAGCAGGCTGTGAGCTCACAAGAAGTCCGCTCCCAGGAGTGGTTGGGCCACGGCGGCCAGTGTGGTCGCATGTGAACCGGCTGGCAGCGAACTGCAGCTGCACTCTGCGGGTGCCATAGGTCCGTATCGTGCTGCTGTTTGCGGCCCTCAGGGTGGGTCCTGGCTCCCTGTTGCAGGTGTCATACCCCGTCAGGGGTAAGACGCTGATTTCCGCTCTGGTGTTGACCAAGAAGCGGCGTCCAGACTGTTTGTCCCAGACGTACAAGAGGCTGTCCTGGTGGCCAGCCGCTGTAGCCATTAGCGGCAGCTGGCCCTGGCGTTTCCTGGGAATTTGCAGGGTGGGCTACAACGGCGGGCTTCTGTGCCCCACCACTGGTGGTAGAAACACCACTGTTCATTCCTCACTCCTGCCTCTGGGTTGTGTGCGCTCCGTTGCCGGGTCTGGTCTGGCCTGCTGTTGGGCGTGTGGCTTGGTAATCTGTCCGATGGACACCCCGCTCTCCCTCTTGGCTTTCCACAGCACGTCTATCCAGGCCGCCACCTTCCGAGGGTCACTGAAATCTGTGTCGGCCAGCAGCAGATGTATGTCCTCAGGCAGTTGCTCTAGGAATGCCTGCTGAAACATGAGGCAGGGATTATGTCCTTCAGCCAGGGCCAGCATCTCGTTCACTAATGCTGACGGCGGCCTGTCTCCCAAACCGTCCAGGTGCAGCAAGCGGGCACCTCGCTCACGCCATGAGAGGCCAAAGGTCCTTATGAGCAGAGCTTCGAATGCTGCATATTTGCCTTCTTCCAGGGGTGACTGTATGAAATCCTCAACCTGCGCAGCTGTCTCCTGGTCAAGTGAGCTCACCACATAATACCGTAGATTCCGGACTACAGAGCGCACCTGATTATTAGCCGCAGGCTCTAATTTTAGAAATAAAATCAATTTTTTAATTGTAAAGGCCGCACCGGATTTTAGGCCGCACCGCTACTTTTAAATATACATACGTATCGGTAACACAAATTACGTTGCATATACTTTTTTACTGAACAGCACGAACAACATTCCAATATCTCCTAGCGACTGGTAAAAATATATATATTGCAGCCTACCAGGAAAAGTTATTGATCGACTTTAACTTAAAAGCAGCGTTTTCGATCGGGTCTAATCGGGTCTGACGCTTGCGCAATGCGATCGGGTCTAATCGGGTCTGACGCTTGCGCATTGCGATCGGGTCTAATCGGGTCTGACACGCTTGCGCAATGCGATCGGGTCTAATCGGGTCTGACGCTTGCGCAATGCGATCGGGTCTAATCGGGTCTGACGCTTGCGCATTGCGATCGGGTCTAATCGGGTCTGACACGCTTGCGCAATGCGATCGGGTCTAATCGGGTCTGACGCTTGCGCATTGCGATCGGGTCTAATCGGGTCTGACACGCTTGCGCAATGCGATCGGGTCTAATCGGGTCTGACGCGCTTGCGCAATGCGCTCGGGTCTAATCGGGTCTGACGCTTGCGCATTGCGATCGGGTCTAATCGGGTCTGACGCTTGCGCAATGCGCTCGGGTCTAATCGGGTCTGACGCTTGCGCATTGCGATCGGGTCTAATCGGGTCTGACGCGCTCGGGTCTTGCTTCGAGTATTTTCCATATTGATGAGGGTGAGTACAAATGACTGATTTACAATAATTTAATTGTGAAAGTGCGCTTGATTTATCGTACAATTTCATTGGACCTCTGTGAACTACTCATCAATTTTATTGGTCTACTGTTACGAGGCAAAATGTTTACGAGGCGGCATGAAAAAAAAACCATGTATTAGCCGCTCTGGATTATAGGCCGCAGAGTTCAAAGCTGTTCAAAATGTGGGGAAAAAGTAGCGGCTTATAATCCGGAATCTACGGTAGTAATGTGTGGAATCAGAAGTTATCTGCCGAATCTGGAACTGGGCTTCTGCTTGGTCAAACCACACACGTGGTTGCAGTGTCCAGAAAGTTGGCAGTTTTAGCGAAACTGCGTGAACAGATGAAGAGTCGATCATCTTTGGTCTAAATCCCGTTTGGACTGTCAGGGTCACCAGTGTAGCGATGTGCTACACACAAAGCTGGAAATAACGACACACAGTCTGTAAGTTGCACTTGAGACTAGTTTATTCAAACTTCGCAGCACTGGCTTTTACACAGTTCCGATCCCGCCCTCTCCGGGCGGAAATGACGTCAGAGGTGCATTACAAAAGTCTCTTCCTGCATGCGGGCTTTCTCCCCTTGCTGGTGAAGAAGAAGGCCCAGCGCCATTTTGGGGCTGGCCTCTCTGCCGACGTGTGTGCCATTTTGTGAGCTGGGTCGCCCCACTACAACAAAGCTGCAATGCTCCATGACCCAGTTTCTTGTCACAGGCTGTAAACTTATTTATATCTGAAACAACGTGTGTTATGGAAATCACACTAGATTCACAAATTGGTGCTGGAATGTGAATGGCCCTCAAGTGAATGGCCAAGTCAGTGTGTTCAAAATGTTCCAAGGTTTGAATCCTGTTTGTTAATCTCCTTTGCAGTGGGTTTGGAAAGTCGATGGAGAGCTGGTATGTACACCAGTATCTGGGACTTTTTATTCCAAAAAGTAGATTAGCTTTATTTGTCACATGTACATCAAAACATACATGAATTTCATAAATTATATCAAATCAGTGAGTTATACAATATGAAAACTTACATTGTCTTCAATCACTATACCAAGCTTATCTGTAGAGTTACTTGTAATATTTACAATATGTCAATTTTCAGTCCCAGGCATTGTTGGTAGTGATTTTGAGAGGTTATTACACCAGGTGCAGCCCTTCCAGTGACAGGAGAGCCCTGGTCAATGGTGTTTCTGCTTAAAGAGCCTTTACCGCAGCTGCAGCAAGTTTCAAAACATCTCTCTGCATTTAGGTCCGCAACTAGGTGAAACCTCTTTCACCGAGCTGGTAATTATCCAAAAACAGTTAGTGTTTACCCCGGGTACAGCTGACTGGGGGAACCTCAACAAAGATCAAATTGTCCCTTCCTAGACCCTGACAAACACAGTCCTTGAGGTAGACTGAATTATTCATACCGCAGCCATCTCAAGAGCATCTTAAAAATTAAAAAATAAGCTTTCTTTGTCGTTTGTACATTGAAATGTACAATGAAGTGTATTGTTTACATCAATGACCAACCCAGTCTGCAAACTTCTCACAGACAGCAGCAGGAATTGAACCCAGTGGCTGGCGCTTTCAAGCATTACACAAGTCACTATGCTGCCATGTCACCTGTATCTTGCAGTAAGATTGACACTTCAGCTGTGCACAAAACATCTGATAGGGAGATCATTTCTTAACAAACATGTAAGACATTGATCCTTATAAGTTCTGGGGATGAAACTTTCTACCATTTGTCTAACTAACAGACTGCTCGTGCAACAGTTCAATAGTCTCCTTCTCTTGCTGGCCTTAAAGGACATTGGGATTTGGACTATGGGATTAATGGATTTGTGGTTAAATTTGCTGATAGGTGGAGGAGCAGGTAGTGTTGGGGAAGCAGAGAGCCTGCAGAGAGACTTAGATAGTTTAGGGGAATGGGCAAAGAAATGGCAAATGAAATATAATGTTGGAAAGTATATGGTCATGCACTTTGGTGGAAGAAATAAATTATTTAGATGGGGAGAGAATTCAAAATGCAGAGATGCAAAGGGGCTTGGGAGTCCTTGTGCAGGATACCCTGAAGGTTAACCTTCAGGTGAAGAAGGCGAATACAGTGTTGGCATTCATTTCTAGAGGTATAGAATATAAGAGCAGGGATGTGATGTTGAGGCTCTATAAGGCACTCGTGAGACCACACTTGGAGTATTGTATACTGTTTTGGACTCCTTATTTTAGAACGGATGTACTGACTTTTGAAAGGGTTCAAAGAAGATTCATGAGAATGATTCCAGGAATGAAAGGGTTACTGTATGAGGAATGTCTGGAGCTCTTGGGCTGTATTCCCTGGAGTTCAGGAGAATGAGGGGGGATCTCATAGAAACATTCCAAATGTTAAAATGCCTGAACAGATTAGATATGGCAAAGTTATTTCCCATGGTAGGGGAGTCTAGGACTAGAGGGTACGAGTTCAAGATTGAAGGGCGTCCATTTAGAATAGAGGTGTGGAGAAATTACTTTAATCAGGGGGTGGTAAATCTGTGGAATTTATTGCCACGAGCAGCTGTGGAGGCCAAGTCATAAGGTGCATTTAAGGCAGAGATAGATAGGTTCTTGATTAGCCAGGGCATCAAAGGGTATGGGGAGAAGGCAGGGGAGTGGGGATGACTGGAAGAATTGGATCAGGTCATGATTGGATGGTGGAACACACTCAATGGGCTGAATTACCTACTGCTGTTCATATATTTTATGGACATTCCTGGGAGACCATTGACCTCTTGATCTGTAGTTGAAGGTTTTTTCCTGTGAAGGATGGGTTGAAACGAATAGCTAAGTCCACAGCAATAGCAGCTGGAACTAGTACCTTAGCCTTGACTGCATGGAGTCACACAACAAAACAGCCACATTCGATATACGTCACGACTCTGGGCATGATCTATTTTGGAGATACAGTTGAAAGAAATCGCTCAGATGACCACTGTGACACAGGAGGATAGGATAGACCACATCAGTACCACATACAGCAACATCAGGATCATCCATTAATCCAGTATGTTCCCACTATTAAGAGGCAGTGCCATTCTTACTGTCCCAAAAACTGTCTCACCTCACCACCTACGGGTAATTGGGCCTAATAATGAAGGGAATGAAAGGTCATTCAAGACCAGTAAGAATATGACTTACCTTTTGCCCAATTTAACCTTGTCCTGAGTCAAGTGCAGATTTATTGCACTCATGAGACTGTTGGCAGACATTGTATCTGTGCAGAAAGCATCCACATTCAGGGTATTTAACCTGAGCACCCCAGCTGTCTGGGATCATCACCCATCTTATGCCCATCATTTTCTGGCTTCTACCCCATTTCTTTCTTGTCCTAATGAAGTGTGTCAGCTCGAAATAGCAACTGTTTATTCTCCTCTGTAGATGCTGTCTGACTACTGAGTTTCCCCAACTTTTTGTGTGTGTTTCTCTAGATTTCTAGCATCTGGTGTCTTCTTTCTTCTCTTAGCCCAAAGTGTTAACTGTTTATTCTCCTTCATAGATGCTGTCTGATATGTTGAGTTCTTCCAGCATTTTTTGTGTGTAATTCATAAGTAAGCTTGTGGTCAGCTCAACTCCAATAACCAGACAGTGGGCTGGTCTGATTTTTCAGATGCATATGGCACAAAAGGAGTTGTCCCACAACAATTATCATTGTTGTTAATGATTTTTGGGTCCATCTCATTTTGGTTGGGCATGATGTTTTTCTATTTATTTTTGTGTTGTGTAATTCATAAGTAAGCTTGAACAACAATGTTGGAAAATGCATGGTCATGCACTTTGGTAGTAGAAATAAATGTGCAGACGATTTTCTAAACGTTGAGAAAATCCAAAAATCTGAGATACAAAGGGGCTTGGGAGTCCTTGTGCAGAACACCCTGAAGGATAACTTGTGGGTAGAGTTGATGGTGAGGGAACCAAATGCTATTCACTTCAGGAGGTCTAAACTACAAGAGCGGGGATGTTATGCTGAGGCTTTATAAGGCACTGGTGAGGCTTCTCCATGAATATTGTGAACAGTTTTGGGCTACTCATCTTAAAAAAAAAATGTCGGGGCATTGGAAAGAGTTCCGAGGAAGTTCACAAGGATGATTCTGGGAATGAAAGGGTTATCTTACGAGGAAAGTTTGATAGCTGTGGATGTACTTACTAGAATTTAGAAGGATGGGGGCTGGGGAATCTCATTGAAACCTTTCGAATGTTGAAAGGCCTAGACCAGGGGTTGGCAACCTTTACCACTGAAAGAGCCATTTGGACCCGTTTCCCACAGAAAAGAATACACTGGGAGCCACAAAACCCGTTTGACATTTAAAATGAAATAACACTGCATACAATGTTTTTTTTTGCCTTTATGCCGTGTATAAACAAACTATAATGTGTTGCATTTATGAAATCGATGAACTCCTGCAGAGAAAACGAAATTACATTTCTGCATGCAACAAAAACATTTTGAACTCCGAAAAAAAGACGTTGGGTTGAAGGTTACTTTTAAGTAAAATACTCAATGTCTATTTGAGTCCTTCTTGTATTTATGAAAAACGCCGAACTTAAATTGTCCGCCAGCAGCAAACCAAAAATAACGTCAGCCAGCTGTCAACCTGAAAAATAAAAGGACTTTTTCACTGAACAATGAAAAAATATGAATATAGGTAAAATAATAGGCAATTAAAATATTTATCATACTTGGTTAATGGGATTTCTGCTCCTGGACCTCAGCGCACAGCGTCTGCACATCAGGGCTGTATGACGTAATCTTCATCTTTATACAGGATCGCAAGCTGTCATCTGTGAGGCGTGCGCGAAGTTTGTTTTTAATAAAGTTCATGTTGGAGAACACCTGCTCACATACATATGTGGATTCAAAGATCGACAGGACTCCAAGCGCATACTTTTTAATGTTTACATAAATGTCGGGGATAGCATTCCATGTTTCGAACACAAGTTTGTCCGGTTTGGGGAGGTTTTCAATATCACTCCATTTGTGATTCTGAGCAAGAACGGCCTTCTGACGGGCAACATCTTCAAGGTCTGCTGTCAAGCGTCTAAACTTGGACACCCATATGTCTTTGTCGGCTATGTCGGCCAGTTCCATCTCAAGATCAGGTTGACTCACACCTACCAATGCAGTCGTATTCAGTAGGGATGGATCGATGCTTAGGGGAGTGACCGGGAAGGATAATGTGTTTTTTTCCTCTCTGAACTCACAGAAGCGTTTCCCAAACGATGTTTGCATTGCGATGATTACAGAATGTAAATACTCCGAATTTATCATGTCGTGAGCTTGTTTGAACTCTTTCAAATTGGGGAAGTGAGACAATGTGCCTTTCTGTAAATCTCTGGCAAGCACTGTCAACTTGCGCTCGAATGCCAAAACATCCTCCAACATGTGCAGGGCTGTGTGTCCTTTCCCCTGAAGAGCTGTGTTCAGCGTGTTCAGGTGCGCTGTCATGTCTACCATGAAGTGTAGCTTTTCCAGCCACTCTGGCTGTTCCAGCTCAGGAAAGGTGAGCCCTTTGCTGCCCAGGAAAGTTTTCACTTCTTCCAGACACGCGACAAAGCATTTCAGCACCTCCCCTCCGGACAGCCACCGGACTTTGTTGTGCAGCAGGAGATCAGAATATGCGCTTTCCAGTTCGTCCAGTAACAAACGGAATTGACGGTGATTTAAACTTTTTGCCATTATTTTATTGACAATCTGAATGACAACATCCATTACTTCTGTGCATTCCGGAGGAAATGTTTGAGCGCACAGTGCCTCTTGGTGCAAGATGCAGTGAAAAGTCAGCAGCTTTCTGTCCAGCGACTTCCGCAGTAAAGCCACAAATCCCTTGTGCGCTCCTGTCATACTTGGTGCCCCATCAGTAGCTACTGACACCAGGTGGGTGGTCTTTATTCCTTTGGCTCTTAAACAATTCAAGACAGCCTCACAGATGTCCTCCCCCCGTGTTTGGCCTTTTAGAGGTATCAACTCAAATCATTTCTTCCTGTGGCCCGGCAGAGTTTACATACCGGCAGAACAGCGCTATTTGTTCAATATCACCTTTGTCTTTAGACTCGTCACAGGCAATCGAGTAGGCCACAGCTGAATTGATGTCTTTAATTTGCTGTCTTGTGATGTCTTCTGCCATTTTTATGGTTCTGTCTTTGACAGTCTTTGCAGAGAGGGGCATATCCCTGATTTTCTGCACAATTTCACTCTTGTTTTTAAAGTCCGTGAATAGATGTTCTGAAATCTTAATGAAAGATTCTTTTATATATTCACCATCTGTAAACTGCTTCCCGTCCCTGACTATTTCCTGAGCGGCAACAAAACTAGCATATGTAGTTGATTTTCCAGACTTCATTCATCCACTTCTTGAAATGATTTTTGCTCAGATCAACCTTCCGCATCAGTTCCGAAACGGCTTTTTTTCTCTCATCTCCATCCGGATATTTTTGAGCAAAGGCTGCGTGTTTATTCTGGAAATGTCTTGCGACATTTGACTTTTTGTTGTTTGCTAGTTTCTCATTGCATATTAAGCATACCGGTAAACCAGTCTCGTCAGCAGTGAAAGCAAATGAATCTGCCCACGTATCATTAAACGTTCTGTTTTCTTCAGTCACTTTTCTTTTTTTAGAATTCTCCATAGTTAGCCTACCTTGGATCGAAAAATTAAAGAAATCGCGCACTGGCAGGTGTCAGGCATTGGCAGTGGTGACGTATATTAATAGCGACAAAAAACACGTTTTATTTAGATTATACAAGATCACCATAATCTTCAAATTTAGAATTACATTTCAAAAACTAACAAACTAACATAAAATACATTTTAATTAAATATTCATCATTTATTTTCCAAAGCCACAGGGAGCCGCAGCACAGAGATGAAAGAGCCGCATGTGGCTCTGGAGCCGCGGGCTGCCGACCTATGGCCTAGACAGAGTAAATGTAGAAAGGATGTTTCCCATTGTGTGGGAGACTCAGACAAGAGGGCACAGCCTCAGGGTAGAGGGGCATCTATTTAAAACAGATGTGGAGAAATTTCTTTAGCCAGAGGGTGATGAGTTTGTGGAATTTATTATCACAGGCAGCTGTGGAGGCCAGGTTATTGGTTATATTTAAGGCAGACTATTTCCTAAATAGGTTCTTGATTGGACACAGCATCAAAGGTTACAAGGAGAAGGCTGGAACATGGGGCTGAGGAGGCTTGAAAATGATCAGCCATGATTAAGACCATAAGCCGTAGGAACAGAATTAGACTATTTGGCCCATCGAGTCAGCTCCACCATTTAATCATGGCTGATCCTTTTTTTTCCCCTCCTCAACTCTATTTTCCAGCCTTCTCCCCATAACCTTTGATGCCGCATCCAGTCGAGAACCTATCAATCTCTGCCTTAAATGCACCCAATGACATGGCCTCCACTGCTGCATGTTTCAACAAATTCTCCAGCCTCTGGCTAAAGAAATTTCTCCACAACTCTGTTTAGAATGGACACCCCTCTATCATGAGGCTGTACCCACTTGTCCCAGATTCTCCCACCATGGGAAACATACTTTCCAAATTTTCTCTGTCTAGGCCTTTCAACACTCGAAAAGTTTCATTAAGATCCCCCCTCATCCTTCTGAATTCCAGTGAGTACAGACCCAGAGCCATCAAACATTCCTCGTATGATACCCTTTCATTCCTGGAATCATCCTTGTGAACCTCCTTTGGACCCTCTCCAATGCCAGCACATCTTTTCTAAGCTGAAGAGCCCAAAACTATTCACAATACTCAAGGTGAGGCCTCACCAGTGCCTTATAAAGTCTCAGCATCACATCCTTGCTCTTGTATTATAGACCTCTTGAAATGAATGCTAACATGGCATTTGCCTTCCTCACCACCGACTCAACCTGCAAGTTAACTTTTAAGGTGTTCTGCACAAGGACTCCCAAGTGCCTCTGAATCTCAGATTTTTGGATTTTCTCCATGTTTAGAAAATAGTCTGCATATTTATTTCTACTGCCAAAGTGCATGACCATGCATTTTCCAACATTATATTTCATTTGCCACTTTCTTGTCCATTCTCCTAATCCGTCTGTCCATCTGCGTTTTATTTGTTTCTTCAACACTACCTGCACCTCCACCAAACTTGGCCACAAAGCTATCTATTCCATCATATAAATCATTGATATACAGTTGGCCCTCCTTAACCGCGAGGGATTGGTTCCAAGACCCCTCGCGGATACCAAAAAGCGCGAATGCTCAAGTCCCTTATTCAACCTGTCTCAATGCGGTGGACCTTAGAACCCAGCCTAACCCCAGACCTTACTTAACCTGTCTCAGTGCAGTGGACATTAGGACCCAACGGCGGAGCTCTGAATCTGCAGTGTTTCTGTTCACGAAAATAATCACAATCATGATTGAAAATAAAGTGGAAATAATACAGTGATCTGAAAGAGGTGAAATGCCATCAGTCACAGTTAGGCTACAGTCGGTCAACGATCGGAACAATTTTAAAGGATAAAGTGAGAAAGGCCCTACCCTGATGAAAACTACAATGATTACTAAGTTTGGGTTTTTGATCCTCCACATCAACTAGGCACGGATGGAGAGTGTGCTCGGAAGTGGTCCGTCACTGGATCGAACTCGGGAGCTTCCCAAGCTCGGCGCTGAAACATACGTTCTTAAGTGTTTTATATGCAATACTATATACTAAGGCAAACGTTTAACTAACTGCCACTAAATAAGACCGGATGTACCTGTTCCGACTTACATAGTAGGAGAACTTCTGATTTTTTTTCCGATCCCGATCCACAGTAACCTACGCACATCCTCCCGTATACTTTAAATCATCTCTAGATTACTTATAATATCTAATACAATGTAAATGCTAAGTAAAATAGTTGTTATACTGTATTGTTTAGGGAATAATGACAAGAAAAAAAACCTGTAATGCTTGAACAGCAAGTGCTGGAAGAGCACTTTCAGGTTTTTTCGATTTGCAGTTGGTTGAATTTGCACATGCAGAACTCACGGATAAGGAGGGCCGACTGTACAGCAGAAAAAGAAGTGGTCCCAACACCAGCCCCTGTAGAACACCACTGGTCACTGGCAGCCAGCTAGACAAGGATGCTTTTATTCAAACGTTTCAAAGGTACATTTAATGTGAAAGAGACATATACAATATACATCCTGAAATGCTTTTCTTCGCAACCATCCATGAAAACAGAGGAGTGCCCCAAAGAATGAACAATATAATATGCCCCCAGTATTTTCATGTTAAAATGCTAGATTCTATAATTCTAAGTTTTCAACTGAACCTAACAATAAATTGGTAGCTGTTTCAAATTGTGTATTTGTCATCAAGAGCCAGTACAGAAAGCCAGCCATTCCCTTGCTCTCCTTTTCTTTTTCAATATTGATCAGTGTGAGTGAAATAGCATTAGAATCTATTTAACTTTCAGGTTAGAATTAAAATATTGTTCTGTGGTTGTGTTTTGAAGTGAAGAAGTCTGTTAGGTGTTTGTGTTTTAACAACAGAAGGACAGCATAAATATCCTCCAAGTAGCAGAACTATTAACTTTGATCGAGCACAAGTAGCATGAAAAAGATTCCAAGGAAAGTGGGCGATGACCTCCTGGGAGAATGCCACAGCGACCGGGTTACAGGTACTGAGCATGGATCCATGGTGCAGAAGGGAAAGAGACAGAAGGGAGCGGTGGTGATAGGGGCCTCGATAGTGAGGGGAACAGACAGGAGATTCTGTGGATGTGAATGGGACACCAGGATGGTATGTTGCCTTCCAAGGGTCAGGGATGTCTCAGACCATGTCCACAACATTTTGGAGAAGGAAGGGGAGTAGCCAGATGCCAGATTTTGATTCTGAACAAGAAGGCAGCGGGAGAGCTCCTAAGGATTTCCAGTGGGAAGACATTTTGAGTTCTCGGGAGAAGAGAGAGGCCAGACTGCGCAGGCGTGTGACGTCAGCCAGTTGAGCGCGAACAGTTTAAAAAGAAGGCAAACATATCCAGCGGGCAGCGTTGGGAGCAGGCAGCAGAGTGAAAGGGCTTCGGCAGTAATGGGAAGAGGTGAGGCAGTTGTTGATTGCAAAAGGAGTTAGTATGTGTGTGAGGCCAGTTTTCTGTGGTCAGTGTCAGATGTGGGAGGTCTTGGAGTCTCCCAGCATCCCGGATGGCCACATCTGCACCCGGTGCATTGAGATGCAACTCCTAAGGGACCGTATTAGGGAACTGGAGCTGCTGTTCGATGACCTTCGTCTGATCAGGGAGAGTGAGGAAGTGATAGAGAGGAGTTACAGACAGGTGGTCATTCTGGGGCCACGGAGGGACAGAGAAATGGGTCACAGTCAGGAGAGGGAAGGGGAAGAGTCAGGTACTAGAGAGTACCCCTGTGGCTGTACCCCTTGACAATAAGTACTCCTGTTTGAGTACTGTTGGGGGTGGGGGGTGGGAGGACAGCCTACCTGGGGCATGCAACAGTGGCCGTGCCTCTAGCACAGAGTCTGGCCCTGTGGCTCAGAAGCGTAGGGAAAGGAAGAGGAAGGCAGTAGTGATAGGGGACTCTATAGTCAGGGGTTCAGACAGGCGATACTGTGGACGCAGGAAAGAAACTCAGATGGTAGTTTGCCTCCCAGGTGCCAGGGTCCAGGATGTTTCTGATCGCGTCCAAGATATCCTGCGGTGGGAGGAAGAACAGCCAGAGGTCGTGGTACATATTGGTACCAATGACATAGATAGGAAAAGGGAAGAGGTCCTGAAAGAAGACTACAGGGAGTTAGGAAGGAAGTTGAAAAGCAGGACCTCAAAGGTAGTAATCTTGGGATTATTGCCTGTGCCACATGACAGTGAGAATAGGAGTAGAATGAGGTGGAGGATAAATGCGTGGCTGAGGGATTGGAGCAGGGGGCAGGGATTCAGATTTCTGGATCATTGGGACCTCTTTTGGGGTGGGTGTGACCTGTACAAAAAGGACGGGTTGCACTTGAATCCCAGGGGGACCAATATCCTGGCGGGCAGGTTTGATAGAGCTGTTGGGGAGGGTTTAAACTATTTTGGCAGGGGGGTGGGAATCAGAATGTGAGTGCAGGGATTAAGGTAGAAGGACAAGGGCATGATGCTAAGAGTTCTGAGTTGATGAGGAAGGACAGGCAGGGGACAGAGCATAATTGTAGCCAGTTAAAGGGGTTGAAATGTGTCTATTTCAAAGCTAGGAGTATTAGGAACAAGGAGGATGAACTTAGAGCATGGATTGGTACATGGAACGATGATGTTGTGGCCGTTACTGAAACTTGGTTGGAGGAAGGGCAGGATTGGATGATGCAGGTCCCGGGGTTCAGGTGTTTTAAAAGGAGTAGGATGGGAGGTAGAAAAGAGGGGGAGTGGCATTGCTGGTCAGGGATAGTATCACGGTTATAGAAAGGGAGGACGTTGCAGAAGGAGTGTCCACGGAGTCAGTCTGGGTGGAAGTCGGAAATAGGAAGGGATCAATCACTGTGCTGGGAGTAGTCTATAGGCCCCCAAATAGCCCTCGGGACACCAAGGGGCAGGTAAGCAGGCAGATTTTAGAATGGAGCAGGAAATACAGGGTAGTAGTTATGGGTGATTTCAACTTCCCTCATATTGACTGGCACCTCCTGAGTGCAAGGGGGATAGATGGGGCTGAATTTGTCAGGTGTGTTCAAGAAGGATTCCTGACACAGTACGTGGACCAGCTGACGAGAGGAGCGGCTATACTGAATCTAGTTCTGGGAAATGAACCTGGCCAGGTGACAGACCTCTTGGTGGGGGAGCATTTTGGTGAGAGTGACCACAACTCCCTTAGCTTCAGCATAGCTATGGAAAGGGATAAAATCAGACAAAATGGTAAAGTGCTTAACTGGGGAAGGGCTAACTTTGAAGGGATGAGGCAGGAACTAGTGAGAGTAAATTGGAAACAGATGTTCAAAGGGGAAAGAAAGCACAGAGGTAATGTGGGAGAAGTTTAGGGACCACTTGAGCTGGGTTCAGGATATGTTTGTCCCACTGAGGCAAGGAAAAACTGGTAGGAAAAGGGAACCGTGGCTGACAAAACGTGAGGCAACTCGTCAAGAGGTAAAAGGAAGCATATGTTAGATATAAGAAGCAGGAAGTAGGAGGGGCTTATGAGAAATATAGGGTAACCAGGAAGGAGCTAAAGAAAGGACTTAGGAGAGCTCGAAGGGGGCATGAGAAGGCCTTGGCATATAGAATTAAGGAGAACCCCCAAGGCGTTCTATGCGTATGTGAAGAATAGGAGGATGATGAGAACGAAGGTGGGACCGCTAAAGGATAAAGAGAGCAACATGTGCCTGGAGGCGGAGGAGGTTGGGGAGGTCCTAAATGAATACTTTGCTTCAGTATTCGCAAGTGAAAAGGATCTTGATCAGGATGAGGTCGAAGTAGAGTGGGCCTGTGTGCTGGACACTGTAGAGATTAAGGAAGAAGAAGTGCTGGATCTTCTTAAAAACATTAAGATTGATAAATCCCCAAGGCCAGATATGATACACCCCAGGTTGTTGTGGGGATTGAGAGGAGAGATCGCAGGAGCATTAGCCATGATCTTTGAATCCTCCTTGGCTGCAGGGGAAGTGCCGGAGGACTGGAGAATGGCAAATGTAGTTCCCTTGTTTAAAAAAGGTAATAGGGTGAAACCTGGGAACTATAGACCAGTAAGTCTTACGTCAGTGGTATGCAAACTACTGGAAAGTATTCTTAGGGATAGGATCTATAAGCATTTGGAGAAGTACAGACTACTCATGGATAGTCAACATGGTTTTGTGAAGGGAAGATCGTGCCTCACGAGCCTGATTGAGTTTTTTGAAAAGGTAACAAAAATTGATGAGGGTAGGACAGTGGATGTGGTCTGCATGGACTTTAGCAAAGCATTTGACGTGGTCCCTCATGAGAGACTCATCCAGAAAGTCATGAGGCATGGGATAAGTGGAACCTTGGCTGTTTGGATAAAAAATTGGCTTAAAAGAAGAAAGCAGAGGATAGTTGTGGAAGGAAAGTATTCTGCCTGGCGGTCGGTGACTAATGGAGTGCCGCAGGGATCTGCCCTGGGACCCCTGCTATTTGTGATTTTTATAAATGACCTGGATGTAGAGGTGGAAGGATGGTTGAGTGAGTTTGCGGATGACATGAAGATTGGAGGAGTTGTGGATGGAGCTGTAGGTGGTCAAAGGTTACAAGAGGATATAGACAGGCTGCAGAGTTGGGCAGAAAAATGGCAGATGGAGTTCAATCCGGACAAGTGTGAGGTGATGCATTTTGGAAGGACAAACCAGAAGACTTGAGTACAGGATTAATGGTCAGTTACTTAAGACTGTAGATGAACAAAGGGCCCTTGGGGTTCAAATCCATACATCCCTCAAGGTCGCTGCACAGTTTGATAGGGTAGTTAAGGCCTATGGGATGCTAGGCTTCATTAACAGAGGGATTGAGTTCAAGAGTAGAGAGGTCATGTTGCAACTCTACAAATCTTTGGTGAGACTGCACTTAGAATATTGTGTTCAATTCTGGTCACCTCATTATAGGAAGAATGTGGAAGCTATGGAGAGGGTGCGGAGGAGATGTACCAGGATGTTGCCTGGATTGGAGAACAAGTCATATGAAGCAAGGTTAGCAGAGCTGGGACTTTTCTCTTTGGAGCATAGAAGAATGAGAGGGGACTTGATAGAGGTCTACAAGTGTAACGGGGTTTTTTTTCTTTTTCTTTGTTACTGTGTATGTAATCAAAATGGCGTCTTTGTTTTGTTAAAAGTAGGAATGCTGGCGCCTGTGTTAATAGTAGGAATGCTAGCGTCTTTGTTATGATAAGTGCTGGAAACTGGTTTGGGACTGTAAACTGATTGTTGGCGGGATTTTGGGGAGTCGGGGCGATGGAGTGAGAGAGAGAGGACGGGATGCTGGAAGCTGGGCGACGGTCCCCGGCCCAAGGTTTTCGGTGATGAGAGAAGACGGAGACAGAGGAGTGTGGAGCGTCTGGTCGACCACCGTGGGGGTCCCAGGAGGCAGGTCGAGGAAGTCGGAGGGGATCGAATGGTGGCCATGAGACTTCAGTAATTGAGCTCCAACGATTGTGCACGAAGTGGTTTGGACTTTGATAAGTTTGGCGCCTTTTTTTTGCTCTTATTCATATATACTGTATCGTTAGTAATCGCTTAGTTATAGTAATCTTTATAAATTGTACTCATTTAATCGCATAAGGTGTACTGTCTGTGTTTTTTGGGCGAGGCGGGGACATCACACAGCATCCACACCAGCTGATTACCCAGTTTGGCGGGGCCGAAGGCTGCTCCCCCTAGACTAGAACGAGTTTGAGCGATGCCTGAGGCGACCCAGGGGTTACACAAGATTATGAGAGGCATAGATAGGGTGGATAGTCAGTACCTGTTTCTCAGGGCACCAATAGCAAACATCAGAGGGCATATGTACAAAATTAAGGGAGGGAAGTTTAGGGGAGACATCAGGTGTAAGTTTTTTACACAGAGGGTTGTGAGTGTCTGGAATGACTTGCCAGGGATGGTGGTGGAGGCTAAAACATTAGGGGTATTTAAGAGCCTCTTGGACAGGCACATGGATGAAAGGAAAATGGAAGATTTTGGGGTAGTGTGGGTTTAGCTCCTTTTTTTAAGGATTATATGGGTCAGCACAACATGGAGGGCTGAAGGGCCTGTACTGTGCTGTAGTGTTCTATGGTTCTATGTCTTGGTATATATTGCCATAGGAAGGAAAAGCAAAGAGGTCCTGAAAAGAGAATTTAGAGAACTAGGTGGAAAGCTGAGAAGCAGGACCTCCAGTTTCTGGATTGCTGCCTGTGCCACATGCTAATCAGAGTAGAAACAGGATGATTTGGCAAATAAATGTGTTGCTGAGAAGCTGGTGCAGGGGGCAGGGCTTCAGATTCTTGAATAATTGTGATATCTTATGGGGGAGTTTTAACCTGTTCGAAAGTAACAGATTGCACCTGAACCTGAGGGGGACCAATATTCTCACAGGCAGGTTTGTTAGAGCTGTTGGGGAGGGTTTAATCTAACTTGGCAGCGGGGTGGGAACTGAAGTGAAGGGACTCAGGATAGGATGGGGAGTAAAAAGGTAAAGACAGCATGCAGTCAGATTGTCAGGAAGGGCAGGCAGGTGATGGTACTTAGTCGCAGCCAACGGGCTGAGTATCAAATCATTAGGAATGCGGAATCAGGATAGCAAATACAGTACTCAAGGTGTTGTATCTAAATGCGTGATGTAGAACTAAGGTGGATGATCTTGTTCCAATTATACAGATTGCCAGGTATGATGTTGTGGCCATCACTGAATCGTGGTTAAAGGATGGTTATAGTAGGGAGCTGAATGTCCAAGGTTACACATTATATCGGAGGGATAGGAAGGTAGGCAGAGGGGGTGGTGTGGCTCTGGTAAAGAATGGCATCAAATTAGTAAAAAAGATGTGACATGGGATCGGAAGATGTTGAATCCTTGTGGGTTGAGGTAGGAAACTGCAAGGGTAAAAGGATGTTGATGGCAGTTATATACAGGCCTCCCAACAGTGGCTGATAAGTGGACCACAGGTTACAACAGGAAATAGAAAAAGCGAGTCAAAAGGGCAATGTTATGGTAGGCTTAAGAGTTTAAAACACAGGTCGTTTAGGAAAATCAGGTTGGTAATGGATCTCGAGAGTGTGTTTGTTGAATGCCTAAGAGATGGCTTTTTTAGAGCAGTTTGTCGTTGAGCCTACTAGGGGATCAGCTATACTGGATTAGGTGTTATGAACCAGAGGCGATTAGGGACTTAAGGTAAAAGAACCCTTAGGAACCAGTGATCACAATATGATTGTATTCAACTTGAAATTTGATAGGGAGTAAGTAAAGTCTGATGTAACAGTATTTCAGTGGAGTAAAGGAAATTACAGAAGTATGAGAGAGGAGTTGGTCAAAGTAAATTAGAAAGAGCTGCTGGCAGGGATGTCAGCAGAACAGCAATGGTGTGCATTTCTGGGAAAAATAAGGAAGGTGCAGGACATTGTGTTTCAAAAATGAATACTCAAAACGGTAAAATAGTACAACTGTGGCTGACAAGGGAAGTCAAAGCTATTGTAAGAACAAAAGAAAGGGCATACAACAAAGTAAAAATTAGTGGAAAGATACAGGATTGGGAAGGTTTTAAAAACCTACAGAGAGCAACCAAAAATATCATTAGAAGGGAAAAGATGAAATATGAAAGCAAGCTAGCAAATAATATCAAAGTGGATTGTAAATGTTTTTACAAGTACATTAAAAATAAAAGGGAAATGAGAGTGGATATAGGACCACTAGAAAATGAGGTATGAGAAATAATGATAGGGGACAAGGAGATGGTTGATAAATGAGTATTTTGCGTCAGTCTTCACTGTGGAAGGCACTAGCAGTATGCCTGATGTTGTGTGTGAAGGAAGAGAAGTGGGTGTAGTTACTGTTATAAGAGAGAAGGTGCTCAAAAAGCTTAAACACCTAAAGGTACATAAGTCACCTGGACCAGGGAACAGTACCCTAGGGTTCTGAAAGAGGTAGTGATAGAGATTGTGGTGGCATTAGAAATAATCTTTCAAAAATCATTGGATTCTGGCATGGTGGTGGAGGACTGGAAAATTGCAAGTGTTCCTCCACTCTTTAAGAAAGGAGGAAGACAACAGATAGGAAATTATAGGCTAGTTAGCCTGACCGCAGTGTTTGGGAAGATGTTGGAGTCAATTGTTAAGGATGAGGTGATGGAGTACTTGGTGACACAGGACAAGATAGTACAAAGTCAGCATAGTTTCTTTCAGGTAAAATCCTGCCTGACGAACCTGTTGGAATTCTTTGAGAAGGTTACAAGTAGGATGGATAAATGGGATGAGGTAGATGTTGTACACTTGGACTTTCAGAAGGCCTTTGACAAGGTGCCACACCTGAGGCTACTTACCAAGTTAAGAGCCCATGGTATTACAGGTTAGAACATTGGCTGATTGATAGGACGCAGCAAGTGGGAATAAAAGGATCCTTGTCTGGTTAGCTGCCAGTGAGTAGTAGTATTCCACAAAGGTCGGTGTTGGGACCACTTCTTTTTATGCTGTATATAAATGATTTAAATAATGGAATAGATTGGTGGAGGGGCAGGTAGTGTTGAGGAAGCGGGTAGGATGCAGAAGGACTTAGACAGATTTGGAGAATGGGCAAGAAAGTGGCAAATGAAAGACAATGTTGGAAAATGCATGGTCATGCACTTTGGTAGTAGAAATAAATGTGTAGACTATTTTCTAAATGGAGAATATCCCAGGAATCTGAGGTGCAGAGGGACTTGGGAGTCCTTGTGCAGAACACCCTGAAGGTTAACTTGCAGGTTGAGTCGGTGGTGAAGAATGGAAATGCCATGTTAGCATTCATTTCAAGAGGTTCAGAAAACGAGCAAGAATGTGATGCCGAGGCTTTATCAGGCACTGGTGAGGCCTCACCCTGAGTATTGTGAATAGATTTAGGCCCCTCATCTTAGAAAAGATGTGCTGGCATTGGCACGTGGCCTAGTGGATAAGGCATTGGTCTAGTGATCTGAAGGTTACTGGTTCGAGCCTCAGCTGAGGCAGCGTGTTGTGTCCTTGAGCAAGGCACTTAACAATACATTGCTCTGCGACAACACCGGTGCTAAGCTGCTTGGGTCCTAGTGCCCTTCCCTTGGACAACATCAGTGGTGTGGAGAGGGGAAGGCTTGCAGCTTGGGCAACTGCCGGTCTCCCATACAACCCTGCCCAGGCCTGCGACCTGGAAACCTTCCAAGGCGCAAATCCATGGTCTCACAAGACTGATGGATGTTGGCATTGGAGAGGGTCCAGAGGAGGTTCACAAGGATGATTCCAGGAATGAAAGGGTATATAAGGCTTACTTCCCTCACAGGAAAATAGCCACTCACAGGAGACCTTGCCCACGCCCAGGATTACGGCTGCACAGGTGGAAGGTCAACTGAGGAAGATCTGTACCAGCAAGGCGGCTGGACCGGATGGAGTTTCCCCACGATTACTGAGGGCCTGTGCGACTGAGCTGGGAGAACCACTACAGCGCATCTTCAACATGAGCCTGGAGCAGAGAAGAGTACCCAGACAGTGGAAAACATCCTGTATTGTCCCGGTACCGAAGAAACCACAACCAAAGGAGTTGAATGACTTCAGACCTGTTGCCTTGACGTTACACATGATGAAGACCATGGAGCGGCTGATAATACAGAATCTGAGGCCACAAACCAGGCACGCCCGGGATCCTCTTCAGTTTGCGTATAAGGAGAAGGTGAGAGTGGAGGATGCTATCACGTATTTGCTGCACAAATCACTCTCTCACCTAGATGGGGTCAGTTGTGCTGTGAGGATTACATTCCTTGACTTCTCTAGTGCCTTTAACACCATCCAGCCCAAGATCTTAAGGCACAAACTAACGGAGATGGGAGTAGACTCTCACATGGTGGATTGGATAGTGGACTACTTGACAGATAGACCTCAGTATGTGCAATTGGGAGACTGTAGGTCTGACACGGTGGTCAGCAGCACAGGAGCGCCGCAGGGAACCGTACTCTCTCCGGTCCTGTTCACCCTGTACACATCAGACTTCCAATATAACTCGGAGTCCTGCCATGTGCAGAAGTTCGCTGATGACACGGCCATAGTGGGGTGTGTCAGGAATGGACAGGAGGAGGAGTATAGGAAACTGATACAGGACTTTGTGATATGGTGCAACTCAAACTACCTGCGTCTCACTATCACCAAGACCAAGGTGATGGTGGTGGACTTTAGGAGATCTAGGCCTCATATGGAGCCAGTGATCATTAATGGAGAATGTGTGGAGCAGGTTAAGACCTACAAGTATCTGGGAGTACAGTTAGACGAGAAGCTAGACTGGACTGCCAACACAGATGCCTTGTGCAGGAAGGCACAGAGTCGACTGTACTTCCTTAGAAGGTTGGCGTCATTCAATGTCTGTAGTGAGATGCTGAAGATGTTCTATAGGTCAGTTGTGGAGAGCGCCCTCTTCTTTGTGGTGGCGTGTTGGGGAGGAAGCATTAAGAAGAGGGACGCCTCACGTCTTAATAAGCTGGTAAGGAAGGTGGGCTCTGTCGTGGGCAAAGTACTGGAGAGTTTAAAATCGGTAGCTGAGCGAAGGGCGCTGAGTAGGCTACGGTCAATTATGGAAAACTCTGAACATCCTCTACATAGCACCATCCAGAGACAGAGAAGCAGTTTCAGCGACAGGTTACTATCGATGCAATGCTCCTCAGACAGGATGAAGAGGTCAATACTCCCCAATGCCATTAGGCTTTACAATTCAACCGCCAGGACTTAAGAACTTTTTAAAAGCTATTATTAATGCTTTTTGAGATAGTGATTTAGATGCATATCATATTTTTTACTGAGTTAAGTATTGTATGTAATTAGTTTTGCTACAACAAGTGTATGGGACATTGGAAAAAAAAAAGTTGAATTTCCCCATGGGGATGAATAAAGTATCTATCTATCTATCTATCTATCTAAGAGGAATGTTTGATGGCTCTGGGTCTGTACTCGCTGGAATTCAGAGGGATGAGGGGGGATCTCATTGAAACCTTTCGAATGTTGAAAGACAGAGTAGTTGTGGAAAGGACGTTTCCCATGGTGGGAGAGTCTTGGACAAGAAGGCATAACCTCAGGATAGAGGGACGCCCTTTCAAATCAGAGATGCGGAGAAATTTCTTTAGCCAAAGGGTGTTGAATTTGTGGAATTTGTTGCCTTATGCAGCTGTGGAGGCCAAGTCTTTGAGTGTACTTAAGGCAGCGATTGATAGGTTCTTAATTGGACGTGGCATCAAAGGTTACGGGGAAAAGGCCAGGAACTGGGGTTGAGGAGAAGATAGAAAAAAGGATCAGCCATGATTGAATGGCAAAGCAGACTCGATGGGCCAGATGGCCTAATTCTGCTCCTATGTCTTATTGTCTTAAGGTCTTATGGAAAGGAGATTTGTGTGCAGGTATTTTTAAGATCCTGTCATTTTACAAAACAGAGGCTGTAGGATTCTTGTTGCTTTTTATAAGGATTATCTAATTAATCCTTCAATCTTCTCCAAAGTGCTGAAAAATATTTTCAGCTTTACTTTAAAAAATCTAAATAAATCTTCACCACCCTTGTTAGATCAGTCAGAAGTTAAGGTAACATTGCTGACAAAATATTTAAACAGGTAGTGAACTGTCTAGTAGTTCAGTCTAGTCTGATAAGCTGAAAGACATCCCAAAATTCTTAACTAAAAAAAATTATTAATCTGTTCAAAAAACCCCAAAATGTTGGATTGTAATCATGCTCTATTTCAATATGATATGTTTACAGTTACACAGTTAATTGCTGTCTGGAAGTATGTTTGACTTTACCATTTGAATGTCATATTGTCTGAAGGATGAGAAACAGCCAATGAAGATTCAGTGAGCAGAGGCTAATGTAGTTCAAATAAAACATGTGCCAAAGGTTATCCTAGTTTTATCTCTTCTCGCAGCACTGTTTCTGAGGTTGTGAATTTAAAATTTGCCTTGTATTACCAATAGAAGGAGTTTATTTTCATTTAAACATTTATGATGGAGCTGAATTTGAGCACACTTTAGCTTTTCACTTCAAAGACAACACTTGGTGGTGTTTGGTACTTCTGGAATCTTAAAACCTTAAGATATGGGAGCAGAATTAGGTGATTTGGCCCATCGAGTGTGCTCTACCATTTCATCATGGCTGATCCAATTTTCCTCTCAGCCCCAGTCTCCTGCCTTCACCCTGTATCCCTTCAAGCCCTGACCAGTCAAGAATCTATTAACCTCTACCTTAAATATACATAGAACCATAGAACACTACAGCACAGAAAACAGGCCATTCAGCTCTTCTAGTCTGTGCCGAAACTTTATTCCACTAGTCACTGACCTGCACCCAGTCCAAAACCCTCTAGACCTCTCCCATCCATGCATCTATACAATTTATTCTTAAAACTTAAGAGTGAGCCTGCATTTACCACGTCAGATGGCAGCTCATTCCACACTCCCACCAGTCTCTGAGTGAAGAAGTTCCCCCTAATGTTCCCCCTAAACCTTTCCCCTTTCACCCTAAAGCCATGTCCTCTCAGATTTAGCTCTCCTAATCTAAGTGGAAAGAGCCTACTCGCAATTACTTTGTCTCTACCCCTCATAATTTTGTAAACCTCTATCAAATCCCCCCTCATTCTTCTACGCTCCAAGGAATAAAGTCCTAACCTGTTCAATCTTTTCCTGTAACTCAACTCCTGAAGACCCGGCAACATCCTAGTAAATCTTCTCTGCACTCTTTCAGTCTTACTGATATCCTTCCTATAGTTAGGTGACCAGAACTGCACACAATACTTGAAATTTGGCCTCACCGATGTCTTATACAACCTCATCGTAACATCCCAACTCCTATATTCAATACTTTGATTAATGAATGCCAAAAGCCTTCTTTACAACCCTGTCTATCTGTGACACTACTTTCAGGGAATTATGTATCTGAACTCCCAGATCTCTTTGTTCCTCCACACTCCTCAGTGCCCTACCATTTACCATGTATGTCCTACCTTGATTTGTCCTTGCAAAATGCAACACCTCACACTTGTCTCAATTACAGCTGTCTGAGGCAAAGAATTCCACAGACTCGCCACTCTCTAGCTAAAGAAATTCCTCATCATCCCCTTTCTAAAAGGACACCCCTCTATTCCAAGGCTGCGTTCTCTGGTCTTGGACTCTCCCATCATAGGAAACATCCACTTCACATCTACACTTATCAAAGCCTTTCACCATTTGATATAGGTTTCAACGAGTTCATCCCTCATTCTTTTAAATTCTGGTGAATACAGGCCCAGAACCATCAAACACTCTTCATATGATAAGCCATTCAATCCTGGAATCATATTCATGAACTTCCTTTGAACCGTCTCCAGTTTCAGCACATATTTTCTTTTTCATTTTTAGTTTCTTTTTATTAATCCATAATCTTCTACAACTATAGAATAATACAAAACTTTAACAAATTAATATGTATACAATTAATAGAGCTGAAGAAAAAAAACTAATTGTAATCTATAAAAATGGAAAAAAATTATATATAGAAAAAAGAAGGAAAAAAAGAACCCCATCTAACTAAGAAAAAAAACCCATTAACTACAAAAAAACCCATTAGGAATCAACCCCCGGAAGCAATATGTTTAACCATCATCTAGATATATAAAAAAAGTCATCAACCGCCAATTCACATTTTTTAAAAAAGATAATAAAATTGGAAGGAAACCATATAGAATAATTCAAATTAAATGATAATATTTGGCAAAAGAACCCCATCTTCTCTCAAAATCAAATTGAGGTTCAAAAGTTCTACTTCTAATTTTTTTCCAAACTGAGACATAACATTACTTGAGAAAACCATTCAATTAATGTAGGGAAAGAGATATCTTTCCATTTTAATAAAATAGCCCTTCTTGCCAACAATCTAACAAATGCAATTACATGTTGATCTGAAGATGAAATGCCCTGAATATGATGTGGAACTATTCCAAATAGAACAGTTAGTCTATTAGGTTGTAAATTAATTTTCAAAGCTTTAGAGATTGTAGAAAATAAAGATTTCCAAAACAGTTTTAATGAAGAACATAACCAGAACATATGTGACAAAGTAGCTACTTCAGTTTTACATCTATCACAGTAATTATCTACACTAGGAAATATTTTACCGTAAATAGTCTCTCCTTTGTTAAATAATAACGATGGACAATTTTAAATTGAATTAAACAGTGATTGGCACATATAGAAGAAGAACTTACGTTTTTCAAAATTCGAACCCAATCTTCATTCTCTGTCCCAATCTTGTTTAATCTTTAGTGATAGGTTCTCTTTTTGTAACAAGAGTAAGTTATAAATTCTGCTAATGGAACCTTTCACTAAGGGATTCAATTTCAAAATGGTATCCAACAAATCAGATTCTTGTAAATATAGAAACAGGTAAATATTGTTGTTAAAAATGTCTAACCTGAAAATATTGCAAAAAATGTGTATGAGCGAGAGAGCATTTGTTAATTAACTCTTCAAAAGTCATCAATCGACCATCACAAAATAAATCTGTAAAAAAACGGATCCCTTTATTTTTTCATAGGAGAAAAATAGGGTTGGTTATTGAAGGTTTAAATGAAAAGTTTCGATATAAAGAACTAGACAACTTAAATTGTTTAAAATTTAAAAACTTACGAAACTGAATCCAAATCCGTAAAGATTGTTTAATAACCGGGTAAAAATTTAAATTTGGAATTTTAGAGAGCTGTAAAGGTAATGGAGCTCCTAATATTGAAGTTAAATGAAATTGTTCAACAGCTTTTAATTCCAAATCAACCCAAAGTGGTTTTTGGCTCTTATTGAGCCAGTATTGCCAAAAACGTAATTGTCTAATATTCACAGCCCAATAATACAGTCTTAAATTAGGAAGTGTAAGTCCACCATCTTTTTTGGGTTTTTGTAAATGGTACTTGTTAATTCTTGGTCTCTTATTGTTCCAAATAAAGGAAGAAATAAGAGAGTCACTTTGATCAAAAGAAATTTTTGTTAAAAAGATAGGTATATTTTGGAAAATATATAAAAATCTAGGTAAAATCATCGTTTTCACAGCATGGATATGACCTATTAAAGAAAGAGTAAGTGGATTCCATCTAGAAAATAGTAATTTCATGGAGTCTACTAAAGGAACTATATTAGCTTTATAAAGATCTTTATATTTTTTAGTAATTATAATACTAACAGGAGCATTTAATGGAAACAATTCACTTTTATTCAAATTAAGTTTATATCCTGAAAATTTTCCAAAATCTTTGTGTTTCCAAAAGTTTAGGAATTTCATTCCTCAAGATTCGAAATAAAAATCAAAAGATCATCTGCATAAAGAAAAATCTTATGTATGGTTCCATTTACAGAGATACCATGAATGTTTTTGGCCTCCTGTAATGTTATAGCTAAAGGCTCCAATACAAGATTAAATAATAAAGGGCTTAATAGACATCCCTGTCTAGTACCACGAGAAAGTGAAAAGAAAGAAGACCTGTAATTGTTAGTAATGACCGTGGCAATAGGGTTCTTATAGATTATTTGAATCCACCTATTGAAATTATTACCAAAACCAAAGTTTTCTAATACTTTGAACAAGTACGGCCACTCAACTCTATCGAATGCCTTTTCTGCATCAAGAGAGATAACAGATTGAGGTTGCTTAGATAATGGTGAATAAATAATGTTCATCAATCTCCAAACATTAGAGAAAGAGTAACAGCCTTTAATAAAGCCCGTTTGGTCCATAGAGATGATTTTAATTAAAACTTTTCCAAGCGGTTAGCCATTGTTTTAGAAAGAATTTTTGCATCCACGTTTAATAGCGAAATATAATGTCTATATAATGAGCATTCAACAGGGACTTTATCTTTTTTAAGAATTAAGGAAATAGATGCTTTGTAAAAAGAAGGTAAATTACCCTTCTCAAAGGATTCATGAAATATTTCCAAAAGATATGGAGAAAGTAATCTTTCAGATTTTTTGAAAAATCCCACTGAATAACCGTCAAGTCCGGGAGCTTTACCTGATTGCATTGATAAAATAGCTTTCTGAATTTCATGCTCGGTAATCGGATAGCACGTATTTTCTAAGATAAGAAGAGTGCTCTCAGTTCTCCAAGTGAGGTCTCACTAGTGCTTCATAAAGCCCTCAACATTACATCCTTGTTTTTGTATTCTCCATCAGTCAGAGTTGACGATGGTTATTGCGTCTTAGCTGTCTAGATATATAGGCCTGGTAGTACGATATGGTGTCCAGGCTGTTGTTCGTGTAGCAAACTCCCCCTTTCCACACATCTGATGAACCCAAAGCAACGGCAGAGACCAATATAGTTTGGTACCAGTTGCATCGCAGGAGTTGCTAGTTAGCATTGAACTAAGTGTAGGACTGCCTTGGAGACTCCAACTCTAGAGTTTTCCCTCGAGGTTTTCTCCTGAAGCCTTCCCAATGAGTGGATGTAGCTGCAGTGGCAGAGGTTTCCTTCTCCTGGATGAGTTGCCAACCATGGCTGATGAGTCCCATCTACCCAAAATAGTTCTTTTGACCCTAACCCTAATGCACCCCAGAGGTACCATTCTCCAAGCCATACCAAATGTTGGAAAATGGTCGGCCGACAAGCTCCAGGAACGCAGTTGAGTGTCATTTGCCGATCAGGACCTTACCAGGACCCCAACCACCTTGAAAAGAAGAAAAAAGAGACATCAAAGAGAGGAACAAGCTGTTTTCACAGATGAGCTCAAAGAGGCAGCCACTTGGCACCATCTCAAGTCCGCCCAGAGCTAGAGATTCAGAAGGAAATAGCAGAATGAGAGTGACAGCTGCAGTCTCTATTAACAATGGTGGGGAATAGGGTGTCTAATCACAGGAGAATGGTGGATACAATTTGGATTATAGTGTTTAGGAAGATTACAGGCATAGATTCAAATGTGACCATTAAGAACTTAAAACAATTAAAATGGTGTTGTCAGTATGCTCGGGCATTGGGTGTCAAAGGATGTCTCAAGGACGCTGAGAGAGGCAGAATTTATCAGTTGAATAATATGGTAATGTGCCAATAATGGATCTGACTGATCGCAGCTATTTCAGGTCAGTCTATCACGTTATTGGTCTCAACCAATGAGGTGTCTACTTCAAACTGGTCAGGTTTTCTCTTATCACTGAAAGTACAAACTCATGAGTATTAACTTTGATTAGAACATTTGAAAATCTTGCCAGGTGTGATGTAATAAATGAAGCAATCTCTGGAATCAATAATAGGTAGTATTTTATCTTTAAAGTTGGCCAAGTTTTAGATGGCCAGCAGAGATGTGAGTATCTGTTAAGCTGAGTGGCAATGGGAAGTTGGTGAAAGCAGAAATTCATTGGTAAGTGGTACAGGTGAGATGTTAAAAGTTTAATTTGTCCTGTTGATATGTAGGAAATTAAACTACTCCATGGGTTTCCTGGCTTCCTTGTCTTGCATGCAGGGGGTGGCAATCTAATTATACTCTGTCTCTGGAAATGCAGAACTAAAGCTAAAGGAACTAGCTAATCACACATATTGTTCTCGAGTGGCTGGCCTTTACTTCTGCGTTAGGTGATTAAGTGGTCTTTGTCAAGTAGTATTGAGATGTTAAAGGATAATTTGTCCTGTTGACTTGCAGGAAATTGATTAAGTATTTTTTTGTCTGGTACTGTCACTGTTGCCAGGCATGTGACTGTGGGGGTAGCTAAAAATTGAATCTTGCATGCGTGGACTGACTGTGGTGTAAGACCCTGTATAAAGAGAGGACTGTTCCCTTGTTCAGGGAGCATAGCTTGGACAGGGCTCCGCAAGCACTGCAAAGTTTGTTAAGCGATCCTCCAAAAAGCTTGTACTTGCTTAAATAAAGAATCATGGCTATCCACAGAAGTTGGCGTATTGCATTTGTATCAAGTGTGTAAGAATCTCAAGAAACGAACTGACATGACACAAGCAGAGTGTTGTTATCAAATGGAATTAAACAGTAAATGGGAATAAAAGGATAGCAAACTAAATGTACACACCTTATGGAAGAAAGTAGAATTTAAGCATATTAATGTAGCAGTTGAGACACATTTCCTATCATTCATGTGCTACATAGAAATGAGGAGATTTCACTAGAACTAATTAAAATGTAATGGAATTGACTTCCAGTAGTTTAAGTTCAAGCTCAGGGTGTTTGAATCTGAATGTTTGCACACATTGCAAGGTATATTGAAAATACATTGCTCATAATTCTTGTGTCATCACCTAGGAGATTTCACAAGACCTGAATAAAATGTAATGGAGTTGGCTATGTTTGAGTCCAAGCTCTTGTTTCTGAACTTGGACAACTCATCTGAGACTGTAGTATATCAAAATTAGGTTTATTATCGCCAGTATGTGTCGTGAAATTGGTTAACTCAGTAACAGTTCAATGCAATACATAATATCGAAGAAAAAACAAAATAAAATAATAATAAATTAATTAATTACAGTATATGTATATTGGATAGATTAAAAATTGTGCAAAAAACAGAAATGATATATATTAATAAATGAGGTTGTGTCCAAGGGTTCAATGTCCATTTAGAAATCTGATGGCAGAGGGGAAGAAGCTATTCCTGAATTGCTGAGTGTGTGCCTTCAGGCTTCTGTATCTTGCCTCGGGAGAAAGAAAGGGGGAGGAATGGAGCACCAGAGGAAGAGAGAGAAAAAAACAAACAACTAAATATGTCAGGGATGGGGTAAGAAGGGGAGGAGGGGCATTAACGGAAGTTAGAGAAGTCAATGTTCATGCCATCAGGTTGGAGGCTTCCGAGCCGGTATATAAGGTGTTGTTCCTCCAACCTAAGTGTGGATTCATCTTGACAGTAGAGAAGGCCATGGACAGACATATCAGAATGGGAATGGGACGTTGAATTAAAATGTGTGGCCACTGGGAGATCCTCCTTTCTCTGGCGGACCGAACGTAGGTGTTAAGCGAAACGGTCTCCCAGTCTGCGTCGGGTCTCACCAATATATAAAAGGCCACACCGGGAGCACCAGATGCAGTATACCACACCAGCCGACTCACAGGTGAAGTGTCGCCTCACCTGGAAGGACTGTCTGGGGCCCTGAATGATGGTGAGGGAGGAAGTGTAAGGGCAGGTGTAGCACTTGTTCCGCTTACAAGGATAAGTGCCAGGAGAGGGATCGGTGGGAAGGGATGGGGGGGACGAGTGGACAAGGGAGTCGCGTAGGGAGCGATCCCTGCGGAAAGCAGAAGTGGGGGGAGGGAAAGATGTGCTTGGTAGTGGGATCCCGTTGAAGGTGGCAGAAGTTACGGAGAATTATACGTTGGACCTGGAGGCTGGTGGGGTGGTAGGTGAGGACAGAGGGAACCCTATCCCGAGTGGGGTGGCGGGCGGATGGGGTGAGGGCAGATGTGCGGGAAATGGATGTTGTCTTTCTGAGGCACCGCTCCTTGAAGATGTCCTGGGTATCTTGTAGGCTAGTACCCAAGATGAAGCCAACTAAATTTCTGATACCTCTGTGAGGATTGGTATGTGTTCCTTCATCTTACCCTTCCGGAAGTCCACAATTGGCTCTTTCGTCTTACTAACGTTGAATGCCAGGTTGTTGCTGTGACACCACTCCACTAGTTGGTATATCTCGCCCCTGTACGCATACTCATCACCATCTGAGATTCTACCAACAATGACTGTATGATCAGCAAATTTATAAATGGTATTTGAGCTATGCCTAGCCATGCAGTCATGTGTATATAGAGAGTAGAGCAGTGTGCGAAGCACACACCCCGGAGGTGCACCAGTGTTGATTGTCAGCAAGGAGGAGATGTTATCTCCAATCTGGACAGATTGTGGTCTTCTGTTTGGGAAGTCAAAGATCCAATTGCAGAGGGAGGTACAGAGGCCCAGGTTCTGTAACTTCTCAGTCAGGGTTGTCGGAATGATGGTATTAAATGCTGGAGAAATTACTTGTTATTATGTAATGGGGGATGAGCATGTGCAAGGTTGTTTAGCACCCAGAACCATAATACTAGAGAGGAATAGGAGCAGACAATTTGGAAAAATATTTAAGTGGGGTAGGGAGGAAATATGCTATTAGGCAGAAACTTGGGAGCAGGTATTCTCAGGGAAATGCACTGCAGAAATGTGGCAAATGTTCAGGGAACATTTGCATAGCATTCTGCATAGTTATGTTCCGTTGAGGCAGGGAAAGGATGGTAGGGCAAAAGAACCATGGTGTACAAAATGTGTAGAAGATCTAGTTAAGAAGAAAAGAAAAGCTTACAAAGGTTCAAGAAACTAGGTACTCCAGAAAATTACAAGGTTGTCAGGAAAGAATTTAAGAATTAAATTAGGAGCCTTGGTGAGCAGGATTAAGGAAAACCCGAAGGCATTCTACAAGTATGTGAAGAGCAAGAGGATGAGCCATGTGATAATAGGACCAATCAGGTACAATACTGGAAACATGAATGAAGTTGCAGGAGGTAGCTTTGCTTCAGTATTCACCAGGGAAAAAGACCTTGGCAGTTGTGATGACTTGCAGCGGACTGAAGCGCTTGAGTGTATAGACATTAAGAAAGAAAATGTGCTAGAACTTTTGAAAATCATTAAGTTAGATAAGTTGCTAGGGTTCGGATGAGATATGCCCCAGGCTACTGTGGGAAGCAAGGGAGGAGATTACTGAGCCTCTGGCGATGATATTTACATCATCAATAGGGACAGGAGAAGTACCAGAAGATTGGAAGGTTGCAACTGTTGTTTCCTTTTTCAAGAAAGGGAGTAGAGATAACCTAGGAAATTATAGACTAGTGAGTCTTACTTCTTTGGTGGGCAAGTTGTTGGAAACAACCTTGAGAGGCAGGATTTGTGAGCATTTGGAGAGACAATCTGATTAGGGACAGTCAGCATGGCTTTGTCAAGGGCAGGCCGTAACTTACGGGCCTGATTGAATTCTTTGAGGATGTAACAAAATGCATTAAGGGTAGAGCAGTGGATGTAGTGTATATGGATTTCAACCCTGTTAAGTATGAAGTGGTTCATTTTGGTACGTCAAATTTGAAGACAGAATATAACATTAATGGTAAGACTTTTGGCAGTGTGGAGGATCTGAGAGATCTTGTGGTCTGTGTCCATAAGACCCTCAAAGCTGATGCGCAGGTTCACAGTATTGTTAAGAAGATGTATTGAGTTTTGGTCTTCATCAACCGTGGGATTGAGTGTAAAAGCTGTGAAGTAATGTTACAGCTATACAAGATCTTAGTTAGACCCCACGGAGTACTGTGTTCAGTTCTGGTCATCTCACTGCAGGAAGGATGTAGATACTATAGAGAATGCAGAGGACATTTACAAGGATGTTGTCTGGATTGGGGAGCATGCCTTATGAGAATGGGTTGAGTGAACTTGGCCTTTTCTCCATGGGGCAACAGGATGAGAGATGTCCTGATAGAGAGGTGACCTGAGGGTGTGTATAGCCAAAGGCTTTTGCCTGGAGCTGAAATATATAACAAGAAGGTCATAATTTTAAAGTGCTTGGAAGTAGGTTTGGGGGGATGTCAGAGGTAGTTTTTTCACATAGAATGGTGGGCGCATGGAATGCACTGCTAGCGACGGTGGTAGAGGCAGATACAATAGGGTCTTTTAAGAGAATCTTGGGTACATGGAGCTTAGAAAAACAGTGGGCTATGTGGTAGGGAAATTCTAGAGTAGGTTACGTGGTCAGCACAACATTGTGGGCAGAAAGGACTGTAATGTGCTGTAGATTTCTATGTTCCATGTCCTAATGCTACATTTCAGATTCAGATTCTTTGCCTTCCTTACCACTGTCTCAACCTATAAGTTAACCTTTAGCGAATCCTGCACTAGACTCCCAAGTCCCTTTACACCGCTGATTTCTGGATTTGCTTCCAGCTTAAAAAATAATCTACACCTTTATTCCTTCTGCCAAAGTGCAGGACCATATACTTCCCCATTCTGAATTATTGAATTAGATTTTTGCATCTACTAGGCATAATTGATGTGAATTGACATCGACCATAAGACATTAAGACATAGGAGCAGAATTGGGCCATCTGGCCCATTGAGTCTGCTCTGCCATTCAATCTTGGCTGATCCTTTTTATCCATCTCCTCCTCAACCCTGGTTCCTGACCTTCTCCCTGTAATCTTTGATGCCATGTCCAATCAAGAACCTATCAATCTCTGCCTTAAATGCACCCAATGACCTGGCCTCCACAGCTACATGTGGCAACAAATTCCACAAATTTACCACCCTTTGGCAAAAGAAATTTCTCCGCATCTCTGTTTTGAAAGAGTGCCTCTATATCCTGAGACTATGCCCTCTTGTCCTAAACTCTCCCACCATGGGAAGCATCCTTTCCACATCTATTCTGTCTAGACCTTTCAACATTAGGAAGGTTTAATGAGATTCCCCCCCACCCCCCCCCCATCCTTCTGAATTCCAACGAGTACAGACCCAGAGCCATTAAACGTTCCTCATATGATAACCCTTTCATTCCTGGAATCATCCTTGTGAACCTCCTCTGGAGCATCTCCAATGCCAGGACATCTTTTCTAAGATGAGGGGCTCAAAACTATTCACAATACTCAGGATGAGGCCTCACCAGTGCCTGATAAATCCTCAATATCACATCTTTGTTCTTGTATTCTGGACTTCTTGAAATGAATGCTAACATGGCATTTCCCTTCCTCACCACTGACTGAACCCGCAAGTTTACCTTTTAGGGTGTTCTGCACAAGGACTCCCAAGTCCCTCTGCATCTCAGATTCCTGAATTTACTGCCCATTTAGAAAATAGTCTGCACGTTTATTTCAACTACCAAAGTCCATGACTATGCATTTTCCAACATTGTATTTCATTTGCTACTTTCTTGCCCTTTCTCCTCATCTGCCTAGGTCCTCCTGCATCCTACCTGTTTCCTCAACACTACCAGCCCCTCCACCATTCTCCGTATCATCTGCAAACTTGACAACAAAGCCATCTATTGCATCATCTAAATCATTTATATACAGCATAAAAATAAGTGGTCCCAACACCGACCCCTGTGGAACTCGACTACTCACTGGCAGCCAACCAGAAAAGGATCCTTTTATTCCCACTCGCTGCCTCCTACCAATCAGCTAATGCTCTAACCATGTTAGTAACTTTTCTGTAATATCATGGGCTGTTAACTTGGTAAGCAGCCTCATGTGTGGTAAAGACGGACAGTGATTTTCAGTGAAAGATCCTGGTTACCGTAGATTCCGGATTATAAGCCGCTACTTTTTTCCCACATTTTGAACAGCTTTGAACTCTGCGGCCTTTAATCCAGAGCGGCTAATACATGTTTTTTTTTCATGCCGCCTCGTAAACATTTTGCCTCGTAACAGTAGACCAATAAAATTGATGAGTAGTTCACAGAGGTCCAATGAAATTGTACGATAAATCAAGCGCACTTTCACAATTAAATTATTGTAAATCAGTCATTTGTACTCGCCCTCATCAACATGGAAAACACTCGAAGAAAAGCATTGTGCTGCCTTTATGGCAGTTACTTAGTTTATAATATTTTCGCTTAGTAATTCATTTGTTAGTTAAAGTTAGAAGTGTTTTAACTATATTTGTTTTCTGTACTACATCCCGGGATGCTATGACGTCACACCCAGTTTCGCCGCGTCTTGTGGGAAAAATACCGGTTTGCGATAAACGGGAAGGTGGGGGCATTACGCGAGCACATCAGACCCGAGCACATTAGCCGAGCTCATTAGACCCGATCGCGTTACGCGAGCTCATCAGACCCGAGCACATTAGCCGAGCTCATTAGACCCGATTAGACCCGATCGCGTTATGCGAGCTCATCAGACCCGAGCACATTAGCCGAGCTCATTAGACCCGATTAGACCCGATCGCGTTACGCGAGCTCATCAGACCCGAGCACATTAGCCGAGCTCATTAGACCCGATTAGACCCGATCGCGTTACGCGAGCTCATCAGACCCGAGCACATTAGCCGAGCTCATTAGACCCGATTAGACCCGATCGCGTTACGCGAGCTCATCAGACCCGAGCACATTAGCCGAGCTCATTAGACCCGAGCGAAAACGCTGCTTTTAAGTTAAAGGCGATCAATAACTTTTCCTGGTAGGCTGCAGTATATATATTTTTACCAGTCGCTAGGAGATATTGGAATGTTGTTCGTGCTGTTCAGTAAAAAAGTATATGCAACGTAATTTGTGTTACCGATACGTATGTATATTTAAAAGTAGCCGTATTACAGGCACGGTTCGAAAAAAAGCATTTGCAATATATATTTGTTTGTTACCATATGGATTTAATTAAAAGTTAAAAAATCCTCACGTGTAATATCTTTCTGTGTAAATATCTCATATTACAACGTGGGACACCTGCGGCCGAAAATCCGGTGCGGCCTAAAATCCGGTGCGGCCTGTACAAGTAAAAAATTGATTTTATTTCTAAAATTAGAGCCAGCGGCTTTTAATCAGGTGCGCTCTGTAGTCCGGAATCTACGGTATTTTGTCAAGAGACCCTGTGTTGTGACAGTTCTTAATCGTAACAGGAGTATGTCAAAGCCCAGTCCAAATTGTGGAAGGAACATACTTTCTCACAAAGTACATACCTATCTGCCCTGTCAAACCTCTCCCACTCCATTAATGAAAACGTAATTAGCAGATGAAAAATGATTTAACAACTGTTTCTAATTGGATACAAATTTAAATAAAACTTCATTTTTCAAGCAGAGTTCTAATGTTGAGATAGACTGGGAGATTGGGCAGAAAAGATGTGTTTTATATTTGTTCAGGGCTTCACTTTGGAAAAGAGTTGATTTGTTTGTAGGTATGATCTTATTTAGGTGCCAATGTGAACAATTTCAAAGACCACCTGTTGCGGAATGGATCTTTGGTCAAAAGTGGGAATGACAACTGTTCTAAAGATGGGTGCGTGGCTTCAAAGTAGTTCTTCTGTAGTCTTTGAAATATGAACAATTAGTCCATCAACCAAATTTTACAGCTGAGAACATGGTTACACATCTGATGAAAAGGAGTGTTTGAAGCCAATAATAATTAATTATCTTTGTATGAAGGGCTTGGCTCTGTCTACAGAATTGTAATTAGGTAATTGTGTGTGTTCAGCTGATATTGGGTATGTCTGGAAAGGAGTTCAAAATTTAGATAAAGAACTCTCTGGACTAAGTGTTTGGGAAACTTATTCACTGTTGCATTTTTTTTTTGCGATTGCCTTTTCTAAATTTGTTTACAGACAGACAGACAGACATACTTTATTGATCCCGAGGGAAATTTGGTTTCCTTACAGCCGCACCAACCAAGAATAGTGAAGAAATATAGCAATATGAACCATAAATAATTAAATAATAATAAGTTAATCTTGCCAAGTGGAAATAAGTACAGGACCAGCCTATGGGCTCAGGGTGTTTGACACTCCGAGGGACGAGTTGTTAAGTTTGATGGCCGCAGGGAGGAATGACTTCCTATGACGCTCAGTGTTACATCTCGGTGGAATGAGTCTCTGGCTGAATGTACTCTTGTGCCTAACCAGTACATTATGGAGTGGATGGGAGTCATTGTCCAAGATGGCATGCAACTTGGACAGCATCCTCTTTTCAGATACCACCGTCAGAGAGGCCAGCTCCACCCCCACAACATCACTGGCCTTACGAATGAGTTTGTTGATTCTGTTGGTGTCTGCTACCCTCAGCCTGCTGCCCCAGCACACAACAGCAAACATGATAGCACTGGCCACCACAGCCTCATAAAACATTCTCAGCATCGTCCGGCAGATGTTAAAGGACCTCAGTCTCCTCAGGAAATAGAGACGGCTCTGACCCTTCTTGTAGACAGCCTCAGTGTTCTTTGACCAGTCCAGTTTATTGTCCATTTGTATCCCCAGGTATTTGTAATCCTCCACTATGTCCACACTGACCCCTTGGATGGAAACAGGGGTCACCGGTGCCTTAGCCCTCCTCAGGTTCACCACCAGCTCCTTAGTCCTTAATAAGAAATTCAAAACTGGAAAATGAACAGAAGCAATTTTAAGATGAAAGTTTCTCTATGCTGAGGGAATTATCTCTACTTAGTGATAAATTAGTTCTCCACAGAATCTTGACATCCAAAAATCTATCTAGGTCTTTCTCTGACTGCCTTATTAATTCCATGACAGTGAGTTGGGAGGTTCTCCATCAACCAATATCACTACCTCAATAAAACAAAGTCATTCAGCTATTTAATATTCTTTGTAAATTGCTTTGTTTGCGAGCTCTACATTTTAGATGAAATGCTTTGAGATACTGCAAGAACTGATAAAACACTAGGAAGTGATTTTCTGTGACAGTTCATTCACCTGGGCAGCAGCATTTCTGTCACGTTTGCCTACATTTCTCCATGGATGTTCTGAAGTCTAGCTCTATCTAGTTCAGCTTCAGCCATCAGCATCATCCTTAGCATTTCTGCTTGTTCCGGTCCTTCACATTTTCAGTGGGTTGTTCATGAAATTAATGTGAAATTGAATGACAGTCCAGGCTTCAGTTGTGGCAGAGCTTACGTGTTGCAATAGGCTACAAAATGATCTTGGACGACATTTCTTCTCTGCACATTTGACATTAAGAGGGTTGGTAGCTTCAAGTTCCTAGGAGTGAACATCACCAGTAGCCTGTTCTGGTCTAACCACTTAGACGCCATAGCCAGGAAAGCTCCCCAATGCTTCTACTTCCTTGTGAGGCTAAAGAAATTTGGCATGTCCCTGTCAACCCTTACCAGTTTTTATACCTGTGATTGCAAAAAACTGCAGAGAGCTTTGGACACAATTCAGCACATCACAGGAACCAGCCTCCCTCTGTGGACTGTTTATATTTCTCATTGCCTCATTAAAGCAGCTAGCAGAATCAAAGACCCCACCAACCATGGGTATTCTCTCCATGGAGCTGATTATTGACTATAGGAAGAGGAAATTGGAGGTCATTGAGGGATCAAGGGTGGAGAGGGTCAGCAACTTTAAATTCCTCAATATTATCACTTCAGAGGATCTTTCTTGGGACAAGCATGCAAAAAAACATGGCATTGCCTCTACTTAGAAGATTCAGCAGGTTATGTAGAACTTTGACGAAATTCTGTACATGTGACAATACTAACCAAAAAACACCAATTCCAAGAAATACCTTTTTAAGTGAGTAATTTTTAATTTAATTTTGTTTAAATCTATGTTGTTTTTAAATGTGAGTGTTTTGGTGGTTACTATTTATTGTAATATATGGTAATTTCCAGTTTGATAGTTCATGAGTGTTTTTGAATGACATAGGCATTTCCAAAAAAAAAATTAATTTTCAGTGGCAGGTTTGGCAGCAGATGAACCTGGAGTTGGCAGAGCTTGTGCAGGGCGGTGAGCAGGAGAGTGGGCAAGCTAATTCCTGCAGTTCAATCCATTCTGTGTGTGTAGCTAGTCACCTATACTGGGGGAAGCCTTGTGCTTCCCAGGCCCAACCCTCCCAGTAGAAGACTGCACCCAGCACTCACTGGAAGAGTATTTGATGGGCGGTAAATAATTATTGTTGTTGCTATTGTTATTATTATTGCTGCCTTTGTTCCAGTAAGTTGGTACGGTGCAGTTGGCTGGGTGTAGATCATTCAGTTGGGTTTTGCTCCTTGAGTTGGCCCTCATCATTAGTAAATAATTTTTATAATATGATCCAAATTCTACCTTCTACTGCCATCCAAGGGCACTAGGGGCAATACAGCTTGGCACCGGTGTCATCGCAGAGCAATGTGTGGTTAAGTGCCTTGCTCAAGGACACAACACGCTGCCTCAGCTGTGGCTTGAACTAGCGACCTTCAGATCACTACACCAATGCCTTAACCACTTGGCCACACGCCAACAATAGTATTTTTCAAACAAATCTGGGATTCCATTTGTTAAGTATCCATTAAACTTTGGATCAGACTAACAACCTTGATCAGGCTATTCATTAAGGATACTGTGGATATTGCAAATGACTGGATAATTTCACTATTTTTAAGAAACTACCAACACCCTCTGTTTCCCAATGGTCATCTGTTTCCTACTGTCTAATTCTTTTCATATTGTTTGCAAATAATGTCCTTAGCAAAAGCTCACATTATTTCCTATTGTCTCATTTCCAGAGGGTACATTTTTTAAAATCTGATTATTTTGATTCTCAGAAAAATGAATTTCACTGTTGACCATGATTTGTCAAATTCCAAATAATTTCTGAGGAGTTACAGGAAGCATGCCTCAAGTTTATGTTCTTGGAATATATTTTCTCAGGTCTGGCTGAATTGATAAAATAACATTGATAAAATACAGGTAGTCCCCGAGTTACGAACATCTGACTTACAGACAACTCGTACTTATGAACTGAGGAAGGTCCGCCATTTTAAGTCGGATCGTGACGCCGTCCACCATTTTAAGTCGTTACCATTGACACTGTGTTAAGTGTTTAACTTTGTATTTGGCTTAAATTTTTCTGAGTAAGATTCACCCTGACCTCGCGCCCCCCCCCCCCCCCCCAGTTCTGGTTGGCTGGTGGCGCAGTGAGATCAGCGCCGGGTTCAAGAATGGAGGTTCCTGAGTTCGATTTAGTGACAGACCGCTCCCGTGCCAGGTTGATGTCGTTCGAGTGACTCCCATACCATCCGTGCCAGGTTGATGTCAAGTGTGCAACTCAACCTCGTAAAAAAAACACTGCCACCTCCAGTCTAAATTCTCACATGGAATATTGTGGAGAATCAAATATCCAAACCCAGCACAGCCCCCACTTGTCCCATTTAGCCTGTCTCAGTGCGGTGGAGTTTAGGACCCAGGGAATTTAGAGCAGTGGTTCTTAGGACCCATCGGACCTCGGGAGCTGGTGCAGGTCGGGACCCGGCGCCAGCAGTGTTTCTGTTCCATTAACGGGAAGCGATCGCGATTGAAAATAAAGTGGAAATAATAAAGCGCTTGGAAAGAGGTGAAATGCCATCGGTCATTGGAAAAGCATTAGGCTACAGTCAGTCAACGATCGGAACAATTTTAAAGGATAACGGATAAAGTGAGAATAATGGAGCATGTGAAAGGCCCTGCCCTGATGAAAGCTACAATTATTACTAAGCAACGCAGTGGTTTAATTATTGGAATATATATGTTTCTTAAGTGTTTTATATACATAGAAAGGTAAAATATATATTATATACTAAGACAAACATTTGACTAACTGACGCTAAATAATACCAGATGTACTTGTTCCAACTTGCGTACAAATCCGACTTAAAGTCGGACTCAGGAACGGAACTCGTACATAACCCGGGAATGGCCTGTAGGTCCATTCATGGCCTTTTGCCATCCTTGAGATATTCTGAAGCTGTTCATAGCCAATGAAATGCAGCTCAGTGATTAATTGCTAAGGAAACAAAACAGCCTCTGCCATATTGGTGTGCTACAAACTGGAAAAGAAATGAAGCATGTGAAATTTATATTGATCATTTTGGTAAAGCACAAATTTATAATGTTCGTATTGGTAAAGTACTAAAGTGATGAAGCAGAAATTTGTATCAATCAAACAAGCACCTAAGTTACAGGGAAAGGTTGAACAAGTTGACTTAGTCAGTCAGGTGCTGAAGTTGGGTGCACTCTCCACAGAGGTAGTCATCAGGGAAACCATCAGATTTCCCAAATTGCCACATCTGACAGGAGGATCATTCCACAATGACTACTCTATACCAAGAAAGAAAAAAAGGCTTGCTGCTCCTTAACTGTGCCTTTGCCTGTTCATGCTGAAGCCTGTTAAGCCAAAGCCTTCACAATCTAACACTGCCACACTCTAACAATGGCCACTCCACTTGAACCTACCATTCTTTTATTTGCAACTAGGGTTAGGCCTCTGTTGCCAACACTTTTCACACCCAAGCAGCCCAAAAAGACCAGCCTTGCCCGAATCTGTTCCTTTTATCCTTTCTCCTGACTTCTGTAGGACTCCGACCTGATACACACTCTGAAAGATGCAAACAGTCATAAAATTAATAAGAACATAAGAAATAGGAGCAGGAGTAGGCCATTTGGCCCATCAAGCCTGTTCCACTATTAAAATAATAGCTGATCTAGCAATGGACTCATCTCCACCTACTTGCTTTTCCCCATAGCCCTTAATTCCCTTTCTTTGCAAAAATTTATCGAATCCTGTCTTAAATATATTTACTGAGATAGCCTCCACTGCTTCATTGGGCAGAGAATTCCACAGATTCACCACTCTCAGGGAAAAGCAGTTCCTCCTCATCTCTGTCCTAAATCTACTCCCCCAAATCTTGAGGCTATGTCCCCTAGTTCTAGTCTCACCTACCAATGGAAACAACTTCCATGCCTCTATAATTTCATAATTTAATATGTTTCTATACGATCTCCTTGCATTCTTCTGAATTCCAACAAGTACAGTCCCAAGCGAATTAATATCTCCTCATAGTCTAATTCCCTCATCTCTGGAATCAACCTGGTGAACTTCCTCTTCAGCACCTCCAAAGCCAGTATATCCTTCCTCAGAGATCAGAACTGCACGCAGTACACCAGGTGCGGCCTTACCAGTACCCTGTACAGTTGCATCATAACCTCTCTGCTCTTAAATTCAATTCCTTCAGCAATAAAGGTCAACATCCTATTGGCCTTCTTGATAGCCTGCTACACCCGCAAACCAAACTTATGGTCTTATAAAAGACCTGAAACCTAACTACTGTCTTTCAGAAATCTCTCGCCGCACATCTTTCTCTCTGGAACCTTCTCTCCCTCCTACCATCCAGATTGGCTGAACATAACTGCTTCTACAGAAAACTCCATAAATAAAATACCTTACAACATAGCAGTAGAAATGTTAACCAGGGCATTCCATTCACCTCCCTCCAAAAATAGTCATGTCCTCATGACTTAGGTTATTATTAAAGACACAGTATTCAAATGAATTTCATGATTTTGGGATTCCCCAATCCATTTGTAAATTGCAGTAACATATCTAAGTATTTCCCCAATGCAGCATGTGTCAGCCTATCTGGGGGTTTCCTGACTCTGACACCTTCTTACCTCATCATCAGCTTCTTCAGCCTTGGTAAACTGTTCCTGTTTACTTGGGGATGCCTCCCCCGTCTATCACTTGACTCAGCTGCTGTGGCCACCTAACTGAACTCAGCCTCATCTGCAATTATATTGGAGCCCATTCTCTGACTGTCTATTATCATGTCAGCCTGTTACATGCCAGTCAGGGCTGGGATTTTCAGAAATTTCTCCATCAATTCTCCTGTTTCCTCTGAGTCCATACAGTATTGAGTGGTTGATCCCATTTCAGATCTTTTCACTGAAATCATACTGTTGTTAACTGATTGCTTTCCCATTCTGCTCATGTGCAGAGTTCTCCTACCAGATGTACGTTCCACATCAGGCTCTGGATCAACACATATTTCCTACCCTAGGGGTGGAAGGTGATTCCAATGGAGAACTTTGACAGGACCATTACCATCTTTTGGCTTTGCCTAGAAACTGACACATTTGGCACCTGGTTCTCCACTACGTAAGGTATAGGCACCTAGGGGTCAGACAACTTGTGCTTCCCTGATAGCCCCAAATTTCTTATTAAAACCTGCTTCCAGGCATCAGTTGAGAACCTAATCTTTTGACTATATCTCCACTTGTTTCCTAGGTTTTGCTTGGTAGCAGAAACTGTAGCTGGCTCATAAGTTTTTTGCAGTACTTTCTTCATGTCAGACACATACTTGAGATGCATCTTCTGCAACAGTCTTCACTGTCATCTCCAAAATAGAGATCTACAGATCATCTCAATCATGCCCAAACATGAAATAGTAAGGCAAGTATCCAGTAGCTTCATTCTGTGTACAGTTGTAGCAGAGTAGCAAATGCCCAAAATGCTGACTATTTGTCCTTTTTATTGGCATAGACCATAGACATAGGAGCAGATTAGGCCATTCAGCCCATCAATCATGGTTGATCCCAGGTCCCACTCAACCCCATACACCTGCCTTCTCACCGTAACCGTTAATGCCCTGACCAATCAGGAAACTATCAAAAGAGAGGAGATTATAGGCCAGTTAGCCTAACCTTAGAGGTTGAGAAAGTGTTGGGAGCCCATTTTTAAGGATGAGGTTTCAGGGTACTTGGAGACTAATGATAAAATAAGTCAAAGTCAGCATGGTTTCTGTAAAGGTAAATCTTGCCTGACAAATCTGTTAGAATTCTTGTAGAAAGTAACATGCAGAGTGGACAAAGAAGAGGCAGTTGATGTCATTTACTTAGATTTTCGAATGATGTTACAGGAGGTGGCTTTGGAGATTGTGGAGGCATTGGAAATGATCTTCCAGGAATCAATAGACTCTGGCATGGTTCCGGGGGACTGGAAGGTCGCAAATGTAGTTCTGCTGTTTAAAAAGGGAGGGAGGCAGCAAAAAGAAAATTAGAGACCTCTTAGTCTGACATCGGTAGTTGGAAAGTTATTGGAGTCGATCCTCAAGGACGAGGTTATAAAATATCTTGAGGTGCATGACAAGATAGGCCCAAACCAGCATGGTTTCATGAAGGGAAGATCCTGCCTCACCAACCTATTGGAATTTTTTGAGGTAATCTCAAATAAGATTGACAAGGGAGAGGCTGTGGATGTTGTGTATTTGGATTTTCAAAAGGCCTTCGATAAGGTGCCACATAAGAGGCTGCTTAATACGATGAGAGCCCAAGGAATTACAGGAAAGATATTGGAATGGGTGGAGCATTGGCTGATAGAAAGCAAAGGGTGGGAATAAAGGGATCCAATTCTGGTCGGTTGCCGGTTATTAGTGGTGTTCCGCAGGGGTCGGTGTTGGGGCCACTTCTTTTTACACTGTATATCGATGATTTAGATTATGGATTAAATGGTTTTGTGGCTAAGTTTGCGGATGACACCAAGATAGGTGGAGGAGCAGGAAGTGTTGAAATAACGGAAAGGTTACAGAGAGATTTGGTCAGTTTAGGAGAGTGGGCAAAGAGATGGCAGATGAGATACAGTGTTGAGGAATGTACAGTTGTACATTTTGAAGAAGAAGTAATTGGGCAGATTATTATTTAGATGGAGAGAAAATTCAAAAATCGGAAGTGCAAAAGGACTTGGGGTTTCGTGCAGGATACCCTAATGGTTAACCACCAGGTTGGATCAGCAGTAAGGAAAGCTAATGCTATGTTGGCATTCATTTCAAGAGGAATAGTGTATAAGAGTAAGGAAGTGTTGATGAGGCTCTATGGGGCACTGGTGAGACCTCATTTGGAATACTGTGTGCAGTTTTGGGCCCCCTATCTTAGAAGGGATGTACTGATGTTGGAGAGAGTTCAGAGAAGATTTACGCGGATGAGTCCTGGAATACAAAGGCTAACATATGAGGAGCGTTTGTCAGCTCTTGGACTGTATTCATTAGAGTATAGAAGAATGAGAGGGGATTTAATAGAAACATTTCGAATGTTGAAAGTGTTGGACAGAGTAGATATGGAAAGGCTGTTTCCCTTGGTGTGTGAGTCCAGGACAAGAGGCCATAGTCTTAGAATTAGAGGGTACCCATTTAAAACAGAGATGAGGAGAATTCTTTTAGCCAGAGGGTCGTGGATTTATGGAATTCGTTGCCACATACAGCTGTGGAGGGCCGGTCATTGAGGGTGTTTTAAGGACGAGATTGATAGGTATCTAATTAGTCAGGGTATCAAGGGATATGGGGAAAAAGCCGGAAACTGGAACTAGATGGGAGAATAGTTTAGTTCATGGTGGAGTGGCGGAGCAGACTCGATGGGCCGAATGGCCTACTTCTGCTCCTTTGTCTTGTGATCTTGTGAAAGATATTGGCATGGATAGAGGAATGGCTGACAGACAGGAGGCAGTGAGTAGGAATAAAGGGGGTCTTTTCTGGTTGGCTGCTGGTGTCTAGTGGTGTTCTTTGGGGGTCAGTATTGGGACAGCTACTTTTCACATTGTTTGTCAGTGATTTAGATAGTGGAATTGATGGCTTTCTGGCAAAGTTTGCAAATGATATGAAGATAGGTGGAGGGATAGATAATGGTGGTAAAGCCATGTAATTGCAGCAGGGCTTAGACAAATTGGAAGAATGGGCGAAAAAGTGGCAGATGGAATACAGTGTTGGGTAATGTATGATAATGCATTTTGGTTAAAGGAACAATAGTGCGGACTTTTATCTAAATGCAGAGAAAATTCAAAGATCAGAGGTGCAGAGGAACTTGAGAATCCTTGTGCAAGACTCCTAATAGATTAATTTTACGGGTTTAGTCTGTGGTAAAGAAGACAAATGCAATGTTACCATTTATTTCAAAGGGTATTGATTATAACAACAAGGACTTAATGCTGAAGCTTTATAAGACACTTGCCAGGCTGCACATGGAGTATTGTCAACAGTTTTGGGTCCCATATCTCAGAAAGTATGTGTTGTCATTAGAAATAGTCAGGAGGAGGTTCACGAAGATTATTCCAGGAAAGAAGGGGTTAACATATGAGTGTTTGCCAGCTTTGGGCCTGTAGTCACTGGAATTTAGGAGAATGCATGGGGATCTCATTGAAACCTATGGAATGCTGAAAGGACAAGATAGAGTGCATGTGAAGAGGATGTTTCTTCTGGTGGGGATATCCAGAACTGGAGGGCACAGCCTCAGAATTGAGATACAACCTTTTTAGAACAGAAGTAAGGAGGAATTTTTTTAGCCAATGAGTGATGAATCTGTGGAATGCTCTGCCACAGACTGCGATGGAGTCCAAGTCCGTGGGTATACTCAAAGCAGAAGTTAATAGATTTATGATTGGGCAGAGCATCAAGGGATATGTTGAGAGGGCAGCTGTATATGGTTGAATTAGATCTAGGATCAGCCATGATGAAATGGTGGAGCGGATTTGATGTGCTGAGTGGCCTAATTCTGCTCCTACGTGTTATGGACTTGTGGTCTAAATTACTTATTTAGTTCATCTGCCATTTCTTTGTCCCCCATTACTACCTCACCAGCAACATTTTCCAGTGGTTCAATATCAACTTTTTCCTCCCTTTTGCTCTTTATATAACTGAAAAATCTTTTAGTATCCTGCTTTAAATTATTGGCTAGTTTGCCCTCATATTTCACATTTTCCCTTCTTACAGCTTTTTTTAGTTGCCTTTAGTTGGATTTTAAAAACATCCAGGGTTCCAAGCATGTCTAGCAATGTCTAGTTGAACTTTTCAGGCTGAGGATCATGCTAAGTGTGATATGGCATAGTCCTTGACTTCTCAACTTCCAGCATGTCCGGTAACTCATGTTTGAGCCAACTCTCAAAATCCCTTCCCCGATCACTGTGTATCCTTTTTATAATACTATAAGGAACAAAATATTTCTCCCATAACACTTTGTCAGCCACGGATGCTCTCTGTAGAGAAGACTTGAGCATATTTGCTATAATGATCAGTGAACACCAAGACATTTGCAGCAATGCTGACATCAGGCTCGGTGGAGAGGAAACCAAGTGGTCCCATACTCAGTAAGTGAGATAAATTAGATTTACTAGAATGTTACCTGGGTTTCAGCACCTAAGTTACAGAGAAAGGTTGAACAAGTTAGGTCTTTATTCTTTGGAGTGTAGAAGGTTGAGGGGGGAATTGATAGAGGTATTTAAAATCATGAGGGGGTTAGATAGAGTTGATGTGGATAGGCTTTTTCCATTGAGAATAAGGGAGATTCAACCAAGAGGACATGAGTTGAGAGTTAAGGGGCAAAAGTTTAAGGGTAACACGAGGGGGAATTTCTTTACTCAGAGAGTGGTAGCTGTGTGGAATGAGCTTCCAGTAGAAGTGGTAGAGGCAGGTTTGGTATTGTCATTTAAAGTAAAATTGGATAGGTATATGGACAGGAAAGGAATGGAGGGTTATGGGCTGAGTGCGGGCCAGTGGAACTAGGTGAGAGTAAGTGTCGGCACGGACTAGAAGGGCCGAGATGGCCTGTTTCCGTGCTGTAATTATTATATATGGTTATATGGTTAAATGTTTTTTCTGCTCCAGATACAATCATGACTATTTCATTCACTAATTCTTATTATAACTCTACTGACTATTTCAAGGAAATGACTGATTTGTAGAGATTTGTTACCTTATCTGCATTGTATCAAATCTCTTATTGTGGATTTTTTTGGAACCATTCCGATTTCACAATGTTTTCCAACAATGCAACAATGTTTGAAATTGAGGAATACAGGCAGTCCCCGGATTACATACGAGTTCCTGAGTCCGTCTTTAAGTCGGATTTGTACGTAAGTCGGAACAAGTACATCCAGTATTATTTAGCGTCAGTTAGTCAAATGTTTGTCTAATATATAGTATATATTTTACCTTTCTATGCATATAAAACACTTAAGAAACATACGTATTCCAATAATTAAACCACTGCATTGCTTAGTAATTATTGTAGCTTTCATTGGGGCAGGGCCTTTCACATGCTCCATTATTCTCACTTTATCCGTTATCCTTTAAAATTGTTCCGATCATTGACCAACTGTAGCCTAACGCTTTTCCAATGACCGGTGGCGTTTCACCTCTTTCCAAATGCTTTATTATTTCTACTTTATTTTCAATCGCGATCGCTTCCTGTTAATGGAACAGAAACACTGCGGGCGGCGGGTCCCTAGCTCCGCTGGCTCCTGAGGTCCACTGGGTCCTAAAGACCATTGCACTGAGACAGGCTAAATGGGACAATGTGCTGGGTTTGGGTATTTGATCCTCCACAATATTCTGCGTGGGAATTTAAACTGGAGGTGGCAGTGTTCTCTTTTTTACGAGGTCGAGTTGCGAGCTCGACATCAACCCGGCACGAATGTTACGGGAGTCACTGGATCGACATCAACCAGGCACGGGAGCGGCCTGTCACTGCATCGAACTCGGGGAAACTCCGTTCTCGAGAAACTCCGTTCTGCGCCACCAGCCGACCAGAACCGGGGGCGGTGGGGGGGGGGGGGGGGGGTTGTCAGGGTGAATCTTACTAAGAAAAATTTAAGCCAAATACAAAGTTAAACACTCAACGCCATGTCTACGGCAATGACTTAAAATGGCGGGCGCGTTGCAATCTGACTTAAAATGGCAGACAGCATTCTCCTTCCTCGGTTTGCAAGTACGAGTTGTCGGTAAGTCAGACGTTCATAACTTGGGGACTACCTGTAGCTGTAATCTCATTGGAATGTCAAGCAAAAGTAAGTGACTTTGTGTTCATATTTGATTAGAAAGGGGAAATTTTTAATTCCAGGAAGGGGGAGTATATTTGGATTGACAAAGTGAAAGTGAAGGAGTCTTCAGTGTGCTCATTTTGGCATCAACCAAGCTGAGAGCAAGGTTCAGGAAATCCAGAACATCTGCAAAGGCATGTTGGTCTCCTAAAAACAATTAGGTTGAATGTCTCCGGATTAATAACCATGTTAAATTCAACCGTGGCTCAGTGCCTTGTGCTCTGGCTCGGAGCTAAAGAGAGATAAAGCCTAATGGTTTCAAGAAGCAAGTGCTTCTTCACCTACCTGCTGGGTACAATTCATTTGTTTTGATTGATCTTCTGTCCATGAAGGAATACATCAATCTGCAGAAAATCTTTGCCTATTACTGGTTACAGAGACTTTTTATTCTGTTATTAGTTGAGCTATTGTGATGTCTTAAAAGATGCATGCTATTCCAGATATCTCATGGGATCAGTATTACAATACATTGATGTTACTCTGCCAAGAACAGCATCTGGAAGGAAACAGATTCCTGTTTCTTCCTTATGAATAAAATGAATTCATTTATGCAGAGGCACCAGGTGATATCTCAGGAAGTTCCAAAACAGTGATGAAATGATTTGAGCTAAGTACTGTTGTAATGTAGAAAATGTATATAGCAGATAATCTGCAAGGTCACCACTTAACTCAAAACTTGGGCGTGCATTAGCTCACTCGCTAGGGACCTTGGTTTGACGCTGACCTCTGTGCTGTGTACTTGAAGTTTGCACGTTCTCTCTGTGACCACCTAAGTCCTTCAGTCACCTCCATATCCCAAAGACTTGTGGGTTGGCAAGTTTATTGGTAAATTTCCTTGGTGTTATAGAATCTTGGGGGAGAATAAAATGGGGTTAGTGTAAATGGATGCTTAATGGTTGACATGGACTCAGTGGGCCGAGAAACATTTTCCTACTTCATAATTCTGTAACTCCAAACTTCAATGAGTTGTATAACCAGAATATTTGTTCTACTGATGTTGTTTCTCCTATACGTCCTTGAGAAATGTTAGATAGATAGATAGATACTTTATTCATCCCCATGGGGAAATTCAACATTTTTTCCAATGTCCCATACACTTATTGTAGCAAAACTAATTACATACAATACTTAGCTCAGTAAAAATATGATATGCATCTAAAATCACCCTCTCAAAAAGCATTAATAATAGCTTTTAAAAAGTTCTTAAGTAGTTTACTTAAATACATTGAGTCCTAACCCCGGCACTTTAACATATCTTACTCCTGGCGGTTGAATTATAAAGCCGAATGGCATTGGGAAGTATTGATCTCTTCATCCTGTCTGAGGAGCATTGCATCGATAGCAACCTGTCGCTGAAACTGCTTCTCTGTCTCTGGATGGTGCTATGTAGAGGATGTTCAGGGTTTTCCATAATTGACCGTAGCCTACTCAGCGCCCTTCGCTCTGCTACCAATGTTATACTCTCCAGTACTTTGCCCACGACAGAGCCCGCCTTCCTTACCAGCTTATTAAGACGTGAGGCGTCCCTCTTCTTAATACATCCCCTTGAGCACAAATGGCTTTGGCTTAACTCAATTAGACAATATCACCGCTCCATTACTGCACTACACTGTCAATCTCCAAAGTGGGGCCTATGAAGGAGTGGAGCTTTGAGGCTTTGACTCAAGGGATTCTGACAGTTTTGGCAACTGGACTGTGCAACCCTGCTCTTCTGGGTGAGAAGCTGACAGTGATGCAGGTGGATGCTACCCTGGTGTCATGGATCTTTGATGACCTGACTGGCAGACCACTGTACATGCGCTTGCAACACTGTGTGTCAGACAGAGTGATCAGCAGCACTGGGGCTCCACAGGGGACTGTCCTGTCTCCCTTTCTCTTCACCATCTACACCTCGGACTTCAACTACTGCACAGAGTCTTGCCATCTTCAGAAGTTTTCTGATGACTCTGCCATAGTTGGATGCAACAGCAAGGGAGATGAGGCTGAGTACAGGGCTACGGTGGGAAACTTTGTCACATGGTGCGAGCAGAATCATCTGCAGCTTAATGTGAAAAAGACTAAGGAGCTGGTGGTGGACCTGAGGAGGGCTAAGGCACCAGTGACCCCTGTTTCCATCCAAGGGGTCAGTGTGGACATGGTGAAGGATAACAGATACCTGGGGATACAAATTGACAATAAACTGGACTGGTCAAAGAACACTGAGTTTGTCTACAAGAAGGGTCAGAGCCATCTCTATTTTCTAAGGAGACTAAGGTCCTTTAACATCTGCCGGACGATGCTGAGGATGTTCTATGAGGCTGTGGTGGCCAGTGCTATCATGTTTGCTGTTGTGTGCTGGGGCAGCAGGCTGAGGGTAGCAGACACCAACAGAATCAACAAACTCATTCGTAAGGCCAGTGATGTTGTGGGGGGTGGAGCTGGCCTCTCTGACGGTGGTATCTGAAAAGAGGATGCTGTCCAAGTTGCATGCCATCTTGGACAATGACTCCCATCCACTCCATAATGTACTGGTTAGGCACAGGAGTACATTCAGCCAGAGACTCATTCCACCAAGCTGTAACACTGAGCGTCATAGGAAGTCATTCCTGCCTGTGGCCATCAAACTTTACATCTCCTCCCTCGGAGTGTCAGACACCCTGAGCCAATAGGCTGGTCCTGGACTTATTTCCACTTGGCATGATTAACTTATTATTATTTAATTATTTATGGTCTTATATTGCCAATTTCTACACTATTCTTGGTTGGTGCGGCTGTAACGAAACCCAGTTTCCCTCGGGATCAATAAAGTATGTCTGTCTGTCTGTCAATCAAGTCGATCAAGATTTGAATCACTGATGACTGGAAAATAGGCAGTGAGTGAGTGGGCCAGTGAAGGAGTGGAGCTTTGAGGCTTTGACTTGAGAGATTCTGACAGTTTTGGCAGTTGGACTGTGCAATCAAGTCAATTGAGGGTTGAATAGCTCAGCAAAAAGCAGCTGATTGAGCAATGGAGGTCAGGTGACCAAGCAGTTTGAAAAGCTCAAACAAATAAATAGAAGGGTAGCTCAAACCCAGCAGCCAATGAGTGAGTGGGCCAGTGAAGGAGTGGAGCTTTGAGGCTTTGACTCGAGAGATCCTGTGTTTCAGATGGCAGTTGAATGCATGGCTGTGGAGTTGGTGCAGGGGTCAGGGTTTTAGATTTTTGGATCATTGGGATTTCTTTTGGAAACTGTACAAGGTGGGAACTGTACAGATTGGATGGGTTGCACCTGAACTCTAGGGGGAGCAATATCCTTGCAGGTAGGTTTGTTAGCATGGTTCAGGAGGGTTTAAACTAATTTGCAAGGGACCCAGAGCGATAGAGCAGTGTAAGAAGTGCATGAAGTAAAGCCAGATCTAACATATAGAGAGGCTTTGAAAGAGAAGCAGAATAAAGGGTGTAAAGGTAGTAAGGTAGAAGAGCTGACGTGCGTGTTCTTCAATGCAAGAAGCATCAGGAACAAAGGTGATGAACTGAGAGCTTGGATACATACATGGAATTATGATGTAGTGGCCATTACAGAACTTGGCTGGCACCAGGGCAGGAATGGATTCTCAATATTCCTGGATTTTAGTGTTTTAAAAGTGATAGAGAGGGAGGGAAAAGGGGAGGAGGGGTGGCATTACTGGTCAGGGATACTATTACAGCTACAGAAAGGGTGGGTAATGTAGCAGGGTTCTCTTTTGAGTCAGTATGGGTGGATGTCAGGAACAAGAAGGGAGCAGTTACTCTATTGGGAGTATTCTATAGGCCTCCTGGTAACAGCAGAGATACCGAGGAGCAGATCGGAAGGCAGATTTTGGAAAGGTGCAAAAATAATAGGGTTGTTATCATGGGTAACTTTAACTGCCCTAATATTGATTGGCACCTGATTAGTTCCAGTTGTTTAGATGGGGCAGAGTTTGTTAAGTGTGTCCAGGATGGATTCCTGTCACAGTTTGTTGACAGGCCAACTGAACTGGCCAGGTCACAGATCTGTCAGTGGGTGAGCAGCTGGGGGACAGTAACCACCGCTCCCTGGCCTTTAGCATTATCATGGAAAAGGATAGAATCAGAGAGGACAGGAGAATTTTTAATTGGGGAAAGGCAAGTTATGAGGCTATAAGGCTAGAACTGGTGGGTGCAAATTGGGATGATGTTTTTTGCAGGAAAATGTACTATGGACATGTGGTCAATGTTTAGGGATCTCTTGCAGGATGTTAGGGATAAATTTGTCCCGGTGAGGAAGATAAAGAATGATAGGGTGAAAGAAGCATGGATGACAAGTGAGGTGGAAAATCTAGTCAGGTGGAAGAAGGCCGCATACCTGAGGTTTAGGAAGCAAGGATCAGATGGGGCTATTGAGGAATATAGGGTAGCAAGAAAGGAGCTTAAGAAGGGGCTATGAGAAGGCCTTGGCCAGTAGGGTAAAGGAAAACCCCAAGGCATCTTCAATTATGTGAAGAACAAAAGGATGCCAGGAGTGAAGTTAGGACCGATTAGAGATAAAGGTGGGAAAATGTGCCTGGAGGCTGTGGAAGTGAGCGAGGCCCTCAATGAATACTTCTCTTCAGTATTCACCAATGAGAAGGAACTTGATGATGGTGAGGACAATATGAGTGAGGCTGATGTTCTAGAGCATATTGATATTAAGGGAGTGGAGGTGTTGGAGTTGTTAAAATACATTAGGAGGGATAAGTCTCCGGGGCATGACAGAATATTCCCCAGGTTTCTCCATGAAGCGAGGGAAGAGATTGCTGAGCCTCTGGCTAGGATCTTTACGTCCTCGTTGTCCATGGGACTGGTACCGGAAGATTGGAGGGAGGTGAATGTTGTCCCTTTGTTCAAAAAAGGTAGTAGGGATAGTCCAGATAATTATAGACCAGTGAGCCTTACATCTGTGGTGGGAAAGGTGTTGGAAAAGATTCTTAGAGATAGGATCTGTGGGCATTTAGAGAATCATGGTCTGATCACGGATAGTCAGCATGGCTTTGTGAAGGGCAGATCGTGTCTAACAAGCCTGATAGAGTTCTTTGAGGAGGTGACCAGGCATATAGATGAGGGTAGTGCAGTGGATGTGATCTACATGGATTTTAGTAAGGCATTTGACAAGGTTCCACATGGTAGGCTTATTCAGAAAGTCAGAAGGCATGGGATCCAGGGAAGTCTGGCCAGTTGGATTCAGATTTGGCTTGCCTGCAGAAAGCAGAGAGTCGTGGGGTGGAGGGAGTACATTCGGATTGGTGGGTTGTGACTAGTGGTGTCCCACAAGGATCAGTTCTGGGACCTCTACTTTTCATGATTGTTATTAATGACCTGGATGTGGGGGTAGAAGGGTGGGTTGGCAAGTTTGCAGACGACACAAAGGTTGGTGGTGCTGTGGATATTGTAGAGGATTGCTGAAGATTGCAGAGAGACATTCATAGGATACAGAAGTGACAAATTGGGTTCAACCCAGAGAATTGTGAAGTGGTACACTTTGGAAGGACAAACTCCACGGCAGAGAACAAAGTAAATGGCAGGATACTTTGTAGTGTGGAGGAGCAGAGGGATCTGGGGGTACATGTTCACAGATCCCTGAAAGTTACCTCACAGGTAGATAGGGTAGTTAAGAAAGCTTATGGGGTGTTAGCTTTCATAAGTTGAGGGATAGAGTTTAAGAGTTGCAAGGTAATGCTGCAGCTCTATAAAACTCTGGTTAGGCCACACTTGGAGTACTGCGTCCAGTTCTGGTTGCCTCACTATTGGAAGGATGCGGAAGCATTGGATAGGGTACAGAAGAGGTTTACCAGGATGCTGCCTGGTTTAGAGAGTATGTATTATGATCAGAGATTAAGGGAGCTAGGGCTTTACTCTTTGGAGAGAAGGAGGATGAGAGGAGACATGATAGAGGTATACAAGATATTAAGAGGAATAGATAGAGTGGACAGCCAGCGCCTCTTTCCCAGGGCACCACTGCTCAGTACAAGAAGACATGGCTTTAAGGTAAGGGGTGGGAAGTTCAAGGAGGATATTAGAGGAAGGTTTTTTACTCAGAGAGTGGTTGGTGCGTGGAATGCACTGCCTGAGTCAGTGGTGGAGGCAGATACACTAGTGAATTTTAAGAGACTACTAGACAGGTATATGAAGGAATTTAAGGTGGGGGTTTATTTGGGAGGCAGGGTTTAAGTGTCGGCGCAACATTGTGGGCCGAAAGGCCTGTACTGTGCTGTACTATTCTATGGTCTATGTTCTATCTATCAGCTCAATAGTTAACATTGCCTTCACTGTGCTAAAGTTATTGTTTTTGAGGGACTACAGCATTCGTTGTCTATGATTATATGTAAATTTGGATATCAGTTCCCTAACATTTTTAATATACTTTTAATACTGAAGATTTACCTGTTCTTGAAAAATATATTTTGCTTTTTATTTACAGTTCTCCAATAAACGGGGACATGGCTGATTCAGTGTGCATGACTTCAGTGATTGACAATGCTCATTTGTCAAACTCTCACGCACAAGCTGGCAATGGAATGAAGATTTCCAGTGATGAGCTAGTAAGCAAATTATCAAATGTAAAGTAATTTTACAGTTCTTTTATGGAGTTACCTTTCTTTCTTATACCAATGCACAACTTAAGAGGCTCCAGGAAAGCAAAAATGTTTCGTGGACTGGAAAAAAAAGATGAGAAGTTAGATTAAGAAGGTGGGGAGAGTAGAGGAAGAAGTACAAATTGGTAGGGTATAAGTGAAACTAGGAGTGGGGGAGGGGTGAAGTAATGAGCTGGGAAGTTGATAGGTGAAATAGATAAAGAGCTGGAGAAGGAGAAATCTGATAAGAGAAGGTAGAAGACCATGGAAGAAAGGGAAGGAGGAGGAGCACCAGAGGGAGGTGATGGGCAGGTAAGGAGAGAAGGTGACAGAGAAAAGTGGGAATGGTGAAGTGGGGGGAAAATTACCAGAAATTTGAGAAATCAATGTTCATGTTATCAGGTTGGAGGCTACTCAGATGATATATAAATTGTTGCTCCTCCAACCTGAGTGTGGTCTTATCACGGCAGTAACGGAAGCCATGGACTAACATGTTGAATGGGAATGGGAAGTAGAATTGAAATAGTTGGCCACTGGGAGATGCTGTTTTTTCTGGCGGATAGAGCATAGGTGCTTGCTGAAGCTGTCTTCCAATCTACATCAGGTCTCAGTGATATACAGTAGATGACCCCAACAGACTGACGAAAGCTCTCGGCCCGAAAAGTAGAATGTGTTTCTTCCTATAGATGCTGCCTGGTCTGCTGCATTCCACCAGCATTTTGTGTGTGTTGCACAGGTGAAGTGTTGCCTCAGAAGGACTGTTCAGGACCCTGAATGGTAATAAGGGAGGAGGTATGGGGACGGGTATGGCACCTGTTCTACTTGCAAGGATCAGTACCAGGAGGGAGATCAGTGGGGAGTGATGATTAGACATGGGAGCTGCATGGGGAGCTATCTTTGTAGAAAGCAAAAAGTGATGGGTGGGGGTAGGGAAAAGTGTGCTTGGTGGTGGGATCCTGTTGGAGATGCTGGAAGTTACAGAGAATTATTCGTTGGTTGCAGCTTCTGGGGTGGTAGGTGAAGACAAGAGGAACCCTATCCCTGGTGGGGTGGCAGGAGGATGGGGTGAGGGCAGATGTGTGCGAAATGGCAGTGGAAGAGATGCGGATGAGGGCATTGTTGATGGTGAAAGAAGGGAGCCCCTTTCTTTGAGAAGGAGGACATTCATTATTCATTGAATAGCCTTATCCTGTGAGCAGATGTGGCAGAGACAGAGGAACTGAGAGAAGGGGACGGCGTTTTTACAAGTGACAGATTGGGAAGAGGTATAGTCCAAGTAGCTGTGAGAATCAGTGGATTTATAAAAGTTATCAGTAAATAAACTGTCTCTAAAGATAGAGACAGAGAGATCAAGGAAGGGGAGGAAGGTGTTGGAAATGAACCAGGTAAGTTTGAGGGTAGAAGATGGGGGTAAAGTTGATAAAGTTGACAAGCTCAGCATGGATGCAGGAAGCAGTCACAATGCAGTTGTCAGTGTAGTGTAGGAAAAGTTGGGGAGTGATACTGGTGTAGGCTTGGAACACACTATACCATGTAGCTGCGAAAAGGCAGGCAGAGCCATGACCCATGAGAGTGCCCATGGCTACATCTTTGGTTTGGGGGTAGTAGAAGGAGCCAAAGGAGAAATTTTTGAGTGAGGACCATTTCCATCAAATGGAGGAGAATGGTGGTGGAGGGGAACAAGTTGGGTGTGTGCCATATGGAGAGTGGTGGTGGAATCTTCATCCATCTTCCTGATACCTGTCTAAAATAGAAACATGCTGTTCAGCACCTTTGTCGCAAGATGGTTGTACAATGGGCCCTCCTTATCCGCAAGGGATTGGTTCCGGGACCCCTCGTGGATACCAAAAAACGTGGATGCTCAAGTCCCTTATTCAACCTGTCTCAATGCGCTGGAACTTAAGACCCAGCGGAACCCCGGACATTATTTAACCTGTCTCAGTGCCGTTGACTTTAGGACCTGAATCTGCAGTGTTTCTGTTCATGAAAATAATCACGATCACGATTGAAAATAAAGTGGAAATAATAAAGCGATCGGAAAGAGGTGAAACACCATCGGTCATTGGAAAAGCGTTAGGCTACAGTCGGCCAACGATCAGAACAATTTTAAAGGATAAAGTGAGAAAGGCCCTACCCCGATGAAAGCTACAATTATTATTAAGCAACACAGTGGTTCAATTATGGGTTTTGGGTTTTTGATCCTGCACATCAACCCAGCACAGATTTCCCGAACCCGGCGCTGAAACATACGTTTCTTAAGTGTTTTATATGCGTAGAAAGGTAAAATATATACTAAGACTAACTGACACTAAATAATACCAGATGTACCTGTTCTGACTTGCTTAGTAAGAGAACTTCAGTTTTTTTTCGATCCCGATCCACGATAACCTACACACATCCTCCTGTATACTTTAAATCATCTCTAGGTTACTTACAATACCTAATACAATGTAAATGCTTTGTAAAATAGTTGCTATACTGCATTGTTTGGGGAATAATGACAAGAAAGAAAAGTCTGTACATGCTCGAACAACAAGTGCTGGAAGAGTACTTCCGGGTTTTCTCGATTCGAGGCTGGTTGAATTCGCACATGCAGATCTCGCGGATAAGCAGGGCCAACTGTACTATTTCCAAGTCCACCAATTTCCAACTCTATAACATTGAGCAAGCTCAATCATGTCTTGGTTTGTCTACTGTTACAACTCTGTATCATGACATATAGATGATTTTTTTTAAAATGGAGGGCTACATAGGAGGGAATAGATTAAAAGGTTGGCACAACATTATGGGCCAAAGGCCTGTACTGTGTATGTTCTATGTCATTTTTACTAGTCCTGTCTGGGACCCCCTACCCTCCCACCCCAAATACATTTTATGCTTCAGATTAAATAACCTTGAGGGTTATTTAAGTCTATGCTACCTTTTCCTTTATAATGTTAAATGGTCCTGTTCATCACCTGTGTATTAGCTATCACACACTGGTTTATATCAGTGGGTTCTAAAATTTACATCTTTGGTTTTTGCCCCTCCCTATTTCTCTGGTCCTTTCCAGTCTTCTGCGATAACTATGCTTGTATCATTTGGACAACTTAATCGTCCATATTGTGTTAAAACTGTGTTTTCAGTTGCCAAAGTTCTTATGATCTGGAATTCCCTCTCAGAACTTCCAGATCCTCTCTGTCTCTTTTCTACTCTAAAACATTTTTTGAAGCTTACAAAGGAATAATTGTTTGTTCTTAGTACTACTACACTGTTTTCATAAAAATAGTGTACTTACTTATCTGCTGATTAAAGAAACCTTTGGTTCAGAGGACACATCTATCCTTACTTAGGGCCCTGATTTTGTTGTCACATTGGTATGCAAGCTCTCCTCAGGTTAGGAGAAGGTTATAGCCCAGACAGTTCACTAGTTAGAAATGTGCTGAGATATTTAACATCTTGCTTTGGCTGTCTGAGGTATCCACCTGCTTCAAGCAGGCTTCAATTTTGCCAATGCCTAAGAAGTACGTGGTAACCTGCTTCAAATACTATTGTCTCGTAGACATAAGAAATAGGATCAAGAGTAGGCCAACCGGCCCATTGAGCCTGCCCTGCTATTCAATAAGATCATGGCTGATCTGTCTGTAAACTCAGCTCCATCTACCTGCCTTTTCCCCATAACCCTTAATTCCCTTACTATGTAAAAACCTATCTAACTGTTTCTTAAATATATTTAGTGAGGAAGCCTCAACTGCTTCCCTGGGCAGAGAATTCCACAGATTCACCACCCTCTGGGAAAAACAGTTTCTCCTCATCTCCGTCCTCAATCTTCTCCCCTGAATTTTTTTTTGTAATTTATTTTTTATTGACGTTCATCATCAAACAAACATTTCCATAAGATGTATTTCAAATATTGTACATATATATCATATAGTCATAAATGCCACAAATCTCCACATAATATTTATCTGAGGTATACACTTACAGAAAAGAGAGGAAAGAAAGAACAAGTGAAAGGAGAAAACTATGTACAAGTAGGGAGTGATCTTTTTTTTTTACAACATATTCATTGATTTGTGAGAATAAAATCAGGCCTATGAGGTGTTATGTAGTTAAACTATTTTTCCCAGTATGAATCAAATTGTTCCAACTTATGATTAACAGATGCTGTTGTTATCTTCTCCATTTTGTAAATGTCCTTTGTACAAACCCCATTTCCAGAAAAGTTGGGATATTTTCCAAAATGCAATAAAAACAAAAATCTGTGATATGTTAATTCACGTGAACCTTTATTTAACTGACAAAAGTACAAAGAAAAGATTTTCAATAGTTTTACTGACCAACTTAATTGTATTTTGTAAATATACACAAATTTAGAATTTGATGGCTGCAACACACTCAACAAAAGTTGGGACAGAGTTAAAATAAGATTGAAAAGTGCACAGAATATTCAAGTAACACCGGTTTGGAAGACTCCACATTAAGCAGGCTAATTGGTAGCAGGTGAGGTATCATGACTGGGTATAAAAGTAGCATCCATCAAAGGCTCAGTCTTTGCAAGCAAGGATGGGTCGTGGCTCACCCCTTTATGCTAAAATTCGTGAGAGAATTGTTAGTCAGTTCAAAAGGAACATTTCTCAACACAAGATTGCAGAGAATTTAGTTCTTTCAGCATCTACAGTACATAATATTGTGAAAAGATTCAGAGAATTCAGAGACACCTCAGTGCGTAAAGGGCAAGGTCGGAAACCACTGTTGAATGCGGGTGATCTTCGAGCCCTCAGGCGGCACTGCCTAAGAAATCGTCATGGTACTGTGACAATTATAGCCACCTGGGCTCGGGAGTACTTCGGAAAACCATTGTCATTTAACACAGTCTGTCGCTGCATCCAGAAATGCAACTTGAAACTCTATTACGCAAGGAGGAAGCCATACATCAACTCTATGCAGAAACGCCGGCGAGTTCTCTGGGCCCGAGCTCATCTCAGATGGACCGAAAAACTGTGGAACCATTTGCTGTGGTCAGATGAGTCCACATTTCAGCTAGTTTTCGGAAAAAGCGGGCGTCGAGTTCTCCGTGCCAAAGATGAAAACGACCATCCTGATTGTTATCAGCGAAAGGTACAAAAGCCAGCATCTGTGATGGTATGGGGGTGCATCAGTGCCCACGGCATGGGTGGGTTGCATGTATGTGAAGGTACATTGACTCTGAGGCGTATATTAGGATTTTAGAGAGACATATGCTGCCATCAAGGCGACGTCCATGCTTATTTCAGCAGGACAATGCCAGACCACATTCTGCACGGGCTACAACAGCGTGGCTTTGTAGACACAGAGTGCGTGTGCTTGACTGGCCTGCTGCCAGTCCAGATCTATCTCCTATTGAAAATGTATGGCGCATCATGAGGAGGAGAATCAGACAACGGAGACCACAGACTGTTGAGCAGCTGAAGTCTTATATCAAGCAAGAATGGACAAAATTTCCAATTGCAAATCTACTACAATTAGTATCCTCAGTTCCAAAACGATTAAAAAGTGTTATTAAAAGGAAAGGTGATGTAACACAATGGTAAACATGCCTCTGTCCCAACTTTTGTTGAGTGTGTTGCAGCCATCAAATTCTAAATTTGTGTATATTTACAAAATACAATTAAGTTGGTCAGTAAAACTATTGAAAATCTTTTCTTTGTACTTTTGTCAGTTAAATAAAGGTTCACGTGAATTAACATACCACAGATTTCTGTTTTTATTGCATTTTGGAAAATATCCCAACTTTTCTGGAAACGGGGTTTGTAATTTCCATCCATGCATTTAAGGTTAAGCTTTCCTGTGATAACCATTTCCTAGTAAGAGTCTTTTTTACCAACCACCAGCAGTATATTCATTAAATATTTATCTCTTTTCAGCCATTCTTGAGGTATATACCCAAAATATATGGTCTTACTTTCTAAGAGTATTTCACATTTAAAGATGTCTTATAGGGCAATGTGTAACCCACTCCAATAGTCTTTGATAATGGGGCATTCCCAGAAAATATGATAATGGTTTGCATTTTGATTTCCACAATTTCTCCAGCAAACAGGGAGGTTACTATCATAATGGGATTTCTGAGAGGGCGTAATTAAATATCTTATTAAGTTTTTCCACCTGAACTCCCTCCATTCCTGTTAACTGGTACACTTCCATTGATACCTCCATATTATTGTCCATTCTTCCTCAGATATAATTATCCCTCCTTCCTTCTCCCATTTTGTTTTAATGTATGAAGTTAAATGTGTTTTAAGATTTGACAAAACCTTATACACGGTTGAAATGATTCTGCTACCATTATCTGAATTATATGCTTTTCTAAATTTCTCTATCAAGCATGTACTTGTCTTGGTTACATTTTTAACTGTCCTATTAACATATTGTCACATCTGTAAATACCGATAAAAGTTTTGTTTTTCTAGTAAGTGTTTCTCTTTAAGCATTTCAAAACTGAACAGTGTTCCTTTCATTATATTGCAAAGAACTGTTATTCCTTTAGCTGTTCAGTCCTTAAATCTAGCATCCAGTTTATTCGGCGTAAAATCCGAGTCATATGCACACCATTTAAGAATTGCAATATCTCCCTCTAGTTTATATTCTTTTAGAATAGTTTTCCATATTTTAAGAGTCCATTTCACCCATGGGTTATCAATAGTATTTATGTACCTTTGTAGGTTGTTATCAGCCGAAATTGCCTATTTGGGGATGGGAAGTACCAGCTCCTCAATGTTTTCCTATTGAGCGTGATATGATGGGTTGCACCAACATATCACAGCTCTCAACTGAGCTGCAGAATAATAATCTCTAAGAGAAGGTAGGCTCCATCCTCCCCTTTTCCTTGGCTAATTGCAAAGTTTTGAGATGAACTCTAGGCCTTTTACCTTGCCAAATACATTTTGATAACATTTTGTTCCATTCATTGAATTGATTTTGATTAATCTCTATTGGTAGGGTCTGAAAGAGATATAATAGTCTGGGCAGTACCGGTATATTTATTTTAATAGATTCCATCCTTGAACTGAGACTAAAAAAGGAATTAGGTTCCATCTTGTTATATCTTCCTTAATTTTTTATATATTGACTGATAATTACATTCTGATAATTTTGCCAAATCTTTTGGCATAATGATGCCCAAATATCGTCTTCCAAGGGACCTACGTTGACTTTAGCCACTCTCTTCTGCTATATATATTTATATAAACTTTTGCTAACTTATAAAGACCTTGCATCAACAGTGATTAAATATTCTGAGAGGTTGGTGATGAAACATATCAACTCTTGCCTGAGAAGTGATTTAAAGCTACTCCAATTTGCCTAGCAGTGCAACAGGTCCACAGCAGATACCATTTCATTGGCTCTTCACTCAACCCTAGAACATCTGGACAGCAAAGGTACAAACATCAGGGCGCTCTTTATTAAATACCATCATTCCCCTCAAAACTAATCAATAAGCTTCAAGTCCTTGACCTCAATACATCCTTATGCAATTAGATCCTGGATTTCCTCACTTGCAGACCCTAGTCAGTTCAGATTGGCAACATCTCCACAATTTCCATTAGCACAGGTGCATCACAGGGCTGTTTGCTTAGCCACCTGCTCTACTCGCTTTACACTTATGACTGTGTGGCTAAGTACAGCTCCAGTGCCATGTTCAAGTTTGCTGTCATAGGCCGAATTAAAGCTGGTGATGAATCAGCAGATAGGAGAAAGTTTGAAAATCTGGCTGAGTGGTGCCACAACAATAAGCTGTCAGCAAGAGTAAGGAGCTGATTATTGATTTCAAGAAGAGGAAACCAGAGGTCCCTGAGTCAGCCAATATCAGAGGATCAGAGATGGAAAGGATCAGCAACTTTAAATTCCTCAGTGTTATCATTTCAGAGGATCTATCCTCTGACCAGCACATAAGTGCAGTTACAAAAAAAGCATGGCAGTGCCTCGATTTGTGAAGATTCGGCATGATACCTAAACTTTGATAAACTTCTATAGATGTGTGGCTGTGAATATATTGACAGGCTGCATCACAGTCTGGTATAGTGGATACGGTCCAGACCATCACGCGTAAGTCCTTTCCACCATTGAGCACATCTATACGGAACATTGTTGCAGTAAAACAGCATCCATCTTCATAATAATAGTAAGTACTTTATTGGTCCTGAGTGGGAAATTATTTTGTTACAGCAGCATTTAAAAACATACTTAGCAATGATAATGAATATAATGTTAACAAATGAAGTACAGAATAATAATATACACGATAACAATTTACCAATGTACAATAATAATGTCCGAAATAATGAAACAGAGACTATTGTACAATGATGTGTGTTTTCCTGTTGCACAGAGATGAACTGTTGTATATGCTAATTGCATTTGGGAGGAAAGATTTTTTATAACAATCCTTGTGACAGCGGAGCTAAATGAATCTGTTCAAAACAGCTCCACTATTTATTCACTAGGTCATGGAGAGGATGTGCCCGATTGTCCATAATGGTTAACAGTTTATTTAGTGACTTCCTCTCCACTACTAACTCAAAGAGTCCGGGTTGTAGCCAAGGACAGATCCAACCTTTCTGATGAGGTATGGCGAGAAGGCAGGGGAGTGGGGATGACTAGAAGAATTGGATCAGCCCAATGGAGCAGACTTGATGGGCCAAATGACCTACTTCTGCTCCTATATCTTATGGTCTTTTTTAGTCGTTTTGCATCGCCAGCACTGACGCTGTTCCCCCAACATAAAGCAGAGAAGACTGCACTCGCTACAACAGACTAGTAAGGGACCTCCAACATCCTGCTGCACGCTCTGAAGGATCTCAGCTTCTTTAGGAAACAGAGTCTGCTCATCCCCTTCTTGCAAACAGCCTTGGTGTTGGCTTTCCAGTCAGGTCTGTTGTCATAGAAACATAGAAAACCTACAGCACAATACGGGCCCTTCAGCCCACAAAGCTGTGCCAAACATGTCTTTACCTTAGAAATTACATAGGGTTACCCATAGTCCTCTATTTTTCTCTTTCAGTATTTTTATTAATATATAAATTGCATGGATATAAATACAAAATTCATAAGGGTACAAATAATATGAATTACATTACATTTAAATCACAGTAATATGATCACAGTGTCCCATATTCCAAATCAATCATGTAGAAAAAAAGATTGAATTATGAAAATGAAATAAAGTAAAATGATTGTATTTTGTTTTTTAAAAAATCTACCCCCACTACCAAAATGAGCTGGTTGGTGGAAAAAAAAGAGGATAAAAACCTTACCATATAATACTGTAATAATAATGGCTCAGATCCATACTTCAGTAACAGTTCAAAGAATATGAAAATAACTCAGAAAGGGTCCCCATAACATTAGAAAATCATGTTTTGAATCAGAAATAGAACAACGAATCTTCTCCAGATCAAGGCACAACATAACTTCAGCTAGCCATTGAACATGAGTGGGCGGGGCAGCCTCCTTCAACTTGAGCAAGATCACTCTCCTGGCCATAAGAGACATAAAGGCCAATACCCGCAAATTAGATGGCTTCAGTTTTGTAATACTATCCTCAACAATACCAAATATGGCAGTCAAGGGATTGGGCTTAAAACTAACATTGAAGAGTACAGAAAAAGTTTGAAATACATCTTTCCAAAATTTTGCAAGGCTCAGACATGTCCAAAGCATACAATTTAGTGTGGCCGCTCCATTAGTACATCTATCACAGTAGGGGGAAATATTTGTGTAGAAACGAGAGAGCTTGTCTTTAGACATATGAACTCTATGTAACACTTTGAATTGTAATAAAGAATGATGAGCACATAATGATGAAGAATTAATCAGTTTTAAAATAGTCTTCCAGTTCTCTTCAGATATGAGAATCTGTAAATCCTTTTCCCAGTCTCCTTTAATTTTATTTAAAGAGGCCTTTTTCAGTCCCAACAGCAGACTGTAATGTGAGATATTGAACTGTTGTCAAAGGTTTTCAGATTAAAGATTGTATCTATTATATTCTTATCTGGACTTGTAGGAAATGTATGTAGTTGGGATCTTAAAAAATCTCTAAAAGTGAGTATTGGAAAGGTTAAATTTCATTGAAAGTTGCAGAAAAGAAGAGAGATTCCCTCCACCAAACAAATCCTGAAAGCCTTTAATACCCGATCTATCCCATTCTTTAAAAGGTAAGTCCATTAAAGATGGTTTAAAAAAACAATTAGAAAAGATGGGACTTGAGAGGGAGAATCTCATTAAACCAAAATGTTTTCTAAACTGTAACCAAATCCTCGAAGTATGTTTGACCACCACATTGTCAGTTAGTTTATTTAAAGATAGAGGAAGCGAGGATCCAAGTAAAGAAGTAATGGAAAATTTCATAACAGAATTGAGTTCCAAAGAAACCCATAGAGGGAATTCTCATGGTTAATGTAATCTATCCAGAACGAAATACTTCGTATATTAACTGCCCAGTAGTATAATCTAAAATTGGGTAAGGCAAAGCCTCCATTCTGTTTGGTTTTTTGAAGATAAACTTTATTTATTTGAGGTTTTTTATTCTTCCATATACAGGAAGAAATAATTGAATCCAAAGAATCAAAAAAAAAAGATTTAGGAATAAAAACAGACACAGCTTGAAAAAGGTATATAAATTTAAGTAAGATATTCATTTTAATAGAATTAATTCAGCCAATCAGTGATAAAGAGAGGCACCAATTAGAAAGTCTTTTTTAACGTAATTCAATAAAGTTTAAAAATTTTCCTTAAATAAATCTTTATAATTAGTGATTACTACTTCTAAATACATAAATTGTTTTTTTAATTTTAAAAGGAAGGTTAATATCAGATGGTATTAAATTGTTTAAAGGAAACAGTTCACTCTTATGTAAATTTAATTTATATCCTGACAACTGACTAAAATTAGTCAGTAAACGGAACACAAATGGTAAAGAGTGTTACGAACCCCATAACTGGGTTACTTACCAGCAAAGATAGAGGTGTCCGTTGGAGTCTGGTGATACTATTTTTAACAGTATTTATTAGTAAAAATACACAAAAATAATATCAATGCAAATATACAGATAATATACGTCGTCAATACTAAACCTAAAAGTGCGGGTATAATAATAATCAATAAGAAATAAGCTCTATCGTTGTCTAGGGGATAATGAATTGTCCAATGGAAATATAAAGTTCGTTTCAGTTCACACAGGCTGCCGTCGTTTGTTTGTCGCTGTGTTGCAATTGTTGGAGAGAGTGAGAGATAGAAGAATGGGAACAGTTACCGCTATTGTTTTTGCCAACCTTCCTTTATGATTTCGATCCGTCGGTGTCTCGTTGTTGTGGCCGTTCAAGTATGACCTCTCCTTTAGCTAAACCGTTCTTCCGTGATCAGCCCGCCACCCAGGCAAGGGAGGACACACACGAGCTCTCACCGGCTTTCGCTATAAAACGCTGTCACTGGATTTCTAGCGTTTCTCCTGGTGTGTCTAAGGGGTGTTCCCCAGACCCCTCTTTTATCCTCACTCACGTGGTCTCAGATGTCAATCAGGTTGGGATGATGCAATCCCTCAACCAGACCACTCTGGTTGTCCCCTGAGGGGTTTCAATGACTAGTACAGTACTCAATACACAATTCCTTCTCCAAGAGACAATAGCAGTAATCAGTGGTTCCGTTCCGCTTTTGTTAGGAGACATTCCACCTTGTTGTGTATTCTGCGTTGCCTATAACAACTGCCTTTGCTGTGATCCTGCGTTTCTCTCTCTCTCACTCATTTCCTGACATGCTGTGTATCTCTCATTTCCTGGGTCTCAGACCCGAAATAACAGCGATCTTGCGATTCTCAAACAGTGGGGGGGGGGGGGGCGACTTTGCTCCCTTCATTCGTAACATTCGTAACAAGAGGTTGTAACATTAGATATAAAAAGCAATAAGTCATCAGCACACTTTATGAATAGTACCTCTCCTTAAAATGCCAGTAATCTCTTTAGACTCTTGAAAAGCAATTGCTAAGGGTTCTAATGCCAAATCAAAAAGCAGAGGGCTCAAAGGACAACTTTGTCTAGTTCCATGTTGGAGTTTAAAGGGTTTAGTTAGTGGGGTTATTTTCTTTTATCAATAAAATTTCCAATCTTTTTTCTATGATTGCTATGAGGAGTTGTAGTTTTTTTTGACCATTTTATATATAACAGCATAATATTTTACCTATTTGATTTTGACATTATATACTTTCTGTTTTTATTATTGCTGATTATATGTCTTTTATATTATCTACTTGCTAAACTCCTCTTCCGATTTGTATATTCTTTATTTGAAAATCAATAAAAAAGATTGAAAAATGAAATGAAAGGGTTTAGAAGTCTGAAGATTAGTAAGAACCCAAGCAGAGGGAAATAAATAAAGTAATTTAATCCAATGAATAAAATTAGGTCCAAAATTAAATTTTTCTAAGGATGTGAAAAGATAATTCCATTCAACTCTGTCAAAGGCCTTCTCTGCATCCAAAGATATCACACATTCTAATATTTCCTTAGATGGAGAATGCTTAACATTTAACAAACACCGTATATTAAAATGGGAATATCGATTTTTAATAAATCCTGTCTGATCATTGGAAACTGTAGAAAATATAATATTTTCAAATCTGCGAGCCAACACTTTAGATAAAATTTTAGTATCAAAATTGAGTAAAGAGAAAGGTCTATATGAAGAACATTCGGTAGGATTCTTATTCTTTTTGAGAATAAGCGAAATGGAAACTTCGTAAAAAGACTGCGGTAATCTTCCTACCTTGAAGGAATCTGTAAGGGTAGAACATAAGTGTGGTATAAGCAAAGAGGAAAAATCCTTATAAAACTCTCCAGAGTCATCAGGTCCTGGGGATTTCCTAGAATGCAATTCTCGAATAGCCTGAGCAACTTGCTCCTGACAACTGGGTTGATCCAATTGCCTACGGTCATCTATTGAAAGATTGGGAATATTTAATTGATCTAAAAAATTATTAATTGCAATACTGTCATTAACAGAGACAGAACTATACAATTTGGAATAAAATTCCCTAAAAGTGTCATTAATTTCAAAGTGGTCAGTTGTCATATCCCCATTAATTTTATGTATTTTTTAAATTTGCTGCTTGGCTATAAATGGCTTCAATTGATTAGCCAGTAGCTTACCAGTTTTATCTCCATGAATATAAAATTGACTACTATCTTTTAAAAGCTGGCCTTCAATTGGAAGGGTTGAAAGGAGATCATATTTAGTTTTCGTTTCAATACGTCTCTTATATGTTTCAGGATCAGGTGCCGAAGCATAGTTACGATCCTGTTGTTTTAACTGATTAGCTAGTTCGTTTCTCTCTTTTAGTTTTTTTAATGATGTTTGCAGAAGAAGAAATAATTTGACCCCAGATATATGCTTTAAAAATATCCCATATAATAAGACTGGACGTCTCTTCTAACGTATTTTCTTCCAAAAAAAAGTAATTCGATTCTTAATAAATTTTAGAAAGTCCTCATCGGATAACAGAGTTAAATTAACTACTCATAGGGATAGGACCAGGAATATTTAAAGATAGAAGTACAGGAGAATGGTCAGAAGTAGCAATCTCTTTATATTCGAATGATAGAATCAATGGAATCATTCAACTGTCAATAAAAAAATAATCAATCCTGGTGTAAGAATGATGGACATAAGAGAAAAAAGAATACTCCCTGTCCGTCGGATGAAGAAAACGCCAATCATCAACCATACCACATTTAGTTAGAAAGGATTAGATAAACAAAGTTGACTTATTAAGTGTGTGTGGCTAGTTTGACAGATGAGCATCTAATACTGGATCTAACCAACAGTTAAAATCTCCTACAATTACAAGAGAGTAAGTACACAAGTCTGGCAGAAATGAAAATAGACGTTCAAAAAATCCTGGATCCTCTACGTTGGGGGCATATACCTTAGCAAAAACAATCAATTTACTGTCTAAACTCACTGATAAAATAACAAATCAACCATTAGGATCTGAAACAACTTTAAGTTGAACAAAGGAAACTGTATTATCTACAAAAATCTCACCTCCACGTGATTTTGCATTAAACGAAGAATGGAATTGCATACCCTTCCACCGAGTAAAAAAACTCTGTGTTTCTTGTAAAAAAAAAAATGGGTGCTTTAAATTTTTTAATATAAGCAAACACTTTGTTCCTTTTAATGGGATGACTCAACCCTTTCACATTCAAACTAAATAAGTTAATATTTCGGCAACACACACAAAATGCTGGTGGAACGCAGCAGGCCAGGCAGCTCCCAGTGTGACCTTTTATATATTGGTGAGACCCGACGCAGACTGGGAGACCGTTTTGCTGAATACCTACGCTCTGTCTGCCAGAGAAAGCAGGATCTCCCAGTGGCCACACATTTTAATTCCACGTCCAATTCCCATTCTGATATGTCCATAGCCTCCTCTACTGTCAAGATGAAGCCACACTCAGGTTGGAGGAACAACACCTTATATACCGGCTGGGTAGCCTCCAACCTGATGGCATGAACATTGACTTCTCTAACTTCTGTTAATGCCCCTCCCCTTCTTACCCCATCCCTGATATATTTAGTTTTTTTTCTCTCTCTGCCCATCACTCTGCCTGTTCTCCATCTCCCTCTGGTGCTCCCCTCCCCCTTTCTTTCTCCCTAGGCCTCCTGTCCCATGATCCTTTCCCTTCTCTAGCTCTGTATCTCTTTTGCCAATCACCTTTCTGGCTCTTAGCTTCATCCCACCCCCTCCGGTCTTCCCTTATCATTTCAAACCAGCCACACACACTTAATAAATCAGCATTTTCCCCTCCCCCTCCTACTTTCAAATCTCTTACTATCTTTCCTTTCAGTTAGTCTTGACGAGGGGTCTCAGCCCAAAATGTCAACAGCACTTCTCCCTATTGATGCTGCCTGGCCTGCTGCGTTCCACCAGCATTTTGTGTGTGTTGCTTGAATTTCCAGCATCTGCAGATTTCCTCGTGTTTGCCATGTAATTAAGAGATCTGGCCATAAGTTATTAAAACTAGAAAGCAAATTGTAAGGTAAGGTAGTCAAACAGACAGTCATATAATCAACCCAACACAGCTCCCAGAAAGAAATAGACCCTAACTCCTCCCCCACCCAAAGCCAGAAGGCTGACCAATAGGCAGTCAGCGAGCTAAGAACTAAGTTCGCTCCCCAAAAAATCCCGTTGACGGAAACTCCGGTCCTTCAAGGTCAAATATGTCCCTACCTAAGACACAACATAGAAAGAAAAATAACTCCGTATTCAAAAATATAAAAGGGTCAATTTAAACAAATTCAAAGAAAGCTATATTAAAATAAAGCCTCAAAAAGGGATTGTTACGAACCCCGTAACTGGGTGTCTTACCAGCAAAGATAGAAGTGTCCGTTGGAGTCTGGTGATACTATTTTCAACAATATTTATTAGCAAAAATATACAAAATAATATCAATACGAATATACAGAGAATATACGTTAGCAATACTAAACCTAAAAGTGCGGGTGTAATAATAATCACTAATGAAACAAGCTCTATCGTTGTCTAGGGGATAATGAATTGTCAGATGGAAATATAAAGTTCAGTTCAGTTCATGCTGGCTGCGGTAGTTGTTGGTTGCGGTGTTTCAATTGTTGGAGAGAGAGAGAGAGAGAGAGAAAATGTGTGAATAGTAACAGCTATTATCTTGCCAACCTTCCTTTACGATTTTGATCCGTCGATGCGTTGTTATTGTGGCCATTCACGTATGACCCCTCCGTCCTTTAGCTAGACCGTTCTTCCGTGGTGGACTCGTCACCCAGGCAAGGGTGGACACACACACAAGCCCCCACTGGTTTCGCTACAAAACATTGAGAGTTAAAATTTACCAATCCTTCGTTCGGTCTCCGATCTCCCACCCTGTCTCGTGGGGGTTCTGATGCTCACTAGCGTTTCTCCTGGTGCGTCTGAGGGGTGTTACCCCAGACCTCACTTTTATCCCCACTCACGGGGTTTCAGGTGTCAATCAGGTTGGGATGATGTAACCCATCAAACCAGCCCACTCTGGTTGCCCCCTGAGGGGTTTCAATGAATAGAACAGTACCAAGTACACAATCCTTCTCCAAAAGACAATAGGAGTAATCAATGGTTCCACTCTCCTTTTGTTAGCTGTGTCTCTCTCATTAACTTTCATGAGCTGTTATCAATAACAACTGCCCTAGCAGATTTCCTTTTGTCTCTCTTACTTCCTGGTTAGCAGCATCGAAATAGTAGCGATTTGTAATTTTCCAAAAGGGGAGGGGGCATGGGCGACTGCACCCTTCTGCCCATCAGAGCTGTTCATCCTTCGTAACAGGATATAATGAAAAAGTTATCAAAAATATATATCAAAAGACAGTATATGAACATCCAAAACGTAAGCTTATTGAAACCTTATTTCAGATTCATATTAACAGAAGAAAAAACTAATCAAATATGAAATATAAGTTTTGGACTTCTGCCTTTAGAAACTCTTTTGCATCTTCAACCGACTTTATTCTTCTTTGCAATCCGTTCTTCAAAACAATACTCAGACGAGCTGGAAACCAAAGGGATGGTTTAAATCCTTTATCGTACAGTTCCAACATGACTTCTTTGTATTTCATACGATCAGCCATGACTTCAGGCGAATAGTCTTCCACAAATCTGACCTCGTAACCATGAAAATCGATCATTCCTAGTCGACAGGTATGGCGAATTAAACGGTCCTTAATACAAAATTCATGAAAACTTAGAATGACCGGCCTGGGTCTCTCTGCCAATGACAATGGCTTCGAAGTCGGCGAGTGATATGTTCGATCGAGCTTCGGCTCAGAAGTGAATAAAGCAGGGCGTAATTGTTTCAGAAAGTTTGCAAAGTACTTCGTAGGGTCAGCGCCTTCAATTGATTCTTTAAGACCCAGAATTCATAAATTATTTCTCCTGTTTCTATTTTCTAAACTAATAATCCTTTTCATCATTTTTTCATTGGATAAGGATAACTCTTTGTAGAGTTTAATTGTATCTTCAACATCCTCCAAGTGTCACCAGTTTTGCAGTATTTTCCTAAATTCGATTCTCATGCTCAGTTAGTTTGATTGTATACAATTTGCTGTTAAGTCATTGTAACTCCTCAGAAAATATCAATTTTTGCCGTTTAAGGAAATCGCTGATAGAAGCCAAAGTGACTGGGGATTCATCTTCTGTTTCTCTTTCTTTTGCAAAAGTTTTTTTTTTCCCAGCCATAGTAGAGCAGTATTAAAATATAATAAGATTTCAAAAAAAAACTGGTAGGAGACAATAAAGTAAGTAGGGTAGGAGCAATCTAAGATGATGTTACTCCATCGGCTGCCAACAGAGCTCTCGTCTTCTATTTTTCTAAGCTTCATGTACCTATCCAGGAGTCTCTTAAGAGTTGTGAAGGTGAACACCCAAGTATTTGTATTCCACTACTGGAACTCTTCATCCTAAAATCAATCACTATCTCCGTGGTTTTGGCCACTTTCAGGAGCAGGTGATTCCTTGTGCACCACTCTACAAACTTGTCCACTAGTCCTCTGTACTCTGACTCCTGCCCATCTCTGATACACTGTAGAGTCATCAGAGAACTTCTGCAAATGATGTCTTAGATTTGTACTGAAAGTCTGAGGTGTACCTGGTGACCTGAAACAGAGAAAGGACAGTCTCTTGTGGCGCTGCAGTGCCATTCATTGCCATCTTAAACAGAGAGCTACTGTGGTGAACTATATATACCTGTCTGGACACGCCCCCCCCCTGCTGACTGCTCCTGTGGCTCCTCCCACGGACCCCAGTATAAAGGTGATTGGAGGCACAGCCCCGGCCTCAGTCTCCAGGATATTGTGTGGCGGTCACTTGCTGCTTGTTCTTTCTTCCAGCCAATAAAAGCCAATATCTCGCCTCACGTCTCCGAGAGTTATTGATGGTGCATCAGCTACCCAGCCATAGAAACTAGTATCTAGCTGTCCTTCACCATCTGGGACATGCCCTCTTCTCATGACTACCGTAAGGGAGAGGAAGACCGTCAGCCTTCTGCAAAGTCTATGAAACCCTGATCCCTCTCTCACTATTTTGCCTTTGCACTATTTAAAATTTTTTATTGTAATTTGTAACTAATTTTAAATCTTGCATTGTACTGCTGCCACAAAACAAGTTTCATGACATATGTCAATGATAGTAAACCTGATTCTGATTCAGGTAGTTTATAGCTAAGGTTTTGTCAGAGTACTTTTCAGCAATTTGTAAAAATTTGGATCATTGAGCAGAGATGAAGGTGGGGGTGATCATTCTCGCATTTACGCATGCTTCAAGCAGTTATGGGGGAATGCACTGACTAAAATTGTGCCATTGTTGGTTTTCCTTTTAAATTAAGGTGTTTCTAACATGTTGGTATTGACAACACATTTTTATGTCCTGGAGGGCTTTTTAATTTCAACTGCATTATTTACCAAAATTCCTCTCATGCCTTTATTATTCTGCTCTAATATTTTACAGGTAAAATACTATTCCAGTTCTGGTGTGTTTCAGTCTGCAGCTGCTACTGGAAAGGAGTCAATTCTGAGCAGAAAGCGGCCATTTGTTGGGCGATGCTGTCATGTGTGTTCTCCATTAAGCAGGGTAATTATAGTAATAGGTAAAATGCAGTAATAAAATACCTTTTGTATTCTTGCCATGCATGAATTGTATTACAGCTAAGTAATTAATGCTTAGCTCCATTAATTTGGTATTGGTATCCACTCAAAATGACTCACCAGATTTATGTGGTGACCATTTTTGACCATTGAAGCAGAATTAATCCAGTAAATCCATTGATTTTAATTGGGGAGACAACTTTTTTCTTGGAGAATGTAGAAAAACCAGAACACATTTGTGTGCTTTCTGTTACACATTTTCTCAAGATTCAAGATTCAAAAACTTTTTTGCCATTCTAACCGCAAATCAGCTCTGCAGGGCAGAATGAGACAGCGTTTCCCAGGGGCAAGTGCAATCATAACATAACAACGCAACACTAAATAATAAACATAACAATAAATAGTAAAACACAACAACCACATATCGGTTAAAATCAAGTAATAAGTGTCCAGTGCAAGTTAAAAGTGTCCAAAACAGAGTCAGGTAGAGCAGCTATTTAGCAGTCTGACTGCCTGTGGGAGGAAGCTGTTTAGTAGCCTTGTGGTTTTTGTTTTGATGCTCCTGTAACGTTTGCCTGATGGTAGAAGAACAAACAGTTTATGGAGAGGGTGTGAGGGGTCTTTAATGATGTACCGTGTCTTCTGGAGGCATCGACTCTGAAAGAGGTCTTGGACAGAAGGTAGGGAGACCCCAATAACCTTCTCTGCTCCCCTAACCACCCTCTGCAAAGCTTTTTTGTCGGAAGCACTGCAACTGGAGTACCAGGTTGTGATGCAGAAGGTCAGCACACTGTCAACCACGCCTCTGTAGAATGTAGTTAAGATGTTAGTGGGGAGTGATGCTTGTTTAAGTCTCCTCAGTAAGTGCAATCTCTGTTGGGCCTGTTTCACAATCCCAGTGGTGTTCCTGGACCAGGTGAGATTGTCCGAGATCTGCACCCCAAGGAACGATGTTTTCCACTCTGTCCACTGTGGAGCCGCTGATGCTGAGGGGTGAGTGCTCAGGCTGAGACTGTCTGAAATCAATGATTATCTCCTTGGTTTTGGTGACATTAAGCATCAAGTTGTTGTCACTGCACCAGCTCTCTAGGTGTTTGACCTCCTCCTTGTACATTGTTTCATCATTTTTGCTGATGAGCCCCACCACTGTGGTATCATCAGTAAAGTTAATGATCAGGTTCCCCTTGAATCTGGCTGCACAGTCATGTGTTAGCAGTGTAAACAACAATGGGCTGAGCACACAGCCTTGTGGGGATCCAGTGCTCAGTGTGATGGAATCAGAGATATTCCTGCCAACATGGACTGACTGTGGTTTCTCCGTGAAGAAATTCAGAATCCAGCGACACATGACAGTGTTAAGGCCAAGCAGCGACAGTTTCTCCACTAGTCTCTGCGGGATGATGATATTGAACGCTGAACTGAAATCAATGTACAGGATTCTGGCATAAGTGTCTTTATTGTCCACGTGAGAGAGAGCTGTGTGCAGTGTGGTGGATATTGCGTCCTCCTTAGAGTGATTTGGACGATAAGCAAACTAGAGGATCCAGCGATGAGGGGAGGCTGGCTGTGATATGAGGCTTGACAAGCCGTTCAAAACATTTCATCACTATGGGGGTCAGGGCGACGGGACAGTAATCATTCAGACAGGCTACAACTGATTTCTTTGCTACAGGGATGATTGTGGAGGTTTTGAAGCATCTGGAGACAATGGCTTGTCTAAGGGAGATGTTGAAAATGTCTGTCAGGACATCTGCTAATGCATCAGCACATTCTTTGAGCACACGTCCAGGAATATTGTCGGGACCTCCCGCTTTTCGTGGGTTGACCCTGGCAAGAGTCCTCCATGTGTGCTCTGAATCAATGATTGGAGCCGGCTGGTCAGATGGTAAGAAGGGACTGGCTCTCCCCTTTGCTATAGAGTTTGATGCTTCGAAGTGTGCAAAGAAATTGTTGAGCCTGTCTGGAAGAGAGGCGTCGCTGTCATCAGTTTTCTGCCTGATCTTGTAGTCTGTCAGAGCTTGAATTCCCTGTCACATCCGTCTGGTGTCACCTGTGTCACAGAAGTATCCATGTATTTTGCCCGCATAGGCCCTTTTCACTTTCCTGATCCCTAGTGAAAGCACAGTCCTGGCTGATCGAAGCGCACTCCTGACCCCCTATCTGTAGGCTGTGTCAAGGGCCTTCAGTAGCGAATGCACCTCTGTTGTCATCCATGGCTTTTGATAACCACGTGCGGTGAAGGTTTTCATCACAGTGACATCCTCCGTGCATTTGGCTATGTAGCTACCGTAATTACTGCCTTAGCATACTCCTCAATGTCTGTATGGTTATCATAGGAGGCTGCTGTCTTAAATATGTCCCAGTCTGTGTGCAAGCTTGTTTCCTGATGTCCTGGAAGTAAAAATTTTAACTTTAGTGTACAGGATATAGTTCAACAAGGAGCATATTGATGAGACTAAAGATAAAATTTTATAGTTGAATGTGTTTAATTTTATAAAATGCAGTTTAATATTGTACATGAGTACTTTTAAATAGTAATTTTGAAACATCTTCAAGTTGCAGGCTGTGATGTGCTGGACTGACAGATATTTCAGCCTATTATTACAAGGAGTTCTGTTAATACTCATAAGATCCTATACTTCCTGACTGGGAGACCTCAGTCAGTCTGGATCGGGAGCAGCATCTCCAACACCATCACGCTGAGCACAGGAGCCCCCCAGGGCTGCATGCTCAGTCCACTGCTGTTCACTCTGCTGACACATGACTGTTCTGCAACACACAGCTCGAACCACATCATCAAGTTCGCCAATGACATGAGCGTGGTGGGTCCCTTCAGCAAGAACGACGAGTTAGCTTACAGAGAGGAGGTGCAGCAGCTAACAGACTGGTACAGAGCCAACAACCTGTCTCTTCATCTGAACAAAACAAAAGAGATGGTTGTTGACTTCACGAGGGCACGGAGCAACCACTCCCCCGCTGAACATCAACAGCTCCTTGGTAGAGATCGTTAAGAGCACCAAATTTCTTGGTGTTCACCTGGCGGAGAATCTCACCTGGTCCCTCAACACCAGCTCCAGAGCAAAGAAAGCCCAGCAGTATCTCTGCTTTCTGCGAAAGCTGAGGAAAGTCCATCTCCCACCCCCCATCCTCATCACATTCTATAGGGGTTGTATTGAGAGTATCCTGAGCAGCTGCATCACTGCCTGGTTTGGAAATTGCACCATCTCGAATCACAAGACCCTGCAGCGGATAGTGAGGTCAGCTGAGAAGATCATCAGGGTCTCTCTTCCCACCATCACGGACATTTACACTACACGCTGCATCCGCAAAGGAAACAGCATTATGAAGGACCCCATGCACCCATACAGTCTCTTCTCCTTCCTGCCGTCTGGGAAAAGGCTCCGAAGCATTCGGGCTCTCACGACCAGACTATGTAACAGTTTCTTCCCCGAAGCTATCAGACTCCTCAATACCCAGAGCCTGGACTGACACCTTGCCCTATTGTCCTGTTTATTATTTATTGTAATGCCTGCACTGTTTTTGTGCACTTTACACAGTCCTGTGTAGGTCTGTAGTCTAGTGTAGCTTTCTCTGTTGTTTTTTATGTAGTTCATTCTAGTTTTTGTACTGTGTCATGTAACACCATGGTCCTGAAGAACGTTGCCTCATTTTCACTATGTACTGTGCCAGCAGTTATGGTCGAAATGACAATAAAAGTGACTTGACGACTTGAAGAGCATAAGAAATAGGATTGGGAGTAGGCCATCCGGTCCATTGATCCTGCTCCACCATTCAATATGATTATGGCTGATCTGGTCATGGACTCATCTCCACCTACCTGCCTTTTCTCCATAACCCTTAATTACCCTATTATGCAAAAATCTATCCAGCCTTGTTTTAAATATATTTACTGAGGTAGCTTCCACTGCTTCATTGGGCAGAAAATTCTACAGATTCACGATTTGATGGGAAAAGCAGTTCCTCCTCATCTCTGTCCTAAATCTACTTCTCTGAATCTTGAGGCTATGTCCCTTAGTTCTAGTCAGACCTACCAGTGGAAACCACTTTCCTCCCTCTGTCTTATCTATCCCTTTCATGATTTTATGTTTCTACAAGATCTCCTCTCGTTCTTTTGAATTCCAGCAAGCATAGTCCCAGGCCATTCAATCTCATAGACTTAATCCCTTTTCTCTGGAACCAACCTGGTGAATCTCCTCTGCAGTGCCTCCAAAGCCAGTATATCCTTCTTCAAGTAAGGAGACCAGAACTGCACATAGTGCTCTAGATGTGGCCTCATCAATACCCTGTACAGTTGCAGTATAACCTCTCTCCTCTTAAATTCAATATCTCTAACAATGAAGGCTTTGCTTTCTTGATAGCCTGCCCTACCTGCAAACCAACCTTTTGTGATTCATGCACAAGTACTCCCAAGTCCCTTTGCACAGTAGGATGTTGCAATTTTATACCATTTAAATAATAATCTGCTTTTCCATTTTTCCATCCAAAGTGGATGACCTCACATTTACCAACATTGTATTTCATCTACCAGGCCCCAATCACTTAACTTATATCTCTGCAGACTCTGAATATCTTCTGCACAGTTTGATTTTTCACTCAATTTAGGATCATCAGCAATCTTAGAAACACTGCATTCAGTCCCCTCTTCCAGATAATTAATGTCTATCATGAACAGTTGTGGACCCAGCACTGACGCCTGCAGCATACCGCTCACCACCGATGGCCAACCAGAGTAACACCCATGTTTCCCAACTCTCTGCTTTCTATTAGTTTACCAATCCCCTTATCCATGCTAATACATCACCCCAACTCTATGCATCCTTATCTTATGAATAAGTCTTTTATGCAGCACCTTATCAAACATCTTCTGAAAATCCATCCATCCAAGTAACATCCATCTGTTCCCCTCTATCCACTACGCTTGTTATATCCTCAAAGAACTCCAGTGAGTTCATCAAACAGTCCTGACGAAGGGTCTCAGCCCGAAACGTTGACAGCGCTTCTCTCTATAGATGCTGCCTGGCCTGCTGTGTTCCACCAGCATTTTGTGTGTGTTGTGGCCTATAGTTACTTGCCTTTTGCCTACTTGTATTTTGTACAGTGATGTGATATTCGCTGTCTTCCAATCTGCTGGGACCTACCCAGAGTCCAGAGAATTTTGGTAAATTATCACCAAAGCCTCTACAATAACTTCTACCATTTCTTTCAGTACCCTGGGATGCATTCCATCAGGACCAGGGGACTTGTCTATCTTCAGGCCCACAAGTTTGCTCAGCACTACCTGTTTGTGATGGCTATTATATCGAGGTTCTCATAACATCTCTCTTTGGCGTGTTGGACGTGTCCTCCACCTTGAAGACTGACACAGGATAGTCATTCAAAGCCTCTGCCATTTCCTCATTACCCAATATCAATTCCCCCTTCTCGTTCTCCAAGGCACCTATATTCTCTTTAGGCCGCTCTTTTCCACTTTATATAATTATAAAAACTTTTACTCTCTATATTTTGTGCTAGTATATTTTCATAATCCATTTTCCTTTTCCTTATTGCTTGCTTTGTGGTTCTTTGTTGCTTTTTAAAGTTTTCCCAATCTTCCAATTTCTCACTTCTCTTGGGGATTTTGTATGCATAAGCTTTTAGTTTGATGCCTTTTATTTCCTTAGTTAACCAAGGCTGGTTCTCCCCAACCTTACTGTCCTTGCTTTTAACTGGAATATACTTTTGTTGAGCACTGTGAAAACTCTCCTTGAAAGTCTTTCACTGTTCCTCAACTGTCCCACCATATAGCCTGAGTTCCCAGTCTACATTAGTCAAATCCTCCTTCATCCCATTGTAGTCTCCTTTGTTTAGGCATAATACACTGTTTTTTTAGATCGAACCATTGCATCCCTCCACTTCTATGAGAAACTTAATCATGCTGTGATCACTCTTCCCAAGAGGATCCTTAACTACAAGATCACTAATTTTACCTGTCTCATTACAGAGGACCAGATCTAAAATAGTATATTTCTCTGTAGGTTCAGTAACATGCTGTTCAAGAAAGCCATCATGAATGCATTCTATGAATTCCTCTTTGAGAGTGCCTTGACCAACTTGATACGCCCAATCAATGTGCAAGTTTCAAAAAGTGCCCTTACACTCATGCTTTTAAAATCTTGTAATCTATTTTGTACTTTTTTTACTTCACTCTTACTCCAACTTTTAAGTTTTTTTAATATTATACTAGTATATTAAATATTTTACAGTAGTGTAATACATTTTTAGTGAAGCCAGTGAATTTAAAAGCGACACGAGAACCAGAGTCCTGGTGAGTTTTAAAAGAGCACAAGAACCAGGACCCTATTGAGTCAGAAGCCAAGCCATCAAAATTTTCAAACAATGTGATCGCAGATTATGGGAATTGTACTATATTATATTATACTGCAAATTTTATGCTTGTTGAAGTAAGTAATTCTTGAGTCAACAAATGGAATAAGTTCTGCATTTTGCACTTAATGCCAGGATAGATGCAGAGTAAAATTGTTCACATTGCCACACATACCCGTCTTTTTTTAAAAATTAAAGTAGTTAAGTTGAGTAAATTTTATTATTTAGGCATGTACTACCTAGATGCAGGTGGGAATAGGACAGCCAGGTGATAAGATTTCCCAAAATGTGGCTGGAGGATGGAACAGTCGGCTTTCTTGATGATAAGAATCATGTTTTTTTTTCCATACATCCTCTCCCTTTCCATATAAACATTGATTGTTTACTCTTAGACCATTGCTCAAATGATAACCATTAAGTAGTTATATAGAATGAAATGTTGTGCAAGCATGATCTTTCTTTTCAACCCAAACCCCCCCCCCCCCCCCCCCCATCAATTCAGTAAGTCATGAGAAGTTCAGGGATACTGGTTAGAACATGTGTAGACAGACACCCAGATAGTTTTAGCAGGCTGTTAAGTGAAGGGAATATCTTTGAGTTTATTCCTGCCTTGGTTTGATATGCATATTTGCATTTGAGATGGATTTTGATGGATTGCATTTATGCTTTGTTTAACTTTTGTCTCCCTAATCTATAAAAAACGAACATAGAGCCCTGAATACATTCGTGACTCTAGCTTGATAATTCATCAGAGAATAGTGAAAGTTGAAGAATGGGCATGTTTATTTCACTTGGAACTTGTTCAGCAAAGTGGAGACAGTAGTCCCAAAAATCTGAGCTGGAATCAAACTCCTATCAGTCATGAAATGCTTATGTCACATAACCTAAATCGTACCAATGTGTTAGTGAACTATTCAGAATGTCAAAGCTTGGCTAAAGAAATACATTTGCTAGAAATTTCTTTTGCTTGTATTTTGCACACAGTAAATATGACTTCAGTGCTTTGTCCTTTTGTTACCTAGGATAAACTATTTAATGCCAGCATCCCTTCCCAAGGACTACGGAATGTTATTTATATTAATGAAACCCACACCAGGTATGATCTGAATCTTCAACATAATATTAGATGGTGTTTTCTCTGTTTAATAAATCAGTGTTCAATAAGCATATTGATATTATATTACCTCACTTGGCTGTGTGTCTGATTTGACATGAGGATGATGCCTCATTCAATTTTTGTACAATGTCTTAAGAATTGACAAGTATGAGAAGTACAGTCTACTCATGGATAGTCAACATGGCTTTGTGAAGGGAAGATCATGCCTCATGAGCCTGATTGAGTTTTTTGAAGAGGTAATAAAAGAAATTGATGAGGGTAGGGCAGTGGATGTTGTCTACATGGACTTTAGCAAAACATTTGACAAGGTCCCTCATGAGAGACTCATCCAGAAAGTCATGAGGCATGGGATAAGTGGAACCTTGGCTGTTTGGATAAAAAATTGGCTTAAAGGAAGAAAGCAGAGGGTGGTTGTAGAAGGAAAGTATTCTGTCTGGAGGTCGGTGACTAGTGGAGTGCCGCAGGGATCTGTCCTGGGACCCCTGCTATTTGTGATTTTTATAAATGACCTGGATGTAGAGGCGGAAGGATGGTTGAGTGAGTTTGTGGATGACACGAAGATTGGAGGAGTTGTGGATGGAGCTGTAGGTGGTCAAAGTTTACAAGAGGATATAGACAGGCTGCAGAGTTGGGCAGAAAAATGACAGATGGAGTTCAATCTGGATAAGTGTGAGGTGATGCATTTTGGAAGGACAAACCAGAAGACAGGATTAATGCTCAGTTACTTAAGAGTGTGGATGAACAAAGGGACCTTGAGGTTCAAATCCATACATCCCTCAAGGTCGCTGCACAGGTTGATAGGGTAGTTAAGAAGGCCTATGGGATGCTAGGCTTCATTAACAGGGGGATTGAGTTCAAGAGTAGAGAGGTCATGTTGCAACTCTACAAATCTCTGGTGAGACTGCACTTAGAATATTGTGTTCAATTCTGGTCACCTCATTATAGGAAGAATGTGGAAGCTATGGAGAGGGTGCAGAGGAGCTGTACCAGGATGTTGCCTGGATTGGAGAACAAGTCATATGAAGCAAGGTTAGCAGAGCTGGGACTTTTCTCTTTGGAGCGTAGAAGAATGAGAGGGGACTTGACAGAGGTCTACAAGATTATGAGAGGCATTGATAGGGTGGATAGTCAGTACCTGTTTCCCAGGGCACCAGTAGCAAACACCAGAGGGCATATGTACAAAATTAAGGGAGGGAAGTTTAGGGGAGACATCAGGGATGTTTTTTACACAGAGGGTTGTGAGTGCCTGGAATGACTTGCCAGGGATGGTGGTGGAGGCTAAAACATTAGGGGTATTTAAGAGCCTCTTGGACAGGCACATGGATGAAAGAAGAATGGAGGGTTATGGATTTAGTACTTTTTTTAAGGATTACATGGGTCGGCACAACATGGAGGGCTGAAGGGCCTGTACTGTGCTGTAGTGTTCTATGGTTCTGTGGTTCTATGACAATTGAATGAGCATAGTTACATTCATCCTGATGTAATAATAGATAAATAATAAGATAACGCCCTTTGCAAAGAAAATATTTCTGATTAACTAAAAGAGATTTTATATTTTGTTCCTAGTCCCAAAAAGTGCTGCATTGGTAAATTTTTACACAGAATGCTAAATATTCATGTCTTTAACATTTGAAGTCAGTTGAGCTAATACCCAAATCAAACTATGCAAATAAAAGTTGAGTCAGATTTTCTTAAGTTTATAAGCAGGTTGCTGCAGAAGTTTGAAAATGTGTTGGCTTTTTCTACCATTAAGTCTTTGCCAAAGCAACAATAACATTATAAGAAAAGTATGATTTCCTCAGTAATCACCCAAGATCATGCTAACATTAAATTGTATTAAGTTGGACTGTTACAAATCAGTACAGTGGCTTTTATCTGAGATTTTTCAGCTGTTTACTGGCATCCAAAGAGAGTTTGAGTTTCTGCTTGTTGTTAGCTGGAAATGATGTCATCAAAGGGCTATGTCATGCTCCCTGTCCAATTTGCATCTTTCATTGGGAAATGATGTGTAGTACTGTCAGGGCAAAAGAAAGCAGAAAAAAACAAGCAGGAATGGGAAGAAGGTAACTCAATTTGCAGTAGACAGCTGTTGTACACTTGTTCCCAAGAGACAGTGTTGCAACTTGAAAAATATTTATCTTAAAATTATGACCAAGCAGAATTTTTATTTATACTTTACTAATATCACTTTTAAAACTGAACATTTAAAAGGAAGATATGCTCTTTGTTATCAGTGAGCAAACACATTAATTATTTGCTGGTTTGGGGCAATTATATAATTCATCTTTTTTTTACCTCATTTTTATTTATCGATTAGATATCGAGGCTGGTTGGCCCGGCGTCTCTGCTATGTCTTGTTTATTCAGGAAAGAGATGTGCATCGTGATATGTTTCCCAGGAATGTTATTGAGAACGTTTTAAACAGCAACAGGTATGGAGAGCTGAATACTACTGATCGGAAGATTTACAATGTGACAGACCACCACATACTGTGTTAGTTTCTCTCTCCCGCCACTATCCCTGCTTACAATGTTTGATTTTTTTTATTATTCATTAATGAACAAATTAAATAAATGTTAAGGTTTTCCCCTATTATTTTATTTTAAATCAGGAAAACAACTTGGAAAGTAGTGCATTTGCCCTTTAGATTCTTTGATGGCATCATAATGCATTGATGATTTGATAGAATGGATGCAGTCACTGACATGTCATGTTAATGGTTTAGTGTCACTTGTGGGATATACTTAAACAGATCTCTAATCTTGGGTGGAGTTTTGTGATACAAGCCAAGTTAAAATCTCAGAAGGGTTACCTTGGTTATTTTCCACAGTTAGACAAAGAATCATGCCAAAGAAATTGTGATCTTTACAAGTACTTTATATTGATAAATCAAACAACTTGGCTATTTTAATCTCATAAGTTTTCAGTTGAAGCATAGAAGATGGTCAAGATGTATGAATCTCGAGCAGCTAATTTTTCTAAAATTGATCAGCAGCCATTCTGTTCTTGAGTGGTTGCCAGCAAATCAGGTTCAATTCTGCCACTGTCCGTCAGGAGTTTGTACATTCTAGGGTGGCGTGTTAGTGTAGTGGATAGCACACCACTGATACAGCGCCAGCAATCTGAGTTCATTTCGGCTGTTTGTGAGGAGTTTATGCATTCTCCCCATCATTGCATGGGTTTCCTCTGATGCTCCAGTTTCCTCCCACATTCCAAAGATGTATAGGTTAGTAGGTGTTATGGAGAAATTTTCATTAAACATCATAACTATCTCATGTGACTCAAGACATAGGCAGTTCTGCAGATCACTAAGGGACCTACTGTCTCCCCAGCTACCCTTTTATTCTAAATATAGCTATAGAACCCGGTTGGATTTTCTTTAACCTTATTTGCCAGCTCCATCTCAACTCTTCCTTGTGTTCAACAATAAAATATATTTGTTTTTTAACTTCTATATGCTGTTTTCAAATGTTATTAATCTGAAATGTTTAATCAGTTTCTCTTTCTTGATTTTAGAACTGAAAAGTTCACTTATTTCTCTGTCTGCACATATACTGCCTGGTCTACTGAGTATGTTATTTATTTTAGTTTTCCAATATCTGCAGTTTTTGGCTTCCCAAGAAGTTTAAATGCATCTTTATATGGTTAAATTTGCAACTCTTTTAGGAATCATTTAATTTTTAAAAATGCCACAGTGAAAGCTGCAGAGTAGGGCAGACTGGTTTTGAAATGTACTGTAATTTCAAATGTATGCAATCTCAATGGCTCTTCACACGGTCTTGGACCACCTGGACCATACAAACATCTACGCTCTTCATCGACTATAGCTCGGCATTTAACACCATCATTCCCACAATCCTGATTGAGAAGTTACAGAACCTGGGCCTCTGTACCTCCCACTACAATTGAATCCTCAACTTCTTAACCGGAAGACCACACTCTGTGCAGACTGGTGATAATTTCTCCTCCTCGCTGACGATCAATACTGGTGCAACTCGGGTGTGTGCTTATCCCACTGCTTTACTCTCTCTATACCCGTGACTGTGTGGCTAGGCATAACTCAAATACCATCTATAAATTTGGTGATCATACAACCAATGTTGGTAGGTGATGAGAGGGTGTACAGGAGCGAGATATGCCAACTAGTGGTGTCGCAGCAACAACCTTGCACTCAACTTCAATAAGACCAAAGAGCTGACTGTGGAAGTCAGGAAGGCTAAGACGAAGGAACACATACCAATCCTCATAGAGGGATCAGAAGTGGAGAGAGTGAGCAGCTTCAAGTTCTTGGTTGTCAAGATCTCTGAGGACCTAACCTGGTCCCAACATATTGATGCAGTTATAAAGAAGGCAAGACAGTGACTATACTTCATTAGGAGTTTGAAGAGATTTGGTATGTCAACAAAAACACTCAAAAGCTTCTGTAGATGTACTGTGAAGAGCATTCTGACAGGCTGTATCACTGTCTGGTATTGGGGGTTGGGGGGTGCTACTGTACAGCACCAAAATAAGTTGCAGAGAGTTGTAAATTTAGTCGGCTCCATCTTGGGCACAAGCCTACAAAGTACTCAGGACATCTTCAAGGACTGGTGTCTCGTAAAGGCAGTGTCTATTATTGAGGACCTCCAGCACCCAGGGCATGCCCTTTTCTCACTGTTACCATCAGGTAGGAGGTACAGAAGCCTGAAGGTGTACACTCAGCGATTCAGGAACAGCTTCTTCCCCTTTGCTATCCGGTTCCTAAATGGACATTGAACCCATGAACACCACCTCACTTTTTTAATGTTTATTACTTCTGTTATTGCACAATTTTAATCTATTCAATATGCATCTACTGTAATTGATTTACTAATTTATTTAATTTTTTTCTTCCATATTATGTATTGCATTAAACTGCTGCTGTGAAATTAACAAATTTTACAACACATACTGATGATAATAAACCTGATTCTGATTCTTTTCTCTATTTTTATTAATTTCATTGTGAATTGCAGAGTGCAAAAGGCCATTGTTGATACAGTGACTGATCGGATGCCTGTGGAAGCTCTTGTCCAGGCAGACCCCAAAGCTGTGAGTAAAATAAAGCGAAAAGCTCGCGGAATCCTTCAGCAAATGGTGGCTAATATCTCACCAGCTGTGATCAGGTAATTATGATATTGTTCATCAATTTTATTACTAGTAATATGTTTTGCCAACCATTTGAACTAAATTTGACAGGTTTGTCTTAGGTATTCAACATACAGGCTAATTCTGGCCAGCTCCTGTTCTTAACTTCACGCCTATGTAACATTTTATTTTATTTATCCTTGGCAAAACACTCTACTAACACAGCACAAATCACACGTAGCACATACAAGATAGCAAGCACATAAAGATATCTGTAAGATATAGCCACGCAAAATAAAAGTCCTGACCCGAGTCATGAATGCCGCAGAAATCTGCAGTTGACTACAGTACAGCTTGTCTTCTGCAAGTCAACACTGGGAGCAGCACCATCTCCAGCCTAGACGCCTCACCACACCACATCACACCATCCCTGGTGGAGCACACTGTCCTGGCGGCTGTAAATCTGCAGCTTGCAGCCAAGTCCTTGCACATACAAAGTAGGAAGTACATATAGAATATCAGTAAAATACAACCATGCAAAAAATATATAGTCCAGACCCTGAGTAAATGAATGCCGCAGAAATCTGCAGTCAACCACAATATAGCTTGTCTTCTGCCAAGCAAACACAGGCGGAGCAGCACCGACTTCAGCCTAGATGCTGAGCCACACCACCCTGGTGGAGTACACCAGCTCTGACCCTACGCACCGGGCAGCTATAAACAGGCAACACCACAGCTTGTAGCCTAGTCCATGTAACCAAGGCCATGCAGCTTCCCTGCCAACCGCTCCTGGTCTCAGCCAATAAATCAATGAATTAAATTTACGGCATTCCACATGAAAAATGTACTATTAGACTGTACACCTCCTTCATCTCAAGGCAGCAGCAAGATGTGTAGCTACAGGTTTCCCCCGCAATCCGAAGATAGAGTGTTCCTGTAAAACCGTTTGTAAACTGAAATGTTGTAAAGCGAAGAAGCAATTACCATTAATTCAGATGGGAAAATTTTTTGAGCGTTCCCAGACCCAAAAAATAACCTACCAAATAACATTAACATATAGTAAAAGTAGGAATGATATGATAAATATACAGCCTATATAAAGTAGAAATATTGTAGGTACGGTGTAGTTTCACATCAAAATTGGGAAGACAGCAAGCCAAAATCGATTTGGACAAAAATAATCGGCACGTACATGCATACGTACGCATGCGCAAACAACTGCCCGCACAAGGCTTCACGGTCATTGTAGTCTTTCTCGGGGTAAACACACGTATAAAGCGGGTGTCTTTTATTCGTAAAAGCAAAAATCCTCTTTGGTTAGCGAAAACAGGCACCAATGTAGGACTTTCGTAACAGTGAGTTGTCGTATAGCAAATATTCGAAAAGTGGGGGACACCTGTACTTTGTATTCTCTACCAACGAGCAACTCGTTAATGGGGTAGACCTGCAGTACTTTAAGTTCTTGATGTCCATCAAGATCTTGCAATCATAAAAAAAATTTTAAAAGTACAATAGCACCTTTTGTTGACCCCAAATAAGCCACTGTAATAGAATGTGCTGATATCTTACCAAAACCAATAATAAACCTAGCCTACCAATCTCCTGTTGTAATTAAAGTCCCCAATCCAATCAACATCTTGGTAAATGCACTCTGCATTCTCTCCAGTACATCGTTATTGTGTGGCACTAGAACTGCACACGATACTTCAAGTGCAGTCTAGTCAGCTTCTTCTTCCTAAACACCAGAAGTCTCACCACAGCTTTCCTCCTTCACTTGCTACATGGAGTTTGCATAAAATGTTGACAATGGCACATTATACACTCTTCAGATTGGTTATCTTAAAAAGCAAAATGACTAGCTCAGGTACAATTAGTATTTCAGAGAGAAGAAAATCTGCAGATGCAACCTGCACAAAATGCTAGAGGAATTCAGCAAGTCAGGCAGCACCTATGGAAAATAGTAAACAGTTGACATTTTGGGCTGAGACCCTTCATCAGGACTGGAAAGAAAACAATTAGTATTTGCTGAACCTATTTTAATATTTTGTTTTATTATTTTATTCTCATCTAACTTTTTAATATCTTGCTCAGCAACTAAATTGGTAAATTAGTTTATTGTTGTCATGTTTGCTGAGGTACAATGGGAAAACTGGTCTTGTGTACTGTCCATACAGTTCACTTCATCACAACAGTGCTTTCAAGTGCTATAACAGCATTAAAATAGAATGCAGAAAAAAGTATTTCAGTACAGAAAAAGTGCGATGCAAGTAGTCATAAGATGCCAGATCAAAATGATGTAAACAGTATGGTCAGGTCCATGTTATAGTATTAGGGAAACATTTCATTACCTTTATAGTAGCAGGATAGAAGTTGTCCTTGAGCCTGATAGTGTGTGAATTCAGGTTTTGTCTGACAGAAGGTGGAAGGAGAGAGAATGTCCAGGGTGAGTGTGGTCTTTAATTACTTTACTAAGACAACGAGAAATGTAAACCAAGTCAATGGAGGGAAGGCTGCTTTCCATGATATGCTAAGCTATGTACACCTCTACAACCCACACCTCCAATCTCGTGTCACTGATTAGAACACCTGACTCCAAATAGCTTTTGTGGAAAGCATTACCCTAGAGGTTCACTAACTTCTTTGAACTTAAACTGTGATTCTTTAAACGGTATACTCAATATTGATGAGAACCATAGAACATTCCAGCACAGAAACAGGCCTTTTGGCCCTTCTTGGCTGTGCTGAACCATTTTTCTGCCTAGGTCCCACTGACCTGCACCTGGGCCATATCCCTCCAAATCTCTCTCATCCATATACCTGTCCAAGTTTTTCTTAAATGTCAAAAGTGAGCCCACATTCACCACTTCATCTGGCAGCTCATTCCACACTCCCACTACTCTCTGCATGAAGAATCCCCCCAATGTTCCCTTTAAACTCTTCCCCCTTCACCCTTAACCCATGACCTCTTTTTTTTCTCCCCTAGCCTCAGTGGAAAAAGCCTGCTTGCATTCACTCTATCTATACCCATCATAATTTTATACACCTCTATCAAATCACCCCTCATTCTCCTACGCTTCAGGGAGTAAAGTCCTAACCTATTCAACTTTTCTCTGTAACTCAGTTTCTCAAGTCCCAGCAACATCCTTGTAAACCTTCTCTGCACTCTTTCAACCTTATTAGTATCCTTCCTGTAATTAAGTGATCAAAACTGCACACAATACTCCAAAGTCGGTCTCACCAATGTCTTATACAACCTCACCATTACATTCCAACTCTTATACTCAGTACTTTCATTTATAAAGGCCAATGTACCAAAAGCTCTCTTTACGACCCTATCTACTTGTGACACCACTTTTAGGGAATTATGTATCTCTACTCCCAGATCCCTCTGCTCTACTGCACTCTTCAGTGTCCTACCATTTACCTTGTATGTTCTACCTCCAATCTTTGTATCATCAGCAAATTTGCTGATCCAATTTGCCACATTATCATCCAGATCATTGATATAGATGACAAATAACAATGGACCCAGCACTGATCCCTGTGGCACACCACTAGTCACAGGCCTCCACTCAGAGTAGCAATCCTCCACTACCACTCTGGCTTCTTCCACTGAGCCAATGTCTAATCCAATTTACTACCTCTCCATGTATACCTAGCGACTGAATCTTCCTAACTAACCTCCCATGCGGGACCTTGTCAAAGGCCTTACTGAAGTCCATGTATACAACATCCACTGCCTTCCCTTCATCCACTTTCCTGGTAACTTCCTCAAAAAACTCTAATAGATTGGTTAAACATGACCTACCACGCACAAAGCCATGCTGACTTTTTCTAATAAGTCCCTGTCTATCCAAATACTTGTAGATCCTATCTCTTAGTATTCCTTCCAATAATTTACCTACTATCGATGTCAAACTTACCGGCCTATAATTTCCCGGCTTATTTTTTGAGCCTTTTTTAAACAACAGAATTACATGAGCTATCCTCCAATCCTCCAGCACCTGACCCGTGGATATCGACATTTTAAATATTACTGCCAGGGCCCCTGCAATTTCAACACTAGTCTCCCTCAAGGTCCGAGGGAATACCCTGTCATGTCCTGGGGATTTATCTACTCTGATTTGCCTCAAGACAGCAAGCACCTCCTCCTCTTTAATCTGTGTAAGTTCCATGACCTCCCTACTTGTTTGCCTTGTTTCCATAGACTCCATTCCAGTTTCCTTAGTAAATACAGATGCAAAAAATCCATTTAATATCTCTCCCATTTCTTTTGGTTCCATACATAGCTGACCACTCTGATCTTCAAGAGGACCAATTTTATCCCTTACTATCCTTTTGCTCTAATGGATAAATGTGAGGTTATCCACTTTGGTGGCAAGAACAGGAAGGCAGATTACTATCTAAATGGAGTCAAGGTAGGAAAACGGGAAGTACAATGAGATCTAGGTGTTCTTGTACATCAGTCAATGAAAGCAAGCATGCAGGTACAGCAGGCAGTGAAGAAAGCTAATGGCATGCTGGCTTTTATAACAAGAGGAATTGAGCATAGGAGTAAAGAGGTCCTTCTGCAGCTGTACAGGGCCCTGGTGAGACCCCACCTGGAGTATTGTGTGCAGTTTTGGTCTCCAAATTTGAGGAAAGACATTCTTGCTATTGAGGGAGTGCAGCGTAGGTTCACAAGGTTAATTTCCAGAATGGCGAGACTGTCATATGTTGAAAGATTGGAGCGACTGGGCTTGTATACACTGGAATTTAGAAGGATGAGAGGGAATCTGATTGAAACATATAAGATTATTAAGGGATTGGACACACTGGAGGCAGGAAGCATGTTCCCGCTGATGGGTGAGTCCAGAACTAGAGGCCACAGTTTAAGAATAAGGGGTAGGCCATTTAGAACAGAGATGCGGAAAAACTTTTTCACCCAGAGAGTGGTGGATATGTGGAATGCTCTGCCCCAGAAGGCGGTGGAGGCCAAGTCTCTGGATGCATTCAAGAGAGAGTTAGATAGAGCTCTTATAGATAGCGGGGTCAAGGGATATGGGGAGAGGGCAGGAACGGAGTACTGATTGTGTATGATCAGCCATGATCACAGTGAATGGCGGTGCTGGCTAGAAGGACTGAATGGCCTACTCCTGCACCTACTGTTTTAACCTACTGTTGTCTATTGTCTTAACATACCTGTAGAAGCTCCTAGGATTATCTTTCACCCTGACTGCCAAAGCAACCTCATGTCTTCTTTTAGCCCTCCTGATTTCTTTCTTAAGTATTTTCTTACTCTTTTTATACTCCTCAAGCATCTTATTTCCTCCCTGTTGCCTATACATGTTATACATCCCTCTCTTCTTCTTTATCAGAGTTCCAATATCTCTCGAGAACCTAGGTTCCTTATTCTTATTCATTTTGCCTTTAACCCTGACAGAAACATACAAACTCTGCACTCTCAAAATTTCTCCTTTGAAGGCCTCCCACTTATCAATCACATCCTTGCCAGAGAACAACCCGTCCCAATCTAGGCTTTTTAGATCCTTTCTCATTTCTTCAAATTTGGCCTTTTTCCAGTTTAGAACTTCAACCTGAGGACCAGGTCTATCTTTATCCATGATCAAGTTGAAACTAATGGCGTTATGATCACTGGAACCAAAGTGTTCCCCTACACACACTTCCGTCACCTGCCCTAACTCATTTCCTAATAGGAGATCTAATATTGCATCCTCCCTAGTTGGTACATCGATATATTGATTTAGAAAACTTTCCTGAACAGATTTTACAAACTCTAACCCATCTAGATCTTTAACAGTATGGGAGTCCCAATCAATGTGTGGAAAATTAAAATCCCCTACAATCACAACTTTCTGTCTCCTGCAGTTGTCTGTTATCTCTCTGCAGATTTGCTCCTAACCCTCTCGCTGACAATTGGGTGGTCTGTAATACAACCCTATTAATGTGGTCATACCTTTCCTGTTTCTCAGTTCCACTCATATGGCCTCAGTATACAAGCCGTCTAATCTGTCCTGCCGAAGCACTGCTGTAATATTTTCCCTGACTAGCAAAGCCACCCCCCCCCCCCCACCCTTCATCCCTCTGCCTCTATCACGTCTGAAACATCAGAACCCTGGAACATTGAGCTGCCAGTCCTGCCCCTCCTGTAGCCAAGTTTCAGAAATGGCTATGATGTCATAATTCCATGTGTCAATCCAGGTCCTCAGCTCATCTGCCTTTCTCACAATACTCCTCGCATTGAAATATACACATCTCAGAAGATTATTACCACCACACACAACCTTACTATTTGTGACTTTGCATGAACTACTAACATCATTTATTTTTACCCCCGTTCCACTGTCTACTCTGGCACTTTGGTTCCCATCCCCCTGCAAGTCTAGTTTAAACCCTCCCCACTAACACTAGCAAACCTCCCTGCAAGTATATTGGTCCCCTTGTAGTTCAGGTGTAACCCGTCTCTCTTGTACAGGTCCCACCTGCCCCAGAAGAGGTCCCAATGATCTAGGAATCTGAAACCCTGCCCCCTACACCAGTTTCTCAGCCACATGTTCATCTGCTAGAGCATCCTACTCTTACCCTCACTGGCACGTGGCACAGGCAACAATCTGGAGATTACTACCCTCGAGGTCCTGTTTTTCAACTTCCTACCAAGCTCTCTGTACTCACTCTTCAGGACCTCCTGACTCTTTCTGCCTATGTTATTGGTATCAATGTGTACCACGACATCTGGCTGATCACCCTCCCACTTCAGAATGCTGTGCACGCGATCAGAGACATCCCTGACCCTGGTACCCAGGAGGCAACAAACCAGCCGGGAGTCTCTGTCACGACCGCAGAATCTCCTGTCTGTACCTCTGACTATAGAGTCCCCTATAACTACCACTCTCCTCTTCTTCCTCCCTCCCTTCTGCACTGCAGAACCAGACTCAGTGCCAGAGATCCAGCTGCCGCATTTTGTCCCAGGTAAGCCATCCCCCCCAACAGTATCCAAATCGGTAACCTGTTTTGGAGGGGAATGGCCACAGGGGAACCCTGCAGTACCTGCCCTTTCCCCTTCCCTCGCCTGACGGTAACCCAATTACCTGTGCCCTGTTCCTTAGGTGTAAGTACCTCCCGGAAGCTACTATCTATGAACTGCTCAGTCTCCCGAATGATCCGGAGGTCATCCAGCTCTTGCTCCAGTTTCCTAACACAGTCTGTAGGAGCTGCAGCTGGATGCACTTCTTGTAGGTATTGTTGTCAGGGACACCGGAGGTCTCCCTGACTTCCCACATCCTGCAAGAGGAGCATTCCAACATCCTGCCTGGCATATTCTCTAGTCTGAACAAAAAAAAAGAAAACAGAAACTTACCGGAACCTATGCTTGCTTTGTAGAAAAAATACAATTGTGTGTTATTAGTTTAGGAAGATTATGCATGTCTATTATTGTGACTTAGATGAAGATCAGACCACATTTTGAGTAATTAATGTAGAAAACCAGTTAATTGCAAAGGGTTTGCAAACTTGTTCTTGCAACTGTAGATGACAAATAACAATAGGCCCAGCACAGATCCCTGCCTCACTCCACTATTCATAAGCCTCCTGTCAGAGAGGCAACCATCTACTACGACTCTCTGGCTTCTCCCAGAAAGCCAATGTCAAATCCAATTTACTATCTCATCTTGAATGCCAAGTGACTCAACCTTCTTGATCAACCTCCCATGCGGGTCTTTGTCAAATGCCTTACTAAAGTCCACGTAGGTAACATCCACTACTTGGCCGCCTTCAACTATCCTCGTAACTTCTTGAAAAACTCTTGAGTTTGGTTAGGCACAACCTACCGCGCACTAAGCTTTCCTGACTATCCCAAATCAATATTTATCTATCCCCAAGTACTCACATATCAGGTCCCTTAAAATACCTTCCAATAACTTTCCTACCTACTGGTTGGGTTGAGTTGTTCTCTGATCTTGGCAATCCATTTGCAAACGTTTCATCACCCTATGAGGAGACAACATCAGCGCACTCTTCATTTGTTGGTGTCCTCCAAATGCATGGCCTTTATATACTTATCGATCGATCGACAGATCATGCAATAGCCACAGCTCGACACACCATCCTTACACACCTAGAGAGGAGGGATGCTTACATGAGAATGCTGTTCTTGGACTACAGTTCCACATTCAACACCATAGTTCCCTCCAGGCTTGACAAGAAGTTCAAAGACATCAGCCCCTCAGCCTTCACCCTGCCTTGTGCTGCTGGATCCTGGACTTCCTGTCAGGTTGCCAGCAGGTGGTAAGAGTGAGCTCCCTCATCTCTGACCCTCAATACAGGAGCCCCGCCCCACCCCGCCAGGGCTGTGTCCTAAGACCCCTTCTTTACTTTCTGTACTCCCATGACTGTATCACCACCCACAGCTTTAATCTGCTAATTAAATTTGCAGATGATACTACATTGATTCGCCTAATCTCAAATAATGAGGTGGCCTATAGAGTAGAAATCATCACCCAGACACAGTGGTGCCAAGAAAACAACTTCTCCCTCAATGTCACAAAAACAAAGGAGCCAGTTGTAGATTACAGGAGAAACGGAGACAGGCTCACCCTTATTGACATCAATGGATCTGGCGTTGAGAGGGTGAATAGATTCAAGTTCCTCAGTATAAACATCGCTGAGGATCTCACTTGGTCTGTACCTACCGGCTGTGTGGTGAAAAAGGCACAACAGCGCCTTTTCACCTCAGACGGTTGAAGAAGGTCGGTATGAGTCTCCAAATCCTAAGAACTTTCTACGGGGGCACAATTGAGAGCATCCTGACTGGCTGTATCACTGCCTGGTATGGGAACTGTACTTCTCTCAATTGCAGGACTCTGCAGAGAGTGGTGCAGACAGCCCAGTACATTTGTAGATGTGAACTTCCTGCTATTCAGGAAATTTTATAGCGACAGGTGCATAAAAAAGACCTGAAAAATCACTGGGGACCCGAGTCACCCTAACCACAAACTGTTCCAGTCTGTCACATTTGTACTTATAAGCAGTATTGACTGTCCTGTTGTATATCTTACTGTACATACTATTTATTACAAATTACTATATTTTGCACATTGTACATTCAGATGGAGATGGAATGTAAAGGTTTTTACTACTCATGTACAGGAACACAATCCTTTATCCAAAATCCTTGGGGCCAGTTGCATTTCGGAATTCAAAATTTTTCGGATTTCAGACTCCCTCCTTATTGGTTCCGGGACCCCCTGCGGTTACCAAAAATCACGTATGCTCAAGTCCCTTATTTAACCTGGCTCAATGCGGGTGGACTTTAGGACCTGGCGGAACTCCAGACCTACGCACATCCTCCCATATACTTTCCTCCATATATCCTCCATAATACCTAATACAATGTAAATGCTATGTAAGTAGTTGTTACACTGTATTGTTTAGGGAATAATGACAAGAAAAATATTTTATTTCCAACAAAAACATTCAATAAAACAATAAACTATAAAGTTTCAAACAAACAGAATCAAACATATGGTAAATGACTTATTGGAATAAATTTAGAACGTCACTGTCACTATAACACTCCAGTAACTTGTCTTTCTGTTTCTTTAAATCAAAAACAGTGGTAGTTCTGACACCATATTCTTCAGTAAGATAGATAGATAGATAGATAGATAGATAGATACTTTATTCATCCCCATGGGGAAATTCAACATTTTTTCCAATGTCCCATACACTTGTTGTAGCAAAAACTCATTACATACAATACTTAACTCAGTAATAATATGATATGCATCTAAATCACTAACTCAAAAAGCATTAATAATAGCTTTAAAAAAAGTTCTTAAGTCCTGGCAGTTGAATTGTAAAGCCTAATGGCATTGGGGAGTATTGACCTCTTCATCCTGTCTGAGGAGCATTGCATCGACAGTAACCTGTCGCTGAAACTGCTTCTCTGTCTCTGGATGGTGCTATGTAGAGGATGTTCAGGGTTTTCCATAATTGACCGTAGCCTACTCAGCGCCCTTCGCTCAGCTACCGATGTTAAACTCTCCAGTACTTTGCCCACGACAGAGCCCGCCTTCCTTATCAGCTTATTAAGACGTGAGGCGTCCTTCTTCTTAATGCTTCCTCCCCAACACGCCACCACAAAGAAGAGGGCGCTCTCAACAACTGACCTATAGAACATCTTCAGCATCTCACTGCAGACATTGAATGACGCCAACCTTCTAAGGAAGTACAGTCGACTCTGTGCCTTCCTGCGCAAGGCATCTGTGTTGGCAGTCCAGTCTAGCTTCTCGTCCAACTGTACTCCCAGATACTTGTAGGTCTTAACCTGCTCCACACATTCTCCATTAATGATCACTGGCTCCATATGAGGCCTAGATCTCCTAAAGTCCACCACCATCTCCTTGGTCTTGGTGACATTGAGACGCAGGTAGTTTGAGTTGCACCATATCACAAAGTCCTGTATCAGTTTCCTATACTCCTCCTCCTCTCCATTTCTGACACACCCCACTATGGCCGTGTCATCAGCGAACTTCTGCACATGGCAGGACTCCGAGTTATATTGGAAGTCAGATGTGTACAGGGTGAACAGGACCGGAGAGAGTACGGTTCCCTGTGGCGCTCCTGTGCTGCTGACCACTGTGTCAGACCTACAGTCTCCCAACCGCACATACTGAGGTCTATCTGTCAAGTAGTCCACTATCCAATCCACCATGTGAGAGTCTACTCCCATCTCCGTTAGTTTGTGCTTTAAGATCTTGGGCAGGCACACCACGATCAAGCTTCTGCAATAACTCCACTTTCTGCATTATTGATAATGATAGATGCTTCCTTCTCTTTTTCTCATTGTTACCCATAGAGGTTTCTGCAGCTCTTTTTGTCATTTTCACAGTGAAATTAAACACAAAGTCAACAGTGAACACAAAATATCAGTGAACAGCAAATGCACGTGTAACCAGTACAAGCGCTGAGCCACAACTGATGTCTGGCGGCCTCTGCTAGTGCTGCCACATCACACTTGAATGACGTCAGCTGTTGGTGAAAAAAACTTTGGTTTTCGGAGCGTTTTTGGATTTCAGAATTTCGGATAAGGGATAGTGGACCTGTATATGAAGGATGTGAGAAATAAAGTCAATTCAATTCATTTCAATTCAATCAGCTGATTGGCCATCATTCTGGAAATTCAATTGTAATGTAGGGAGGGTGTCTCGACACTGGTTGTGTGGCGAATTCTGTGCATTGTTGTCTGGAATTTTGCCCACATTGGCTTATAAATAGGATTGAGATCTACATGTCTTTTTGTAGAATTGTTTACCATGCTTCTCTTGCATGCCACGTGTTTGCTTGTGCCTCAACTTTCAATGATGCCCATTTGATTTTCAGTGATGCACATTTGAATTTGTGCCCCTTTGATCTCTTCGTGGGTAGAGGCTGGACCACAAGACATAGGAGAAGAGTTCAGCCATTCAGCCCATCAATTCTGCTCTGCAATTCCATCATGGCCATTCCCAGATCCCACTCAACCCCATACACCTGCCATATCCTCTAATGCCCTGACAGACCAGGAAACTGTAAACTTCTGCATTAAATATACCCACAGACTTGGCCTCCACCACAATCTGTGGCAGAGCATTCCACCGATTCAATACTCTCTGGCTAGAAAAATTACTCCTTACTTCTGTTCCAAAGGGTTGCCCCTCTCTTTTGAAGCTGTGCCTTCTAATTCTGGATACCCCCACCATAGGAAACATCCTCTCCACATCCACCCTATCTAGTCCTTTAAATATTTGATAGGTTTTAATGAGATTGCATTGCATTCCTCTAAATTTCAGTGAGTACAGGCTTAAAGCTGCCAAATGTTCCTCTTCTGTTAACCTCTTAATTCCTGGAATTATCCTAGTGAACTTCCTCTGGACTCTTCAATGACAACACAGTCTTTCTGAGATATGGTGCCCAAAACTGTTGACAATACTCCAAGAACGGCCTGACTAGTGTCTTATAAAGATTCAGCATTATCTCCTTGCTTTTAAATTCTATTCCTCTTGAAATAAATTTATTTATTTCAGCAATGTATACTGACCCCTGAGGAATACCACTAGTCACCTGCAACCAGCCTGAAAAGGCCCCTTTTATTCCCACTCGCTGCCTCCTGTCTCAGTCATTCCACTATCCATGCCAGTATCTTTCCTGCAATGCCATAGGATTTTATCATCTTAAGCAGCCTTGTGTGGTACCCTATCAAACGCCTTCTGAAAATACAAGTAAATGACAACCACTGCCTCTCCTTTGTCCTCCCTGACTGTTACTTCCTCAAAGGACTCTAACAGATCTGTCAGGCAAGATTTCCTTTCACAGAAACCATGTTGACTTTGACTTATCTTATCATTAGTCTCCAAGTACCTCAAAACCTCATCTACAAAAGAATTCAGGAAGGCTAAAAGAAGGCTAGAGGTTTCCCTAGCAGACAAACTGAAGGAAAATCCTCAGAGATTCTACAGATATATTAAGAGGAAAAGGACTGCAATAGACAATCGGTCCTCTGCAAAATCAGAATGGTAATCCATGCATGGAGCCAAAAGAGACAGGAGATCTTAAATGCATTTTGTGCATCTGTATTTACTCGGGATTGTTCACAGAGTCTAAAGAAGTGAGGCAAAGCAGCATTGATTTCATGGACACTATACAGGTTATAGAGGAGGAGGTGTTTCTGCCTTGAGGAAAATTAGGATGGATAAACCCTTAGAATCCCCATCAGCCAGGACATGCCCTGTTTTCAATGCTGCCATCAGGAGGGAGGTACAGAACATGAAGGCATACACTCAACAGTTCAGGTACAGCTTCTTCCCCTCTGCCATCTGATTTCTGAATGGGCATTGAACCCATGAACACTCCCTCCCTACTTTTTTAACAAAATATTATTTTTGCACTACTTATTTGATTTAACTATTTAATATATTTAGATATAGATAGATAGATAGATAGATAGATAGATACTTTATTCATCCCCATGGGGAAATTCAACATTTTTTCCAATGTCCCATACACTTGTTGTAGCAAAAACTCCTTACATACAATACTTAACTCAGTAATAATATGATATGCATCTAAATCACTAACTCAAAAAGCATTAATAATAGCTTTAAAAAACACAGATAGTACAGAACTATCTTCTATCTCTGTCACCTTCTTGCCCGAACAAAAGCCATGCAAGAGCTCATCTTCGAGCTTTATATGCAGACAACTGTACTGTTCTCACGCACACAGAGGACGAGCTACAGGCAGCAGTCATTCAGTTTGCCAAGGCTGCAAGGGCTTTTGGGTTAATGGTTAGTCTGAAGAAAACAATGATCCTCCATCAGAAGGCCCAATGTGGTGTTTGCAACCCACCTTGGATCACCATTGACAACTAGCCTCTCACCACGGTTGAGCAGTTCGTCTACCTGGGCAGCATCATCTCCAACTACGCTACCATAGTGAGGGACATTGACAGTCGACTCACCAGAGCCAGCAGTGCCTTTGTGTGTCTCCAGAAACATGTGGAAGAACCACCAGCTGCATCTGTCTACAAGAATCCAGATATATAGGGGCAGCCATTGTTACTTCACTGCTATATGGCTTGGGTTTTGTACCGCAAGCTAATCCAGTTGCTCGAGCACTTCCATCAGTGCTGCCTGCTGCCTCCACCCCATTATGGGTATCAGCTGGCAGGGTCATGTCTCCCAACAATGAGGTCCTGGAGAAGGCTCAACTTCCAAATATCAAAGCCGCTTTGCTGCTCAAGCAGCTCCACAGGTTGGGTCATGTATCTCACATGGACAACTCCAGGTTACCGAAAGCAGTACTTTACGGAGAACTCTCTTAGAGCAAGGGAGATTATGGTGCCCCAACAAGAGATACAAAGACCAACTTAACCAGCAGCTCTCTGAGGCAAATAGCAAAGTCAGCAAGTGGCAGCAGCTGGCTTGTGACAGAGACCGCTGGAGAATGCTGAACCACAGCGCAGCCAAGAATTCTGAGGAATTCAGAAGAGCAACTGCTGAAGAGGTGACAAGATACAGGAAGGATCATACTAGGGACACCTGCATCCGAGCTGTTCCCGTGTCCCTACTGCTCCAGAGTCTACAGATCTGGAATTGACCTCTACAGTCAGCAACGATCGTGCCGTTGCTCCTGAGCACTCTTCTTACCTCCTGATCTTTGCAAGTGAAGAACCAGCCATCCATTCATCTATATATAGATTATATACATTAGATATATAGATATACTGTAATTCATGTTTTTTGCTATTATTATGTATTGCATTGCACTGCTGCAAGATGACAAATTTCATGGCATATGCCAGTGATATTAGATCTGATTGTGATTAGTTCCTACCTGCCTATATCTACTATGCATCTCCTTTTTTTATTTTCTTAACCAAGCCCTCAATATCTCTTGAAAACTAAGGTTCTCTAAGCCTGTAATCTTTACAGACAGTTGGGTGGTCTGTAATATAACCCGTTAATATGGTCATACCTTCCTTATTCCTCAGTTCCACCCACAGTGCCTTACTAGACAAATTTTCCAATCTGCCATGACATTCTCCCTGACGGGTAATGTCATCCCTCCTCCTCTAATCCTTCTCTGTTATGTCTAAAATAATGGAAACTCGAACTATTGAGCTGCCAATCCCACCCCTAGCAAAGTCTCACTAATGGCTACAATATTATAATTCCAGGTGGTGATCCATGCCCTGAGCTCATCTGCCTTTCATACAATATTTATAGCATTGAAATATACACAGTTTAGGATGTTCGTCATATTATGCTCAAACTTTTGGTGCCTGATTTTATGGTGATAACATCTGTCTCTGCAAGCTCTCCACCATTGGTTTTGGCTCTCTATTACAGCCTCAAGAAACTGGCTGATCACCATCAACCAGGATAATCAGGTGTAGATAATAAATATTAACTAGGATTGTGAGCCATTTGGCAAAGAATGAATTAAAATTAAGTGTAGAATACTTGTAGATTGACTTTCTTAGCTTTGGTAAGAGCAAAGATCTGATTGTGGACTTCAGAAGGGGCAAGTTGAAGGACACACACCAGCCCTCATAGAGGCATCAGAAGTGGAGAGATTGTGCAATTTCAAGTTCCTGGGTGTTAATGTATCTGAGGACCTAACCTGGTTCCAACATACTGATGTAGCTATAAAAAAAGATATATTTCATTAGGAATTGAGGAGATTTGGTATGTCACCCAAAGCACTCAAATTTCTACAGATGTTCAGTAGAGACCATTTTCACTGGCTGCTATTGGGTGGCTGGGGGGTGGAGGAGGCGCCTACTGCCAGGGTCAAATTGAGCTGCAGAGTTGTTAAAATTAGTCAGCTCCATCATGGGTACTAGCCTCCATAGTATCCAAGATATCTTCAGGGAGTGATGCCTCAAAAAGGCAGCATCCACCCCCCACCACTAAGGGCATGCCCTTTTCTCACTGTTACCATGAGGAAGGTGATACAGAAGCCTGAAGGCGCACACAGCGATTCAGGAACAGCTTCTTCCCCTCTGCCATCTGATATCTGAATGAACATTGAACCTGTGAACAATACATTACTACTTTTTAATATCTGTTTTTGCGCTACTTAATTTAACTATTTAATACATGTGTATATATTACTTTAATTTAGTTTTTCAAATGTATATTATATTATCATGTATTGCATTGTACTGCTGCCACAAAGTTAACAAATTTCACAATATATGTCGGTGATATCAAATCTGATTCTGTTACATTTTTCAATGTAAAGTATCTTTGTATCAATTTTTATTTTATTTGCTCTTGCTTACCAAAGTTATTTCCATACTCAAGATGTATGGCTTCAGTATGCATACAGAAAGGCAATAGAAATGTAGATTTTGAGTTGTATACCTCAAAGTTTTGTTAAAGTATTCACAAATTTGTTTTTTCAGATTGACAGGGTGGGTGCTACTGAAACTATTCAATGGTTTCTTTTGGAGTATACAGATTCACAAAGGGCAGCTTGAAATGGTTAAGAAAGCTGCTGCAGAGGTAAGCAATCAAAAATAAACAACTTAACAATGTGCTTGGGGCAGGCTATTACATCTGCTTCCCTTCCTTTAAAGTCAGTTGCTAAGAGAAGAGCAAGTATAATTAGACTAATTTATTTTGTTGGGCAACACCTGGATCATGCTCAGCGACTCTTGGTGAATAGTTTGCTGTTGCTCACTTGCTCTTTTGGGAATTAACTTTTACCATGTTGTTGTTCAGATTGCCCTGACACCTCTGTGACTCTTGACAAGCACCAAAATCTCTCCTAAATAATTTAACCTGTTCAGGGCGCTGAAATAGGGACCCAATCACAGACCAAGTACTATGCACACTGTGATATTTACTGAGTAGCAAATCCAGAGGGGCAACAAAGTCAGCATCAAAGTTCAGGTGGAGATCAAAAATTCCAGAGAAATCCAAAAACCAGAATCAGGAATCAGACAGAGTTGATATTCAGACAGACAGAGTACAGATACAAATGCTGGAAAGATTCAAGAAAACTCACTGGCACAATCTGGCAACAAACAGGTGAAAACTGGACTAAACTACACTGAGCAATAAATAGAGAGGTAGATGATAGGTGGAGCACAATGAGACAGAAGTGGCAGCAAAATAGTAATAATGAGAAACAGGTGAGAGGCAGATTACTCAGTAATACAGGGGCCGGAGTAGAGCGGGGACAGGAGCACATGGGGCATGAAAACAATCAAGAGCACATGGTAATACAAAACCACAGACTGGCGGCTAGGGGAAAAACACACAAAAAGACAAAGTTCAGCTGGAGGTACTGATATAACCAGAGACCAACATTCATTTTTCAATAGTATGAAGTTTAACAGTGCTGCATAAAATGATCGCTTAACTTTGATGATTGAAAGCAGTTACAAATATTATTGTGGTTGCTTATAGTATGAGAATTATAGAAGTGGAATAATGCTGACGGGCATAAGTGTGGCTAAACACTTTTTATTTGTTAACCTGGATGGACGCCAGTGTTATAACATAACAATTAAGCAGAAATAAGAGGCTTTCTTGATGAAATTTCTTCAGTTTTTTATATGGCTTTGCATTATAAGTGCTTTTCAATTTCACTAATACAGTTTCTGCTGTCTCACTATTAATTCTAGAAGATATAACAATGGAGGCCCAATGTTCCTTGCCTTCCACTAGTTCTGTTTTGTAATCAACTGGCATGAGGTATGGTTGCACAGCATGGAACAGAAGCTCATTGCTCACCCTGCCTTGTCTGCTGGATTAATTGTGTAATACTTGCGTTTACTGGCCTTAGTGGGAACAGAAATGTTTCCCTAAGAGTTAGAACTACAAAATCAGTCCATACAATAAAATTCCAATGATCCAGTCTCTGTTTATTTGGAAATCTTGATGGTCCAGCTCTGGCTCTTGCTTCAGAATGTTACCCGCAATCAATATCATCTTTAGAACTGATTAAGTTTCCAAACCTGAAGAGTTAAGCATGACTTTTCCCACAGATACTGGTGGACCTACTGAATGTTTCTAACATTCTGCACCAAAATCTGAGTGTTGGATTGTCATAGTCGGAGAAAAGTACAGCAAGAAACTGGCCCTATAATGCATCCAGTCTGTACCAAACCATTTTAAAACTGCACTGGGACCATAGCCCTCCATACCCCTGCCGTCCATGCACCAATCGAAGTTTCTCTTACACAATGAAATTGAGCTAGCATGCACCATTTGTGCTGGCAGCTTACTCCACACTGTCACAACCATCTGACCGAAGAAATTTCCCCTCATGTTCCCCTTAAACTTTTCACCTGTCACCCTAAATCAATGACCTTTAGTTGTAATCCCACCCAACCTCAGTGGGAAAAAGGTCTGTGTGCATTTACCCAATCTATATCCCTCAGCTTTGTATACCTCTATTAAATACCTTTTCAAACTTCTACATTCCAAGGAATAAAGTCCTAACCTATTCAATCTTTCTGTTAATCAAGTTCTCCAGTATCAGCAACATCCTTGAAGTTTTTTCTCTGTACATTTTCAACTTTATTTGCATCTTTTCTCAAACACAAAAAGGAGGCAGGGAGGAAATGAAATCTTGCAGAGGGAGTTAAAGGAGAAGATCAAAGTAACTACAGTCGGCCCTCCTTATCCACGAATTCTGTATGCACAAATTCAACCAACCACGAATCGCGAAAACCTGGAAGTGCTCTTCCAGCACTTGGTGTTCGAGCATGTACAGACTTTTTTTCTTGTCATTATTCCCTAAACAATGCAGTATAACAACTATTTTACATAGCATTTACATTGTATTAGGCATTATAAGTAATCTAGAGATGATTTAATGTATACGGGAGGGTTGCATGAGTTATTGTGGATCGGGATCAAAAAAAATCAGAAGTTCTCTTACTCAGGAAGTTGGAACAGGTACATCCGGTATTATTTAGCATCAGTTAGTCAAACGTTGGTCTTAGTATATAGTATATATTTTACCTTTCTATGCATATGAAACACTTAAGAACATATGTTTCAGCACCGGGCTCGGGAACTTCTTCCCAAGTTCGATCCAGTGACAGACCGCTATCAAGTGCACTCTCCACCGTGCCGGGTTGATGTGAGGATCAAAAACCCAATAATTAAACCACTGTGTTGTTTAGTAATAATTGTAGCTTTCATCAGGGCACAGCCTTTCTCACTTTATCCATTAAAATTGTTCTGATCGTTGATCGACTGTAGCCTAACGCTTTTCCAATGATCAATGGCGTTTCACCTCTTTCCGATCACTTTATTATTTCCACTTTAATTTCAATCACGATTGTGATTATTTTCGTGAACAGAAACACTGCGGATTCAGATCTCTGCCACTGGGTCCTAATGTCCACCGCATTTGGACAGGTTAAATAAGGTCTGGGGTTCCGCTGGGTCCTAAGATCCACTGGTCTGAGACAGGTTGAATAAGGGACTTGAGCATCCGCGAATTTTAGTATCTGTGAGGGGTCCCGGAACCAATCCCTCGCGGATAAGGAGGGCCGACAGTAAAGAGGAACTGGAGAACAAGCTTTGGGCAAAGTAGTACAAAGGATGTGTGGAGAAGCCTGAAGTAGATCACTGGCTTCAATCAGCCCAGCTGTAGAGCCTCGGCATGCAACCATAAATTGGCTAATGAGTTGATCCAGTTCTTCAATAGGTTTGACAATTGCGCTCCATTCACATGCACTTCAGCACACCAGTTCAGGTGCCATGGCACTCAATGCTCCCTCAGCACCAATGCTTCCCCTCCTCCTTCCTCTAGTTCAACGTGTGAATGAGCAACACAGGCTACCGCTGTCTACATCCCCTCCTTGCCCTGCACCTACCATCCACACCTCCATATTCTAATTGCTATTGTCCTGAGCTTCACCTTCCCTAGCCCCCACCTTCTACCAACTCTTCAGTCATCACGGACTTGCCTTCACTACTGAGCAGGTGAGGAGAGCTCTGCGAAAACTCAGACACAGCAAAGCATTGGGACCAGGTAGTGTGAACCCCAAGGTCCTGAAGGTCCTCCACAGCTGTGTGGAGTTCTCCAGTGCATTTTCAATCTGATTCTCAGCCTGGAAGGGGTCCCAACTGGGTGGTTCCAGTACCCAAGAAGGGCCAGTCGAAAGTTTTGAATGACTACCATCCACTGGCCCTGACCTCACACATCAGGAAGGACCTAGCAACTGAAACATCGACTGTACTTTTTTCCATAGATGCTGCCTGGCCTGCTGAGTTCCTCCAGCATTTTGTGTGTGTTGCTTGGATTTCCAGCATCTGCAGATTTTCTCGTTTGTGATGTAGACAATGGAGAGGCTTTCCTGGCTCACCTCTGATGCCTGGTCAGATCAGCCCTTGATCCCCTGCAGTTTGCCTACCAGGAGCACATTGGAGTTGATGATGCTATCATCTGTCTGCTGAACAGAGCCTACTCCCATTTGGATTAGCAAGGCAACACTTTGAGGATCGTGTTTTTTGATTTATCAAGTGCCTTCAATACCATACAGCCTTCATTGTGGGGGGTGGGGGGAAGGCTCCATCCAATGCAGGTTGGCACTTCCATTGTTTCCTGGGTAATGGACCACCTGACTGGTGACCACAGTTTGTGCAGCTTCAGAGCTGTGTGTCATGGCTATAAGCAGCACTGGGGCCCCACAGGATACTGTATTGCAGGGGTGGCCAAATGTACCTAATGTAAGAGCCACATCCGATTAACTTAAGATGTTTGAGAGCTGCAAGACATGAATAAAATTTACACACACGTTTTTATTGTTACATACACATTTTGTTACAAAAATTTTATATAAATGTTAAGAAATACATGTACGCAATAATATTTATTCATGCATATAGTTTTTTAAACTGTTAATTTGTATTAGTTTCAGTAATCATAATGTACATATATACCAAATGTTTTCAATATCTTGACTGATGATTGTTTTAACTATATTGAGTGTATTTAATACGGTAATAAACTACAGGAACATCTAAGAAAAATATGCGAACTTGCATTTCAGTAACATAAGATTAGACTGCTAAAAATAAAAGGAAAAAATGAGATATTTTTAATGATATTTATTTGTCTAAGTATATATCTGGTCAAAACATGGAGGAAAATATGTAAAATATTATTCGGTGGAACATCAGCATTTGTTAAGGCTCTGTCAAGCACATTTTTAATGTCAACACCACGAGTTGTTTCTTTTAATGCCACCAAGTCCAACATCTCTTCTTTCACAGTTATATCAGGGGAAGCATAATGAATAAATACCGCCATTTGTGGGTTGTCTTGTATGTCTGTAGATTCATCAAGAGTTAAGCTGAATGCAAGGGAATTCTTTACATCATTTTGCATTTTGCCTGCAACATCAGCACTGATCTGGGAAATACGCCTCTCTGTAGCGTGGCGTGAAACTGTTGCTTGTGCTATTAGTCACTGAAGTTTTGGATCTAACACTGCAGCAACTTCAGCTATATTCTTCTTAATAAACTCTCCATTAGAATATGGGCGTTTAGCAGGAGCGATATTCCATGACATAACAAAACTAGCTTCAATCGTTGTATTGGCTTCCTTACTGAATGTTGTCAACAGTGTCTGCTGGCTATTTAGAGATGATTTTAACACAGTTGATTTGTTTTTTGGTAATTCAGATTTACATGGATAATCAGCCAAAAAGTTTTTGTGATTTGTTTCATAGTGGCATTTCAAATTACTGGCTTTGTAATGACTGAGTGATTCATTGTAGATAAGACACAAAGGTTTACCTCCTTTAATGATGAATGCAAAATCTTCCTGCCACTGTGGCTTAAAATGTCTGTTTGCCATCTTCCTTCACAAAATTTTCACAGACACTTGTAAACAAAACTTGTAAAACAAAACAAATCTACGTCATGTATTTTGAAACTCGCGCCTCTGTCTTCAAGCTGTCTTCAGTGCCACGTAGCGATTCTCACCAACTCTTGAGCAATGGAATTAAGTCTCAAGGGATTTCCCACAGTTCTATTTATAGCCAAAATGCTTTCCCATGCATTTCTATGCAAGTGGTAAACAGGAGGTCAACCAACATATTTCCATGAGCCGCACATTGAATGCCAAAGAGCCTCATGTGGTTCATGAGCCGTGGTTTGGCCACCCCTGCTGTATTGGCTCCCTTCCTGTATACCCTGTATACCTCGGACTTCAGATACAACACTGAGTCTGCAGAAATTCACTGATGACTCAGCAATAATTGGGTGTATAAAGGGAGGACATAAGGATGAATAAAGCGGCTTGATGAAGGACTTAGTCAAATGGTGAAAGCTGAATCATCTGCAGCTCAACATTAGTAAGACAAAAGAGATGATCTCCTTAGGGACTTGTGTTATGGAACGGGAGCTGCAGTGCGACGACCTTTGGCTTGTTAGGGAAAGTGAAGAGGTGATAGACAGGAGCAACAGGGAGGTGGTCACCCCAAGGCTACAGGAGACAGATAAATGGGCGACTGTCAGGAGAGGGAAGGAGAATATCATAGTGGAGAGCACCCCTGTGCTGTCCCCCTCAACAATATGTATTCCATTTTGAGTACTGCTGGGGGATGAGGGGGAGCGTGGAAATGACCTACCTAGGTAGGGGAAGCGGGAAGTGACAACGACCATGCCTCTAGCACTGAGTCTGGCCCTGTAGCTTAGAAGGGTAGGGAACTGAAGAGAATGACAGCAGGGATACTATAGTTAGGGACATATGGGTGATTCTGTGGAAGCTAAAAGGAAACACAGATGGTGGTTTGCCTCCAAGGTGCCAGGGTCTGCGATAATTCTGAACATGTCCACAATATCCTGATAAGGAAGGGTGTGCAGTCAGAAGTCATAGTACATATTGGTACCAATGACATAGGTAGAAAAAGGGAAGAGGTCCTGAAAAAAAGAATACAGGGAGTTAGGAAGGAAGCTGAGAAGCAGGACTTCAAGGGTAGTAATCTTGGGGTTGCTGCTTGTACCATGTGACAGTGAGAAAAGGAATAGAATGAATTGGCAGATAAATGTGTGGCTGAAGAATTGGTGCAGGGGGCAGGGATTTGGATTTCTGGGTCATTGGGACCTCTTCTGGGGCAGATGGGACCTCTACAGAAGGGCTGCATGGATGATTGTCAACGATTTTGGGCGTTATATCTCGGAAAGGATGTGTTGTCATAGCAGAGAGTCCAGAAGAGGTTCATGTGGATGAATCTGGGAATGAAGGGGTTAACACATGAGGAGAGTTTGGCAATTTTGAGCTTGTGCTCATTAGAATTTAGAAGAATGCGGCTTGGGAGGGTGGGTGGGGGAGGCATCTCATTGACACCTACCGAATATTGAAAGGACGAGATAGGTAGATGTGGAGAGGATGTTTCCTATGGTGGGGGTATCCAGAACTAGAAGGCATAGCCTCAAAATTGAGAGGTGACCTTTTAGAACAGAGGTAAGAAGGATTTTTTTTTAGCCAGAGAGCAGTGAATCTGTGGAATGCTCTGCAACAGACTGTGGTGGAGGCCAAATCCGTGGGTATATTTAAAGCAGAAGTTGATAGTTTCATGACTGTTCAGGAAATCAAAGGATGTGTCATGAAGGCAGGTGTATGGAGTTGAGTGGGATCTGAGATCAGCGGCCTAATTCTGCTCCCATATCTTGTGGTCTCATGGTCTTAACTAAATTGAAAATTTATTTTCTTCTACCTGTGTTTCTTGATGCATGCACAATTTATATATCTTTGCATTATGGAAATCGATATACAGATCACTTTTTAGTATTGCTGGAATTTTGGAAGTTTATCTGTGGGGTACAACTTCATTGCTGCCAAGGAAAGATGATTGCTAACTAATAGACAGTGAGGCAGCAAATTCTGTCAATTAAGTTGATTTTATTTTTTTTGCTGGGGTAGGCAGTAGTGCAGGATTGTAGGGTTGGTGGAAGAGAAGAAGAGCAGTTGCTTAATGCCGAGAGACTGTGAAATTTAAATCTTTACGAAGCTGTCTGACTAAAGAGTATTATTGGCAGATTATTAGCATTGTGTTCATTTCTATTGCCTTAACTAGGACCATATACATTGAACTCTGAAGTAAAAGGATGTATTGTATCTTGTAATCAACCATAAGATGTAACTACCGTAGATTCCGGACTACAGAGCGCACCTGATTAAAAGCCGCTGGCTCTAATTTTAGAAATAAAATCAATTTTTTACTTGTAAAGGCCGCACCAGATTTTAGGCCACACCGGATTTTCGGCCGCAGGTGTCCCACGTTGTAATATGAGATATTTACACAGAAAGATATTACACGTGAGGATTTTTTAACTTTTAATTAAATCCATATGGTAACAAAAACAAATACATATTGCAAATGCTTTTTTTCGAACCATGCCCGTAACGCGGCTACTTTTAAATATACGTTGCGTATACTTCTTTACTGAACAACATTCCAATATCTCCTAACGACTGGTAAAAAAATATATATACTGCAGCCTACCAAGAAAAGTTATTGATCGCCTTTAACTTAAAAGCAGCGTTTTCGCTCCGCCGCTCGACCCCCGCCATCCCGTTTATCGCAAACTGGTATCCCACAAGACGCGGCGAAACCGGGTGTGACGTCATAGCATCCCGCGATGTAGTACAGAAAACAAATATAGTTAAAACTCTTCTAACTTTAACTAGAAAATGAATTACTAAGCGAAAATATTATAAACTAAATAACTGCCATAAAGGCAGCACAATGCTTTTCTTCGAGTGTTTTCCATGTTGATGAGGGTGAGTACAAATGACTGATTTACAATAATTTAATTGTGAAAGTGCGCTTGATTTATCGTACAATTTCATTGGACCTCTGTGAACTACTCATCAATTTTATTGGTCTACTGTTACGAGGCAAAATGTTTACGAGGCGGCATGAAAAAAAACCATGTATTAGCCGCTCTGTATTAAAGGCCGCAGAGTTCAAAGCTGTTCAAAATGTGGGAAAAAAGTAGCGGCTTAAAATCCAGAATCTACGGTATTTATTTTTAATTGTCACAATTTTTGTTAGTCATCACAAAAAGTTAAGCTGACAAAATAATGTACCAACTGGTCCCAGTGCCCTTGTGATAGTGATTTTATTCCTCTCTTCTGTACCTGGATCACCTGTTAGAACAATTATAATAAGACCATAAGATATAGGAGCAGGAGTAGGCCATTTGGCCCATTGAGTCTGCTCCGCCATTCAATCATGGGCTGATCCAATTCTTCCAGTCATCCCACTCTCCTGCCTTCTCCCCTTACCCTTTGATGCCCTGGTTAATCAAGAACCTATCTATCTCTGCCCTAAATGCACCCAATGACTTGGCCTCCATAGCCACTCGTGGCAACAAATTCCACAGATTTACCACCCTTTGTTTTAAGTAATTTCTCCACATCTCTGTTCTAAATGGACATTCTTCAACCCTGAAGTCATGCCCTCTTGTCCTAGACTCATTTACCGTGGAAAATAACTTTGCCTTATCTAATCTGTTCAGGCCCTTTAACATTCGGAATGTTTTTATGAGATTCCCTATCATTCTCCTGAACTCCAGGGAATACAGCCCAACAGCTGCCAGACATTCCTCATACGGTAACTCTTTCATTCCTGGAATCATTCTCGTGAATCTTCTCTGAACCCTGTCCAATGTCAGTATATCCTTTCTGAAATAGAAGCCCAAAACTGCACACAATACTCCAAGTGTGGTCTCATAAGTGCTTTATAGAGCCTCAACATCACATCCCTGCTCCTATATTCCATACCTCTAGAAATGAATGCCGATATTGCATTTGCCTTCTTCACCACCGAATTATGTATTGTTTTTCGTTCCAATCATTATAGAGATGCAAGATGGGTTAATATTTTTTGTTAGTGTAAGTTAACTTTAGAACATTGAAGGCTGGTACTGGTTATTATTCCTATCTAATTGGGCTTTTAACTAACTTTGTAAAGTGAGCGCAAAGTATAATAATTTGTTGCACTCATCTGACCTTAAAATTAAATTATCTTTTGATTCCATATCTGATTAAAATCACATTCATTTCATTTGCTTTTTCTTCCTTCAAACTGTAGATCTTTACACCATTGTTTGTACATGATTGATCCCACTGTTAAATTTCAGTGGTTAATTAAATCTATCAGTGCTATGTTAAGCTATACCATATCTATACTGTAAGTTTTATGTGTAAAATGGAGGATAATTTGATGTTGAGCAAGTGGAAGAAATTCAGAGAACCTTAAAAAGAGATAATAAAATTATATAATTTCCTCCAATACTTTACAATATGAATACAATTTATCTGTTATGACTGCACGTTATAAGTGTACATGTTGTCATTGAACAATTAGAGTACTGAAAGCTTTATGCATAAGATGGTTATAATACTGATGTCAATATTTATTTAATATAATTATTTAGAATCTGTAATGTAAAAATGGAACAATGTGAAAAGGGTTCCTCTGTACAATTTGGTTAGGTTTTACAGGTGTCCCTCCCCCCCTTACAAAGGTAGAACATTCCTATGAAACCTTTCTTAAGCCGAAATGACATAAAACAAAGAACCATTAATTTATATGGGAAAAATTTTCGTAAAAGCAAAAATCCTCTTTGTAATGTGAAAACAGGTTACTAATGTAGGTCTTTTGTAAAAGCGAAGTGACATAAAGCAAACATTCGTAAAGCGGGGGACGCCTGTAACCAAATGTTGAAAAGATTTTGTGTATGTCTCAGACAATACTTTATTGTTCAATTGATCTTTTGCTTTTGTGCTCTCTTTGCAGCAGAATGTCCCACTGATTTTCCTACCAGTTCACAAATCTCACATTGACTACCTGCTGCTTACTTTCATTCTCTTCTGTCATAATATCAAAGCACCGCACATTGCTGCTGGAAATAATCTGAACATCCCCATTTTCAGGTGAGTGCAATGAGGTCAAGTCTATTTCTCTTTATCCACGTTCCTTCTAAATGCAAATTTCTATCAGCTGTTATAATTTTGTTTGACTTTTGTTAAATAATATACTCACAAATCCACTGAAACTCCATTTTATCCATGATAAAATTCACAACCTTTATCTCATACATTTTTGATTACTCCAGCAAATATTAATTCAAATGCACGAGTTTATGAAATCTCGTCTTAACTCCCAATTGATTCAAAAGTTCATTTTACTATCAGAGTATGTATACACAATACAACTCTGAGATTCATCTTCTCCAGGTAGCCATAAAATACAGAAAAAGCATGAAAGTTATTGAAAGAAAAGACAACAGCCATCCTCCTCCCCCCCCACCCCCCGTATGAAAAAGAAACTAAACTAGCAAACCCCAAACTCTCAAACCTTCCCCTCACACAAAAACTAACATATCGCCCACCTGGACATGGCAGCTAAAACATCAAACCCCTAAACCCACGTAGAAAAAAAGCATTGTCATCATTTATAGTCATATAATTATATTCACTAGTTCTATATTTTTATGAAGTAAACTATAACTTTAAAATTTGATACGACAATGTAATAAATGACTAAAGTCTAAACATTGATTTTCATTTGACTGTTGGCATTAGCTTCTCTCTGAGCTGTCAGGTTCTTGTCAGCAGCATTTGAGCACTTCACTCTGGTTCTTAGTTTTATAAAGCTGATCAACTCATCAACCACAAAGATATTTGTTGTGAGAGATAGAAATATTGCATAGATTTGGATCAGGTTTCAGTATGTAGTTGATTGAAAGCTGCCACCTTTGATTTGATCTAAACCTGATGTGGAAACCGGAAATAAACGCAGAAAATGCTGGAAATACTGGGGAAGTTCTGTGAAAAGAAAAATGTTTTGGGTCCTACAACCTTCACCAGTGTGTCTCTGACCTGAAGGGTTTCTTCTGTTTCTCTTCTCTAACATTGTCCTGGTGTTTCCTTTGTTTGCTGTTTTCCATTTGTCAGCAACCATGATATAATAGTTCTGTGTGTGGTTCTGGATTGAACAGAAGTTGAGTTACAAACTTATTTCCTGTTTGGATCATCTTTGTAGTTTTAAAATGAAAATCGGAACAAAAAAGCAGCAGTTAAATTACATCTTATTGTAATTATCATTGGCACTAATAAGGATGACTTCAAAAAACATTGTACAGTAGAACACCTTAACATGTTATGTGTTGGTTTTATAGCACACTCATAAGAAAACTTGGTGGCTTCTTCATTCGACGGAAGTTGGATACTGGTGCAGATGGAAGGAAGGATATTCTGTATAGATCTGTCCTGCGTGTGGTAGGTTGTGGTGGCACAAGTTGGGACTTGAAACAAATCTTTGTAAGAATTGCCAGTTAACACCTTTTGGAAGTATACTGTTACATGATAGCATAGCACTTTTTGGTATCAAGGTTCATTCCTATCAGTCTCAGCTGAAACAGTTTTACACTTATATATACTAATTTCTTTATGGCACATCATACTTTTTAATCTATGTCAGTTTATAGTCGTCTGGAGGCATTGCTTTGTATTTTGGCTTGCAGCATGAGCCAAATAAATACCTATTTTAAGGTGATGCTGAGTAATCCATTGGATCACAATGACTTTCCAAACTGGAAACCACGTGACACTATTGCAGCCTGGGGCATTGGAGTTCAATTCCGATATCATCTGTAAGGAATCTGTACACCTCCCCATGAAATGCATGAGTTTCTCCCGGAGCTCCAGTTTCCTTCCACGGACGTATCAGTTGATAGGTTAATTGGCTATTATAAATTTTCCTGTGATTAGGCTGGGGGCTAAATCAGGGAGTTGCTGGGTGGTGTGACTCAAAGGTCCGGAAGGGCCTATTCCACACAATGTCTCAATAAGTAAGTAAATTGTTTATCAGTTAGGTTTGCTGCTTATTTAATTCTAACTCCAGGTTGGAGGAAGGAAGGGTAAGACGAAGGAACACATACCAATCCTCATAGAGGGATCAGAAGTGGAGAGAGTGAGCTGCTTCAAGTTCCTGGATGTTAAGATCTCTGAGGATCTAACCTGGTCCCAACATATTGATGTAGTCATAAAGAAGGCAAGACAGAAGCCATACTTTATTAGGAGTTTGAAGCAATTTGGCATATCAACAAATACGCTCAAAAGCTTCTATAGTTGTACCGTGGAGAGCATTCTGACAGGCTGCGTCACTTTCTGGTATGGAGGGGCTACTGCACAACACCAAAAGAAGCTGCAGAAGGTTGTAAATCTTGTCAGTTCTATCTTGAGCACTAGCTTACAAAGTATCCAGGTCATCTTCAGGAAGCGGTGTTTCAGAAAAGCAGCATCTATTATTAAAGACCTCCAGCACCCAGGGCATGCCCTTTTCTCACTGTTACCATCAGGTAGGAGATACAGAAGCCTGAAGGCATACACTCAGCGATTCAGGAACAGCTTCTTCCCCTCTGCCATCCAATTCCTAAATGGACTTAGAAGCTTTGGACACTACCTCACTTTTTTAATATACAGTATTTCTGTTTTTGCACATTTTTAAAATAATTTATTCAATATGTAATTGATTTACTTGTTTACTTATTATGTTTTATTTTATTTATTATTTTTCTCTCTCTGCTGGATTATGTATTGCATTGAACTACTGCTGCTAAGTTAACAAATTTCATGTCACATGCCGGTGATAATAAACCTGATTCTGATTCATGTATCTGTATTACATATCAATATGCCAGTAGATCAGTGCTGATAGTGGCAGGTTTGTTTTTAAAATACATCTTGTTGAATTAAATATTCAAAATTGGATAGCACAGAAAATTGGCCAGGTACCAGTAAATAATGGCACAGCTGATTTTTTTTTTTACATGAGTATATCTATTTTATTTCATAGTACATTGAGGAGCTTCTGCGCCAGGGGCAGTTTATGGAAATATTCGTGGAAGGCACACGGTCTCGCAGTGGTAAACCATATTTAGCCATGACAGGACTTCTTTCTATTGTGGTCAATAGCCTCTATGAGAATATAGTTACTGATGTCATGATTATTCCAGTGGGAATTTCCTATGACCGGATCATTGAAGGCAATTACAACAGTGAACAGCTGGTGGGTAACTTTTTTTAATATTAATTTTGTTTTGATCATGGATACAGGACCTGTTGTTTACTCTAAATTATACTTGCTTTGTTATTCTGTAGAAAGTTTGGGAATAGGAGTGTCACTTTTTCAGCTTGCTTCCTACTCATTGCATATGCAGATCACTGGCAAGATTACCTAAATTGCTCATCTCTACATAACCTTGACAATGTGATGAGTTGTTTTCTTGACTCATTAAAAGTTCTGTAGCCTGGGTGTCCTTGTTCTGTAACTTGTCACATTATACTCTCTCCGTCCCCATCCATATCTCTCCCTACAACTGTTAAAAGTTTATTGATCTGAAATGTTGACTCCCTCCATAAATGCTAATTGATCTGCTCAGTGTTTTTGATATTTCTGAACTGATTGTAAGATGTTGGAACTTACTAATCTAAGCAACTATTAATGGAAGTATACTTGAACAATAATTTAACATAATTTCTATGTTATGAATTGACTTTTATTTGGAGTATTTAATGTCTTGCACCTTATGTTAATGACAAGTTTGCTTCTCTGATCTTTAACCTAAATGGTTCAGTACTAAAGTAAATCAAGTAATGTTTAAATATGTTATTTTCTAGGGGAAGCCCAAGAAAAAAGAAAGCCTTTGGGGTGTTATACAAGGAGTCTTCAGAATGCTTCGTAAGAACTTTGGCTGCGTCCGAGTAGACTTCGGACAGCCATTTTCTGTTAAGGTGAACATCTCTTGAATATAGCATTTAGAGCCTTAACCTTTTCAATTATGTGAAACTAATAATTTCACTGATTGATTTGTGCTTTCCTGTTAACTGAATGTTTATGTCATGACTTACCTTAGATTAATATGTTATAGATTGCAATTTAAATATATAGTTTGATTTGTACGAGTGGGTTTGTGATGTAAAAGACAAACTGTTGATAATGTGGCATGAATGGATTATTAAATTTCCCATTTTTGTTGTGTCACGTGAGCTTTCTGAATATCCAGAGGAAATGTCAGTCTCTCTTACACCTAGATTTTATTCCCTATGTCTTTTAGAGTCAAAGAGAAGTACAGCACACAAATAAACCCTTTAGCTCAACTAGTCCATACCAAAAGCACTTGAACTGACTACTCACAACGACCTGCACAGGACCGTAGTCTTCCATACTACTACCATCCATGTGCCTGTCCAAGCTTCTCTTGAATCCGAAGGGGACCAATATTCTTACAGGCAGGTTTACTAGAGCTGTTGGGAGTGGTTTAAACTAATATGGCAGGGGGATGAGTACCAGTATGATAGAGCTGAGAATGAACCAGCAAGTTTATAAGTAGATGATGGGTACAAGCCAATGAATGGGTACAAATGCAGACAGTGTAAAGAGTTAAATTGTACCACAGAGGCAAAATTCAAAAGGGCGAAGAATGCAGGACTGAAGGTGCTGTATTTAAATGCACGTAGCATTTGGAATAAGGTGGACAAACTCATGATGCAATTACGAGTTGGTTGGTATGACTTAGTGGGCATCACTGAGTCATGGCCAAAAGAAGACCATAGTTGGAAGCTTAATATCAAAAGGATATATTTTGTGTCGGATGGACAGAGTTCTTTGAGAAAGTAACAAGCAGAGTGGACAAAGGAGAGGCAGTGAATGTTATTTTACTTGGATTTTCAGAAGGCACTTGATAAGGTGCAGCACATGAGGCTGCTTAACAAAGTAAAATTCTATGGCATTACAGGAAAGATACTGGCATAGGTAGAGGAATGACTGACAGGCAGGAGCCAGCGAGTGGGAATAAAGAGGGCCTTTTCTGGTTGGCTGCCAGTGATTAGTGATATTCCTTAGGGGTCAGTATTGGGACCACTACTTTTCACATTGTTAATGATTTAGATAATGGAATTGATGGCTTTGTGGCAAAGTTTGCGACTGATACGAAGAGACAGGTAGTGCTGAAGAAGCAATGCAATTGCAGCAGGACTTGGACAAATTGGAAGAATGAACAAAAAAGTGGCAAGTGAAATACAGTGTTGGGAAATGTATGATAATGCACTTTGGTAAAAGGAACAATAGTGTGGCCTATTATTTAAATGGGGAGAAAATTCAAACATCAGAGGTGCAGAAGGATTAGGAATTCTTCATGGAATACTCCCAGAAAGTTAATTTACAGGTTGAGTCTTTGGTAAAGAAGGCAAATGCAATATTGATATTTATATCAAGGGGGTTTCTGGTGATGTCATTGTTGAGAATGGCAGCTTAAGTTACTAGCTCCGCCAGAAAAACGCGTATTAAGCCCTGTTAACCCATCAAATATAGTATTTTTTGAAAAATATTTGAACTGAAAAGAGGGCAAGAATGGGGGGAAAAATGGAAATAAAAAAAGCTACACTGCAGAGCCTGCGGCCAAGAGTACAGTGAGCGGCTCTCCTACCCGACCGCGTGCTAGCGAGGCAGACGCTGGTCTTCGTTCAGGCGAAGCGGCGAATATGATCGAAATTCTGAAGGAGATAAGGGAGTTCCAGAAAGATATAAAGCAGCAGCTAAATGATATTAAGTCAGAGCTCGTCAACGTCAATCAAAAAATAGTGGTGGCAGAGACTCGAATTGAGAAGGTGGAAGATCGCGTTCAAAACGTGGAATGGATACTGAGTAAAACGATAAAAATATTAAATCACCAAGAAGGTAAACTGCTTGACCTGGGGGGAAGATCATGGCGGAAAAATTTCAGAATATACAACGTTCCCGAAGGAGCGGAGGGCTTGTCTATGACGGAGTTTGTCGGAAAGTTGCTGCGGGACGCACTGGAGCTGGAAATTGAGAGAGCGCATCGTGCACTCATCCCGAAGCCTACCCAAGATAGAGCAGATAAGCCACGCTCAATAATAATTGAATTCCTTCAGTACAGTACCAATGCGGAGATTCTACGAAGGGCCTGGGGTAAGAAAAGGGTGTTTCTAGACGATAAATTAATATATTTCGACCAAGATTACCACCCTGCAGTCCTGCAGAAACGTAAAGAATACTCTGAAGTAAAGCGAATACTAAAGCAAGAAAGGATTAGATTTCAAACTCCGTACCCTGCTAAACTTTTAAGTGTTTTATCGAGATGGGATCCAACTGTATCAGACAGTGGAAGAGGCGACTACAGACATGAAGGCCAGAGGGTTGCCAGTCAGCGTGATCAAACCAAGGGAAAGCCTGGCAGAGGAATTATCCCACTCTGCTTGGGAAATAGTGCGAGAATCGAGAAGACAGGAGAAAGGAGGAGGCCGAGAGAAGTATATCAGGAAGAGACCGGGAGCTTTCCAAAGACAGCCCTCACCCCCTCCAGAAGAGCCATAAGGTTTGGCTAACTTTAAAAATGTTGAGAAGCTAAACGGAAGCAAAAGTAGACGGTGATATACCTATCTCAAGAAATACTTATTATAATGTGGATTTTATATTATTTAGTTGTTATTCTTTATTCGCTCACTCCTTTCTCCCCACCAAAATGAGAATATATATATGAGTACACAGGGAAATCTTTTCTGTGTAATGGATTTGTTCACTGACTTTTATGAATACTGCAATGGGGGCCCTCAACTCACAAGTAGGAGGGGTTATTCCCCCACAGCTAGACGCTTCCTCTAGCTCAACACAGGGTCATCTACTAGAGACCTCAGCCTTAAAACACGTTCGTTGCCATTTTTGTTATTATTTGCATTTCTTGGTTCTTATTTGTTCAGGGAGTAGATCGATTAAGTTTTATTCTGCTAATTTCAATGGTACATTGACAGATAAATACAGATGGCTACGGACAAATAAAATTAATTTCTTTTAATGTCAATGGACTATTAAATCCAATCAAACGTAATAGAATTTTATCCAAAATGAAAAAAGAATAAACCCATGTAGTATATTTACAGGAAACTCATTTAAGTGATAATGAGCATAGAAAACTAAAGAGAATGGGCTTCACTAGTTTGTTTTTCTCCTCATATAAATCAGGACATAGGAGAAGAGTTGCTATTCTTATCTCAAGTAAGCTAAATTTTGAAAAAGTATTCGAAATGGGAGATAAAGAGGGCAGATATATTCTGGTAAGGGGGAATATAGACGGAAATTCAGTTACTCTATTGAATATATACGCACCCCCGGGAAGTGATATGGTTTCTTTTAGAAAATTACTGATATTATGGTAGCGGAAACAGAAGGTCTCCTGATATGTGGGAGAGACTTAAATTTACAATTACAACCAAACTTAAACTCTTCCAATAGAAAAACCTATGAAACAAAATCCTTACATAAGAAAGAATACACTTTTTGAGGATGTTGGTTTAATTGATATGTGGAGGGACCTTTTCCCCGACAGAAGGGATTACACTCATTATTCTGCTCCCTATTCTGTATATACAAGAATAGACTATTTCATAACATTTGGAAAAGACAAAGACAAAATAAACACCTGTGGAATTGGGACAATAGATGTAAGTGACCATGCACCTATATATTTATCTGTTGATTTTGACCTACAACCAAAGAATACTATTTGGAAACTAAATTCAAGTCTACTCAATGATCCGTACATTAAGGAACAAATTAAAAAAGAAATTGGTCTCTTCCTACAATTTAATGATAATGGAGAGGTTTTACCTCCCATTTTATGGGATACTCTGAAGGCTGTCTTAAGAGGGAAAATTATAGCAATATCTTCATATAAGAAAAAAATAAGGAATAAAACATTAGAGGAATTACAAAATAGGCTGAAGGAACTACAGAAAAAACACAAATTTGGCACAGGATACATTAGTGGAAATTAAAAGAATTAGGAATGAAATTAATAGTTTGGCTACACAAGAAATCAGGAAAAATTTAATGATTCTGAAACAGATAATATGAAAGTGGATCAAAATCTATGAAAATACTGGTGTGGAAACTGAAAAAAAAGATAGCAGAAAATACAATACATAGAATTAGGGATGGAAGAACGAAAATGATAAAAGAATAAGCTAAGTGAAATTCAAGAAGCTTTTGAAGTGTTTTACAAAATTCCATATTCCAAAGTTCCAGGGGGAAGCATAACCCAAGTTGATACCTTCTTGAATTCTCTAGAGCATATATGTCAAACTCAAGGTCCGCGGGCCAAATCCGGCCCGCGGTGTAATTATCTTTGGCCCGCGAGATAATATCTAATTACTATTAAAGCTGGCCCCGGTAATCGAAGCGCCTATGGCGTATGATATGGCTAATGCTGAGTTTATTCAGGTACCAGGTTTTCAGGGTTTTTAGTGTTTATTCGGCAGTCTTGCTCTGCAGTCTTCTTCATAAGAAACAGAATTTGTAAAGTGAAACACTTTGTAGTTATAGCAGAGACTGAGACACATGAGAGCAGGCTGAAAAAACGGAGGCAACGAAAGCTGCGTTCGCACGCGTCCAAATGATCCAGCCCGCATGAAGCTGCATTTTGCTCAATCCGGCCCGTGACCTAAAATGAGTTTGACACCCCTGCTCTAGAGTTACCCACTTTAAGCGAAGAACAAAATAGAATGATGACTGCTGACATAACTGAAGTTGAATTAAAAGCTGCAATTGGTAGGCTTAAATTAAGCAAGTCACCAGGATCAGATGGGTATACGGCAGAGTGGTACAAAGAATTTAAAAATGAGTTAATTCCTGTTTTACTCCCCACACTGAACTGGGCTTTAAAAAAGGCACAAATGCCACCCAGTTGGAAGGAAGTGATAATCTCAGCTATAACGAAAGAAGGCAAGGATAAAATGGAATTTGGTTCATTTAGACCAATATCCGTTCTTAATGTAGATTATAGATTATTTACCTCCATCATGGCCAAACGATTAGAGGAGTTTCTACCCACACTGATACGTAACGATCAGACAGGTTTTATACGACAACGCCAAACACAAGACAATATACAAAGAACACTTCACATTATGGATCATATACAAAAAAATAAAATCGAAGCAATAGTGATAAGTGTGGACACTGAAAAGGCATTTGATTCGGTTAATTGGAATTTTCTTTACAGAGTTTTACATAGATTTGGTTTCCAAGACACAATTATTAAAACTATACAGACACTATATGACAACCCTACTGCTAGGATTAAAATCAATGGATATTTATCAAATAGTCTTACCCTAGAAAGGGGCATGAGACAGGGTTGTGAATGGTCACCGCTACTCTTCGCATTATATCTGGAATCATTAGCTCAATACATCAGACAAAATGAAGATGTCAGCAGAATTACTATTAAAGGGGCAGAGCATAAATTGGCTTGTTACGCGGATGACATTTTGATCTATCTAGGGCAACCAACATAGTCTTTACCTAAATTGATGCAATCCTTTGAACAATATGGTCAATTATCAGGTAACAAGATCAACGTAGATAAAACCCAATTACTTTCATATTACTATAGCCCACCAAGAGAAATTGAAAGTCGATACCCCTGGGCATGGCACACACAGTCTTTCAAATATTTGGGCATTATTAAGCCAAAAGATTTGACAAAATTATCAGAATGTAATTATCAGCCTTTATATAAAAAAATTAAGGAAGATATGGCAAGATGGAACCTGATCCCTTTTTTCAGTCTCAGTTCAAGGATTGAATCTATTAAAATGAATATACTGCCCAGACTGTTATATCTCTTTCAGACCCTACCAATAGAGATTAATCAAAATCAATTCAATGAATGGAACAAGATGTTATCAAGGTATATTTGGCAGGGTAAAAGGCCTAGAGTTCTTCTCAAAACTTTGTAATTAGCAAAGGAAAAGGGGGTATGGGGCCTACCTTCCCTTAGAGATTATTATTTTGCAGCACAGTTGAGAGCTGTGATATGTTGGTGCAGCCCATCATATGACGCTCAATGGAAAAACATTGAGGAGCGGGTACTTCCCATCCCCATACAAGCAATTTTGGCTGATAACAACCTGCAAAGGTACATAAATACTATTGATAACCCAAGGGTGAAATTGACTCTTAAAACATGGAAAACTACTATAAAAGAATATAATCTAGAGGGATATATTGCAATTCTTAAATGGTGTGCATATGACTCAGATTTTACACCAAATAAATTGGATGCTAGATTTAAGGACTGGACAGCTAAAGGAATAATAGTTCTTTGCAACATAATGAAAGAATGAGCACTGTTCAGTTTTGAAATGCTTAAAGAGAAACACTTATTAGAAAAACAAGATTTTTATCGGTATTTACAGATGCTACAATATGTTAATAAGATGCTTAAAAATGTAACCAAGGCAAGTACCTGCTTGATAGAGCTATTTAGAAAAGCATATAATTCAGATAACGGTAGTAGAATCATTTCAAGTATGTATAAGGGGTTGACAAATCTTAAAACACATTCAACTTCATACATTAAAACAAAATGGGAGAAGGAAGGAGGGATAATTATATCTGAGGAAGAATGGACAATAATATGGAGGTATCAATGGAAGTGTACCAGTTCACAGAAATGAAGGGAGTTTGGATGGAAAAACTTGATAAGATATTTTATTACGCCCTCTCCTGTTTGCTGGAGAAATTGTGGAAATCAAAATGCAAATCATTATCATATTTTTTGGGACTGCCCTGTTATCAAAAACTATTGGAGGGGGATACACAATGCCCTATAAGACATCTTTAAATGTGAAATACCCTTAGAAAGTAAGACCATATATTTTGGATATATACCTCAAGAATGGTTGAAAAGAGATAAATATTTAATGAATATACTGTTGGTGGCTAGTAAAAAGACTCTTACTAGGAAATGGTTATCACAGGGGAGCCCAACTTTAAATGCATGGATGGAAATTACAATGGACATTTACAAAATGGAGAAGATAACAGTTAATCATTAGCTGGAACAATTTGATTCATACTGGGAAAAATGGTTTAACTACATAATGCCTCAAAGACCTGATTTTATTCTCATAAATCAATGAATATGTTGTAAAAAAAAATATCACTCCCTACATGCACATAGTTTTTTCCTTTTGCTTGTTTTTTCTTTCCACTCTTTTCTTTAAGTGTATACCTCAGATAAATACTTTGGTGAGATTTATATGATATATATGATTATATCATATATATGTACAATGTCTGAAATACATCTTATGGAAATATTTGTTTGGTGATGAACTTCAATAAAAAAAATTACAAAAAACATTTATTTATATCAAGGGGAATAGAATTTAAAAGCAAAGAGGTTATGCCAAGGCTTGAAGGACAGTAGTCAAGTTGCACTTGGAATATTGTCAACAGTTTTGGGTCCCATATCTCAGAAAGGATGTGTTGTCATTGGAGAGAGTCTAGAAAAGGTTCATGAGAATGATTCCAGGTATGATGGGGTTAACATATTAGGAGCATTTACAGGCTTTAGGCCTGTACTCACTTGAATTTAGAAGAATGTGGTGGGGGGGGGGGGGGGGGTGCAGTGAGGCACAGTGGAATCTCATTGAAACCTACCTAACTTTGAAAGGACTAGATAGGGTGGATGTGGAGACGATGTTTCCTGTGGTGGGGGTATCCAGAACTAGAGGGCAGAGTCTCAAAATTGAGGGATGGAGCTAAGGAGGATTTTTTTTTTAGCCAGAGAGTAGTGAATCTGTGGAATGCTCTACCAGAGATGGTTGTGGAGGCCAAGTCCGTGGATATATTTAAAACAGAAGTTGATAGCCTCCAGATTGGTCAGGGCATCAAAGGATTTGGCCAAGAAGGCAGGTATATGGAGTTGAGTGGGATCCTGGATTAGCCATGATGGAATGGCAGGGCAGACACAATGGGCTGAATGGCCTAATTCTGCTCCTATGTCTTATGGTCTTAAACGTTGAAATCGAGCTCAGATGCAGCTCATTCCACACTCTCACAGCCCTCTGAGTGAAGAAATTTCCCCTCAATTCCCTTAAACTTCTCATCTTTCAGCCTTAACCTATAACCTCTGGTTGTAGTCCCACCCAACCTCATGGCAAAGCCTGCTTGTATTTACCGTATCTTTATCCCTTAATTTTGTATCCCTGTATCAAGTCTCTTCTCAGTCTTCTACATTCTAAAGAATACAGTCCTAACCTAATCAGTCTTTCCTTATAACTTGGGTCATCCAGGTCCACATCATGCTTATAAATTTTCTCTGTACTCTTTCAACCTTCTTCACATCTTTTCTGTAGGCTGGTGACCAAAACTGCACAGAGTACTCCAAATTAGGCCTCATCAATGTCTTATACAACTTCAACATAACATCCCATCTTCTGTACTCAATACATTGATTTATGAAGGCCAATGTGCCAAAAACTTTCTTTATGACCCTATCTACCTAGTATACCACTTTCAATGGATTATGGACCTATAATCCAGATCCTTTTGTTCTACCACACTCCTCAGTGCCCTACTGTTCACTGTGTAAGACCCACCTTGCTTGGTCCTACCAAAGTGCAAAACCTTGCACTTGTCTACCATTTTTCAGCCCACTTTTCCAGCCAATGCAGATTTCCCTACAAACCATGATAGCCTTCCTCACTGTCCACTACACCTCCAATCTTTGTGTAATCTTCAAATTTGCTGATCCAGTTAACCATATTATCATCTGCATCATTGATTATAGATGACAAACAACTAAGAACCCAGCACTGATCCATGCGGCACACCACTAGTCACAGGCCTCCAGTCAGAGAGGAAACCTTCTGCTAGCTTCCCCCACAAAGCCAATGTCTAATCCAATTTACTACCTCATCCTGAATGCAGAGCAACTGAAACTTCTTGAGCAGCCTCCATGCGGGACCTTGTCAAATACTTTACTAACGTCCTTATAAACATCCAATGCCATGCCTTTATCCACTTTCCTGGTAACTTCCTTGAAAAACTCTGTAAATTGGTTAGACGTGACCTACCACACCACAAAGCCATGCTGTCAGTCCATGTCTGTCCAAAGACTTGTATATCTGGTCCCTTAGAATACCTTCCAAGAACTTTCTCACAAATGATGTCAGACTCACCAGCCTATAATTTCTTGGTTTGTGTTTAGAGCCTTTTTTAAACAGCAGGATAATATTGGGTATCCTCCTATTGTACCTCTCTTGTCGCTAAGGATGTTTTAAATATCTCTGCTAGGGTCCCAGTAATTTCTGCACTTGCCTCCTGTAGGGTCCAAAGGAAAACCTAGTCAGGCCCTGGGGAATTATCCACCATGATTTGCCTTTGCCTTTGAGGAGACTTGACATGTTGGCTTTGGAGTCAAGTCCTTGTTTATCTTCATAGTGAAACAAAACATAGCTTAATTTTGTTAATTATTTTAGCATCTGGTCAATTAGCAATTTCAAAATTCATGTCTCAGTTCTCCATTACAAATGTTAGGTTCACTTTTATTAAAAAAAAGAGTTTGGAACATGGGTGAAAATATCAATACAAAAATGTAAGCTTTGTTTCTATAGGAATACATTGATGCTCAGAGGAACCGTCCATTGCCTGCAACCCTTTCCTTAGAAGTTGTTCTTCTGCCAGCTATTATCACAGATAGGTAAGCTCTGGGTTTGTAATGGGAAGCACATACTGTAGATCACTTGCATTATTAAACACCAAATAGCTGAGCATCTTTAATTAGTATCCTGCAAGAACTTTCACCGGTAATAGTAAAGATGTGAAGAGTTGATAGTTATGTCTTTTTTTTAATGCAAGTGTACATTTGCATGGCTTTAATATGTTTCTAAGTGATTTAATGCCTCTGATGCTGCTAGTCATTGGAGCAATTGGAAGAAATATTTTGCATCTTGTGTTTCCAACCCAAACCAACAGAGTTTTTCATATAAACTCTTCCCACAGCATCATACCCTATGATGCAGTGGTTTTAATCTATGAAGAATTCTTTTAAAAGCACTTCTTTATTTCTGTTAAGATTGCGAAATCACTGAATTTCTGGAAGAAACTTTTTATCAATAAAATGAAATCTCAGATGAGTGGATGGTTTAATGCTAAATTAAATCAAAATTTTAGAATCCTTTTTAATATTGTTAAATGTATGCAGTTTAATTAAGACTAGTAATGCATAATATGTTCCTAATTTTTTTTAAATGTATATATAGGTGGCTTTTATAATTTTAAAAATCCTATCGTGTTTCACTTCACTCTGATTTGTCCATTTAGACCAGGCCTCAATCATGTTGAGCAAGAGTCTGCACCAGTTATAAACGCCAGAGATTTCTCAGATGAGCAATACAAGAGACAAGTGATCTGCAGTGTAGCAAGGCACGCACTTTACAGTAAGTATGGCTAGAATCCTTTTAAAGCTTTGAATTTTCTTTGATTTCAAATTCATCATTCATTTTAATTTAAAACAATACAAATTTTAAAAATTGAGGTAATGGCTGAAGTTGCAAACTGTTTTATTTGGTAGTTTAAATTCAACTAGAATGTGAAACCTGAAGAAATTGAAACAAGTAACCCAAGTGATTTCAACTGAAAGCTCCATGCATGAGGTAGCTAGAAATAGAAGGATGTGCTGATAGGATTAGATCAGGGCTTCCCAACCTGTTTTTTTAATGTATGGACCCATATCATTAACTGAGGGGTCTGTGGACCCCAGGTTGGGAACCCGTGGGTTAGATGAAATGGAGCAGTTTTTTATTACAAATACTGTAGACAGTGATATGGGCTAATCAGATTAAATGGGCTATTGTAAATTTTGTATCACTTGCAGTACTTTCTCCAATCTTGTATAAAGTGGCAACAAGTTTTGTATAATTGATTCTAGGAGACGAGAGTACAGAATATCATTCTGTACTCCTTTCCTGTTGCTGGAGAGAGTTATATTGGAAGCGTGTGGACAGATGTGGCTCAATTGCTTATGCAATTAAGTGGTAGTATTTCACAAGTCTTTTACTTGGCTACAAAACACTCATTTATTTCCAAAAGGAAACTTCAGTGAAACATATGGAAACTTCTAGCATATTTGATCACATGTATAATGAATTAAGTATGTGTTTTCTACACAGTGATGTCTGTGTTGTCTTATTTCCTTCCATTTGTTGATTGTCATGTCTTTTTTATATTCCAGCTGCCAGCAGGTGTTCTGCTGTGATGTCCACTCATATTGTTGCATGTCTGTTGCTGTACCGACACAGGGAGGTGAGAGTTTTTGAGTTTGTGAACTGGCACATACTAGCATGGTGAAAAGTCCAAGGTGTATTTTGCTGCAGTACTTTGGGAGTAGAAAGTTGCATTTTGAGCTTATGGAAGGGACCAACATGAGGCCATAATGAGGAGTAATTTGCACCAAATGGTTTGCTACATCACGCTGGCTGATTGTTGTAAAAAGTCTCAAATGCAGTTTATGGCAATTACATGAAACATCCCAAAATTACTCAATAAAAATTATACATGCATGGACTGTATCCTTTACCTATATGTTAATTCCTAACACATAAAATCCTTCTATAGTATTTTCTTAAGATAGTTATAATGATGAATCTTTAAGAACAAGAAATGTAAATTACATGGATTTGACTTAGTCCGGTGTGGTAATTCAATATTTGACATTGAGTTACTACCATGATTGTATTTCCTAAGGCAGTGCATCAGTAGAAAAATAAATAAGATCAGAAAATTGTGGACTCACCTCAGCACATCACAGGAACCAGCCTCCCCTCTATAGAGTCTGTCTATACTTCCACTGTCTTAGGAAAACAGCCAGCATAATAAAAGTCCCACTCACTGAGGACATTTTCTTCTCCCCTCTCCTGTCAGGAAGAAAATACAAAAGCCTGAAAGTACATACCACCAGGCTCAAGGACACCTTCTAACCCATTGTTATCAGACTCTTGAACAGAGCTCGTATGTGATAAGATGGACAATCTACCTCATTATGATTTTGTACTTTTATCACATTATTCTTCACTGTTATTGTTTTACCTTGTTCTACCTCAATGCATAGTGTAATGATTTGATCTGTATAAACAGTATGCAAGACAAACTTTATACTATATCTTGATACATGTGACAATAATATACTAATACCAATCATTCTTTGGTGCCCTTACTCAAAATGTATTGTGTACACATCTTAGCTTGTCTTGGAAGAAGCATGAGCTGGGGAAAATGACAGATTTTTGTATTTGCAATCAATATTCTACTTGATTATTGCAACTGTTTGTAGAGTATCTCTTCATAATTTGAAAAAAATCTCTCAATAATTGCAGATGTAAAAAGTGAATGTGATCCTACTAACATAAATTTAATTTGGCACTTAATTTTGTTTAGGGTGTCCACTTATCCAAGTTGGTAGAAGATTTTTTCTGTATGAAGGAGGTAGTGCTGGCTCGGGATTTTGATCTAGGGTTTTCGGGAAATTCCGAAGATGTTGTAACGCATGCCCTACATTTACTGGGTGACTGTGTCAATGTCAGAAGCTCCCGACGAAACAGTGAATTCTTTATTGCACCAACCACAACAATTCCAGCCCTGTTTGAGCTGAATTTCTACAGCAATGGCATTTTTCAGGTTTTTCTCACAGAAGCAATACTTGGTAAGTGCTTAGCATCTCGACATTGGTGCTAGGGCAATGACTAGGATGTCCTTTTGCATTTTCATTTATCATTTGATTATTTTAATTTAGTTTCTAATTAAGCCATTAAGTTAATGTAATATTCAAGCTTAATACAGGGCAGCCCAGGGTTCTTATTAGTATTGTCAATCTACAAGCTGCAGCATTAAATTACTGATACTCAATAGATGAGAGTTAGCTATTGATCTTATCATTTCCTTTAATAATTTTAGAATCCCTTTTAGTTCATTCTCAAATGAGAGGTTTGCGGGGATGAATGGGAACATTAAGGAAACAAGGGAATGTTGAAAGGCCTAGAGGGAGTAGATGTGGAAAGGATGTTTCCCATGGTCTAGGACAAGAGAGCATAATCTCAGGATAAGAAGGGCGTTCATTTAAAACAGAGATGCGGAGAAATTTCTTTTGCCAGAGGGTGGTGAATTTGTGGAATTTATTATCACGGGCAGCTGTGGAGGCCAAGTTGTTGGGTATATTGAAGGAAGAGCATGATAGGTTCTTGATTGGATATGGCATTAAAGGTTATGGGGAGAAGGCTGAGGAGAGGGTAGAAAGAGTTAGCCACGAATGAATTGCAGAGCAGAGTCAATAGGCCAAATGGTGGAATTCTGCACCTATGTCTTGTGGTCTAATAAAATAATTATATGGCTCCTTCAAACTCCCAGCTTGGAAAAGATCCTCGTCTGTAAGATTCTATGGCTGATTTCCACATATGCAAAGAATATCATCTTAGCTCAGTCACTTTCCACACCTGCCATTCTAATGAAATATTGCTGCAAGAACAATGTACATGGACCAATCAGGACACAGTATTCTGAATGAATTCTTACAAGGACATACTAAGGAAAGGTGGAAAAAAATTCAGCTACTGTTAGAACTTGGTTGTTAATAAACTAATGTTTAGACATTTAATCTTTGTATTTAGAATTGCATATAAGCTACATGATGTGAAAGCATCTGTCAGCAAAGCACCATCTAATGAGTAAACTATAATATTTTTGTTTTTCTAAGTGTAAATGCACAATGAAGTACAAGGAATTTGTATTACAAGCCATGTATTTTGGGAATGTAGTAGAGTAGCCAGATGCAATTTAAAAAGTGACCATGGATGTGAACAATCTTTCACTCTAACTTGATTATCTCTTAGTTGCATTTTATTTCAATGTATTACAGCCTGTTCCCTCCGTGCTATACTAAAGGAAAAGACATCAGGGCCAGACAGATTGGATCCAACTGTCAGTCAAGAAAGGCTTATTCGTACAGCTGCTGATCTGTGTCACCTCCTTTCCAATGAAGTGATTGTGGGATTGGTAAGTGCCAACTGAGTGCACAAACTTCATATGTAATCTTGATTTAACTGATAATTAAGAATCCTGATTGAACATAATGTGGTTCATAGCCACAACATTTTTTTATGGAGACACAAGATAGACTGCAGATGCTGGAAAACTTCAGTCTGTCTGGGGGAGCTCAGCAGGTTAAGCACCATCTATGGAGGGAAATACACAGTGAACATTTCAAGTTGCGACCCTTCTTCAGGACTGGAAAGAAAATGGGAAGATGGCCAGTATAAAAGGGTGAGTGAAAGGGGTGAAGTGAGAGCTGACTGATGATAGCTTCTCTCATCTGAATTTGCCTAGCATCCATCAGTGCTCAGGTCAACTCCCCCCCCCCCCCCATTTCTTTACACTCCTAAAGAAGGGAATCGACCCAAAATAGTGTCTGCCCACTTGTATACATGCTATTTAACCCACTGTGCTCCCCCACCACAATTTGTGGGTCACACCACAATATTTTTATCAAATTTGGTAGATTTTGAAGCACTGAAATTATATTAATCCTGCATTAATTGGTCTAATTTAATTCTGTCTATTTGTACTTGTAGCCATGTCAGGCCGTGTACCAGATTTTCAATGATGCTGTAGGAAAGTTCATTCAGTGTGGCATCCTGTTAGTGACAGAGGTGAGAAACCAATTTACTGAATTTTCAAGTGCTTGAAAGTTTCTATCACTGATGGTTCAACCACAGTGAAGATAGATGAGAATTGGGTAATGTTAAACCCATCAAAACAAGTCTAGCTTTCTCAGTAGTTCACTGGCAACTAGTGAGGTTACATTCAAAGGAAGTCTGTTTCTGTTCGATGTTCTTTGTTCTTTAATAATGTTTATAATTTAGTTTATTTCTCTGTTGGCTGTGTTTTTCATATGGAATTGCATTTTTTAATTATCCAGAATTAAGAGTTGTAATGTCCTTACAAACTTGCTGAATAAGTCCAATATCATGAACAACTGTTCAAAACAGAACACACATCTTACAAAATATGGAAGTACAATACTGAAAGTACTGTTACTCTAAAATGAAAAGAGAAAATTCTGGAAATAGTCATGAAAGATTATTAACTCCATTTTACTCTGGAAATATTTTTAGACCTGAAGAACCTGCATGTCTAGCATCTTTTTTCTGCATTTCAGCTTCCACAGTGTTCCATGTGCATGGTCTTTTAGTTCCAGTGCTCTCCAATATTAACTTTTTTTCAATATTTTCTTGTATTTTACAATTTTAATTTTTTAATAAACTTTGAAACAGCCATTCTCTTTTTTAACATGTCTGTCAAATATTGTCATGAAAGTAATTTGTATGTAATCCAGGTGAGGCGACACTTCACCTGTGAGTCTGTTGAGGGTCATCTACTCGATCTGGTGCTCCTGGTATGGCCTTCTGCATATTGGTGAGACCAGACGTAGATTGGGAGACTGCACCTACGAGCACCTATACTCTGTTGGCTAGAAAAAGCAGAATCTCCCAGTGGCCATCCACTTCAATTCTATATCCCATTCCCATTCTGACATGTCAGTCCATGGCCTCCTCTACTGCTGTGATGAGGCCACACTCAGGCTGGAGATGCAGCACCTTGTATTCCTCCAACCTGATGGCATGTATGTTGATTTCTCAATTTCTGGTAATTGTCCCAACCCCTTCACCTTTCCTATTCCTGTTTCCCTCTCTCCTCATCTCCTTACCTATACCCATCACTTTCCTCTGGTGCTCCTCCCCCTTTTTTCTTCCATGGTATTCTACCCTCTCCTATCAGATTCTCCCTTCTCCAACCCTTTCTCTTTCTCCCCTATTGGCATCCCAGCTCTTTACTTCACCCCTCCCCCTCTCCCAGTTTCACCTATCACTTACCACCTTGTATTGTTGCACCCCCCCCCCCCCAACTTTCTTGCTCTAAATTCTCATCTATTTCCCAGTCCTTATGAAAGGGCTCAGCCCAAAACATCGATTGTTTACTCTTTTCCATTGATGATGCCTGGCCTGCTGAGTTCCTCCAGCATTTTGTATGAGTTGCTTTGGTTTTCCAGTGTCTGCAGGTTTTCTTGTAATTATATTTGTGGTGCGGACTCAGGCCATGCACAGCAATCTGATCTCTGAGATGTACACAAAATTAATTTGAAAATTTATCACATTCTGCAATATTACTATGACTAAATCCCGGAAGTACCAAAGCAACAGCACTGCAGGAGTACATTTACCGTATGAACTTCAAAGCAACAAAATTGGGCTCACTACCATTATTACACACAATTCCTTTCAATAGCTCAGTTCCTGCTGTTTAACAAAAAAGCCAAAACTAAAAAAGAATGAATGTAAAGTCCCATTGCAAGTTCTCTCCATGCACTGTCTGTCTTCCTTGCTTCCCTGCCATTTGCTTTTACTTATAATACAGTGTAGACTTGGATAGTGAAAGCCATAATAACAGGTGTTTGTTCATTGAATGAACAGGAGGATCTCAGTCCCAGTCCTACAGAGGAGGCATGGCCGAATAAGTACCCAGATGGTTTGTCCTGGAGAAGCGATGAAGAAGATGATAGTGATTACGGCGAAGAGCAACGTGATCATTACCTAAAGGTATAGAATGCAAAATTCTTCAGGCAGATTTAGTTGCCAGATTCTCAGAAATTACTTAAAGACAAGAATAGTTTATTTGATCCTAATATTGTGCCATACAATGGAAAAATCTAAGTTGATCCTTTATCAATGTATCTTCTCTCAATCAAACTGACAGCAATAGATTGAAGTACATCTCCCACCTCAGTTGCCCATAGGTGGGAAGTGAATTGTTTCTGTAAATTATTCCTTATGTAGAAAGTGGTCTAGTAATCAGCGAATCATGTGAGAGAGGGAGTGCAATACAGAAACATAAGAAGAAATAACATTGTTGTAATTGCTCTGAGAGCTGACGTGGACTAAGTTAACTGTGTGACCGCCAATTACATTATGTCTTCAATATGCATGAGAAATTATTTACCAATCATAAGAAATGGGCATGCCCATAGACATAGGAGCAGATTAGGCCTTTCAGCCCATCGAATCTTCTCCACCATGGCTGATCCTGGATCCCACTCAACCCCAGATGCCCGCCTTCTCACCATATCCTTTGATTCCCTGACCAATCTGGAAACTATCAATTTCTGCTTTTAATATGTCCACAGATGTGGCCTCCACAGCAGTCTGTGGAAGAACATTCCACAGATTCACTACTCTCAGGCTAAAAAATTGCTCCTTAGCTTCGTTCTAAAAGGTCGCCCCTCAATATTGAGACTGTGCCCTATAGTTCTGGATACCCCCACCATAGGAAACATCCTCTCCACATCCACCATATCTAGTCCTTTCAAAATTCGGAGATCCCCCTTCATCAATTGTAGAATTGAATTTAGGAACCGAGAAGTAATGTTGCAGCTATATAGGACCCTGGTCAGACCCCACTTGGAGTACTGTGCTCAGTTCTGGTTGCCTCACTGCAAGAAGGATGTGGGAGCCATAGAGAGGGTGCAGAGGAGATTTACAAGGATGTTGCCTGGATTGGGGAGCATGCCTTATGAGAATAGGTTCAGTAAGCCCAGCCTTTTCTCCTTGGAGTGAAGGAGGAAGGGAGGTGACCTGTGTTACGTACCCCGTAACAAGTTAAAAAGGGACAGCAGAAATGGACACACCTGGAGTCTGAGTCTTCTGTTATAAACACTATTCGTAACTATGTGATAAAGTAATATAAAACAAGATAAGGCAAACAAGTTAGCAGAGTATATGCATATATAAGTGAGTAAATAAAGTTCCCAAACTTCTCCCAGCTCAGGTGATAAATGATACAGTCTTACAATGGTTATAGGTATGAAGGCAGTTCAGTTCTGGATATTGAATTGAGTAGAGTTGGAGAGAGACGGAGATGTTTCGTCTTCCCTGTGCCGATGCCATCGAATCTTCCATGTTGTCCTCCTACTCCCGAAACTTATTAAAGTCACTGGCTGTGACCACACAAAAGAGGATGCCATATTCATGTGGTACAGCAATCAACCCAGGCGAGGGTTTGCCTCCCTGGTGCCAGGGTCCGGGACGTTTCTGATCGCTTCCAAGATATCCTGAAGTGGGAGGGTGAGGAGCCAGAGGTCGTGGTACATGTAGGTACCAATGACATAGGTAGGAAAGGGGAAGAGGTCCTGAAACGAGAGTATAGGGAGTTAGGAAGGCAGTTAAGAAGAAGGACCGCAAAGGTAGTAATCTCGGGATTACTGCCTGTGCCACGCGACAGTGAGAGTAGGAATGGAATTAGGTGGAGGATGAATGCGTGGTTGAGGGATTGGAGCAGGGGGCAGGGATTCAAGTTTCTGGATCATTGGGACCTCTTCTGGGGCAGGCGTGACCTGTTCAAGAAGGACGGGTTACACTTGAATCCTGGGGGGACCAATATCCTAGCGGGGAGGTTTGCTAGGGCTACGGGGCAGACTTTAAACTAGTAAGATGGGGGGGCGGAAATCAATTTGAGGAAACTATGGGAGAGGAGGTTAGTTCACCAGTAGAGCAAGTAAGTAGACCGTGTGTGAGGGAGGACAGGCAGGTGATGGAGGAGGGATGCGCTCAGCCCGAAGTTGTAGGGGAGAAGAAAGAAAAGGATAATAAATTTGAATGCATTGCTAGGGATGAAAAGAGAGGAGGAGGTGGAGAGTATCTTAAATGTATCTATTTTAATGCTAGGAGCATTGTAAGAAAGGTGGATGAGCTTAAAGTGTGGATTGATACCTGGAATTATGATGTTGTAGCTATTAGTGAAACATGGTTGCAGGAAGGGTGTGATTGGCAACTAAATATTCCTGGATTTAGTTGCTTCAGGTGTGATAGAGTAGGAGGGGCCAGAGGAGGAGGTGTTGCATTGCTTGTCCGAGAAAATCTTATGGCGGTGCTTTGGAAGGATAGATTACAGAGCTCCTCTAGGGAGGCTATTTGGGTGGAATTGAGGAATGGGAAAGGTGTAGTAACACTGATAGGAGTGTATTATAGGCCACCTAATGGGGAGCGTGAGTTGGAAGAGCAAATGTGTAAGGAGATAGCAGATATTTGTAGTAAACACAAGGTGGTGATTGTGGGAGATTTTAATTTTCCACACATAGATTGGGAAGCTCATTCTGTAAAAGGGCTGGATGGTTTAGAGTTTGTGAAATGTGTGCAGGATAGCTTTTTGCAACAATACATAGAAGTACCGACTAGAGATGGGGCAGTGTTGGATCTCCTGTTAGGGAATGCGATAGGTCAGCTGACAGATGTATGTGTTGGGGAGCACTTCGGGTCCAGTGATCACAATAGCATTAGCTTCATTATAATTATGGAGAAGGACAGGACTGGACCTAGAGTTGAGATTTTTGATTGGAGAAAGGCTAACTTTGAGGAGATGCGCAGGGATTTAGAGAGAGTGGAATGGGTCAAGTTGTTTTATGGGAAGGATGTAATAGAGAAATGGAGGTCATTTAAGGGTGAAATTATGAGGGTACAGAATCTTTATGTTCCTGTTCGGTTGAAAGGAAAGGTTAAAGGTTTGAAAGCGCCATGGTTTTCAAGGGATATTAGAAACTTGGTTCGAAAAAAGAGGGATGTCTACAATAGATATAGGCAGCATGGAGTAAAGGAATTGCTCGAGGAATATAAAGAATGTAAAAGGAAACTTAAGAAAGAGATTAGAAAAGCTAAAAGAAGTTACGAGTTTGGTTTGGCAAATAAGGTGGAAGTAAATCCGAAAGGCTTCTACAGTTATATTAAAAGCAAGAGGATAGTGAGGGATAAAATTGGTCCCTTAGAGAATCAGGGTGGTCAGCTATGTGTGGAGCCGAGGGAGATGGGAGAGATTTTGAACGATTTCTTCTCTTCGGTATTCACTAAGGAGAAGGATATTGAATGGTGTAAGGTGTGGGAAACAAGTAAGGAAGTTATGGAACCTATGACAATTAAAGAGGTGGAAGTACTGGCGCTTTTAAGAAATTTAAAAGTGGATAAATCTCCGGGTCCTGACCGGATATTCCCCAGGACCTTGAGGGAAGTTTGTGTAGAGATAGCAGGAGCTCTGACGGAGATCTTTCAGATGTCATTAGAAACAGGGATTGTGCCGGAGGATTGGCGTATTGCTCATGTGGTTCCATTGTTTAAAAAGGGTTCTAGAAGTAAGCCTGGCAATTATAGACCTGTCAGTTTGACATCAGTGGTGGGTAAATTAATGGAAAGTATTCTTAGAGATAGTATTTATAATTATCTGGATAGACAGGATCTGATTAGGAGTAGCCAGCATGGATTTGTGCGTGGAAGGTCATGTTTGACAAACCTTATTGAATTTTTTGAAGTAGTTACGAGGAATGTTGACGAGGGTAAGGCAGTGGATGTAGTCTATATGGACTTCAGCAAGGCCTTTGACAAAGTTCCACATGGAAGGTTAGTTAAGAAGGTTCAGTCGTTAGGTATTAATGCTGGAGTAATAAAATGGATTCAGCAGTGGCTAGATGGGAGATGCCAGAGAGTAGTGGTGGATAATTGTTTATCGGGATGGAGGCCGGTGACTAGCGGGGTGCCTCAGGGATCTGTTTTGGGCCCAATGTTGTTTGTAATATACATAAATGATCTGGATGATGGGGTGGTAAATTGGATTAGTAAGTATGCTGATGATACTAAGGTAGGAGGTGTTGTGGATAATGAGGTGGGTTTTCAAAGCTTGCAGGGAGATTTATGCCGGTTAGAAGAATGGGCTGAACGTTGGCAGATGGAGTTTAATGCTGAGAAGTGTGAGGTTCTACATTTTGGCAGGAATAATCCAAATAGAACATACAGGGTAAATGGTAGGGCATTGAGGAATGCAGTGGAACAGAGAGATCTAGGAATAACAGTGCATAGTTCCCTGAAGGTGGAGTCTCATGTAGATAGGGTGGTGAAGAAGGCTTTTGGAACGCTGGCCTTTATAAATCAGAGCATTGAGTACAGAAGTTGGGATGTAATGTTAAAATTGTACAAGGCATTGGTAAGGCCAAATTTGGAATATTGTGTACAGTTCTGGTCACCGAATTATAGGAAAGATATCAATAAATTAGAGAGAGTGCAGAGACGATTTACTAGGATGTTACCTGGGTTTCAGCACTTAAGTTACAGAGAAAGGTTGAACAAGTTAGGTCTCTATTCATTGGAGCGTAGAAGGTTGAGGGGGGATTTGATCGAGGTATTTAAAATGTTGAGAGGGATAGATAGAGTTGACGTGAATAGGCTGTTTCCATTGAGAGTAGGGGAGATTCAAACGAGAGGACATGATTTGAGAGTTAGGGGGCAAAAGTTTAAGGGAAACACGAGGGGGTATTTCTTTACTCAGAGAGTGATAGCTGTGTGGAATGAGCTTCCTGTAGAAGTAGTAGAGGCCAGTTCAGTTGTGTCATTTAAGGTAAAATTGGATAGGTATATGGATAGGAAAGGAGTGGAGGGTTATGGGCTGAGTGCGGGTAGGTGGGACTAGGTGAGATTAAGAGTTCGGCACGGACTAGGAGGGCCGGAATGGCCTGTTTCCGTGCTGTGATTGTTATATGGTTATATGGTTATATGGGAGGGTTAAACACACCGATAGCTTTCCACCAGTCACCCCTTTGTCCACACTGTGAGCAAAAACCCCACCTTTGTCGTGGGCACACAAAGCTCAACCAGTGTCAGTGTCTTCAGTGTCTGTGGTGTGTCTGATTACAAAGCCAGTTGACCTTGTATATATTCTACAACTGCTGAACACCAGCTGTCCATCGTATAGCTCCACCTTGCCATTTCCAAGGCAATTCACAGGCTTTCTGTTGCTCTCTCTCTGTCGCTGAAATAGCACACACATTCTCTCTCTTTTTAAAGGAACAGTCCATATTTAATTATCCTTCAGATCTTGTCACACCTCCCTCCTTTTAGGAAAATTTTTGATCAAAGAGCAAAATTTTTGTCTCAACTATCGATTGTACAGCTTATAACAAATCATTGGTAATTATCAGGTAGCATAGCAAAACGTATTCAAACTTGAACTTAATATCTAGACAAACAGTCTGCTATAATATTGTCAGTACCTTTCACGTTTTATTTCCATGTCATATTCTTGCAAGATCAAACTCTAGTTAAGTAACCTTCTATTCTTATCCTTCATTTTCCTCAGAAACACTAATGGATTATGGTCTGTGTAAACCACAAGTGGTTTCTGCGCAGGACATATGTAGACATCAAAATGTTGCAATGCTAACATTTGTAACAAGAGTGATAGCAACTCTTTTTCAACAATAGAGTAATTTTTCTGAAGCGCATTAAATTTCTTTGAGAAGTAAGCTATGGGATGTTCAATTTCATCATCATCCTTTTGCAACAATACTGCCCTGGCAGCTTCATCACTAGTGTCTAGCACGTTTGAAAATGGTTTATTAAAATCAGGTGCTCAGTTTTCAGTCGTTCAAATGCCTCCTGGCAAAGGTCACTCCATACAAATCTTTCACTCTTCCCTAGGAGTTTCGTTAGGGGTAAAGCGATGTCTGCGAAGTTCTTACAAAACTTACGGTAATATACAACCATTCCTAAAAACCTTCTTAACGCTTTTCTTCCTCCTTACTCTTGTCACCAGTTCTCAACTTACTGTCTGGTTTAACCTGTGGGGTATCTTTGTTATCTCTGCTACTCCTTTGGTAGTTTTTGCTCGAGAAAAACTTTACCTTGTGGGTTAAAGCATACTCATCTGCTGACCTAGCAGACTTTTTTTCATTCAAGTACATCTTTATGCTATCAGGGACACAATTTTTAAATTCTTCAACGAGCATCAACTCCATTAAGGCATTTATATTCCCATTCGCCCTTTTTGAGGTACACCAGCGATCAAAATACACCAGCTTTTCATGGGCAAACTCCACATAGTTTTGGTTCCAAGACTTCCTCAATCTCTGAACTTTTGTTTATACACCTCCGGAACCAATTCGTGAACCTTAAGCACTGCATTTTCACTATATCATAATTCTTTGACTGTTCAAGGCAGAATACGCCTGCTGAGCCTTCCCGTTCAACGCACTTTGTAACATGACAGCCCACTGATCCCTTGGCCATTGCCAAGTCTGGGCCACCTTTTTGAAGTGCAGGAAATACCTATTGACTTCAGCTTCATAAAATGGTGGTACTAACTTAATTTCTTGGTTGATATTAAACGGCATCACCAGCTCATTACCACTACCTGGTACTTGATCCTGTCACTGCCATTTTTCTCTCTCAAACTCCCCCTGTTTTCCTGCTTCTTCTCACTCTAAATTAAATCTGTCTAACTTCATTTGTTCCTGTCGCAACTGGATCTCCTCTTTACATAGAGGAAACGTTTTTAACTCCTCCTCACTAAAGTGCTTCGTAGAAATATAGTGCTCAACTATTAACCTTCTGAGATCCACCTTCATCATACCCTTCTTAGCCTCCTTAAGTTTCAATGCATTAACAACTTCCCACAACTCATCCTTTTTAGCTTTCTTCAAAGCCGCAGGGTCTGGCACTGCCAGAAATTCTTCAACATCCATTTCTGCTGTTTTCCACTCACAAGCCAATCAAACGAAGATAATCACTCAATCAACAAGCCCCCAAATCTTCAGAATAGCTCCCACCAATCTGTTCATATCCCGGACGCAGGCCCCAATTTGTTACGTACCCTGTACCAGGTTAAAAAGGACCAGCAGAAGTGGACACACCTGGAGTCTGAGTCTTCTGTTATAAACACTATTTTATTAGTAACTACGTGATAAAGTAATATAAAACAAGATAAGGCAAACAGGTTAGCAGAGTATATGCATATATAAGTGAGTAAATAAAGTTCCCAAACTTCTCCCATCTCAGGTGATAAATGATACAGTCTTACGATGATTATAGGTATGAAGGCAGTTCAGTTCTGGATTTTGAATTGAGTAGAGTTGGAGAGAGACAGGGAGATGTTTGTCTTCCCTGTGCCGATGCTGTCGAAACTTCCACGTCGTCCTCCTGCTCCCGAAACTTATTAAAGTCACCGACTGTGACCACACAAAAGAGGATGCCGTTTTCATGTGGTACAGCTATCAACCCAGGCGAGGGTTAAACACACCAATAGCTTTCCACCGGTCACCCCTTTGTCCACACTGTGAGCAAAAACCCCTCCTTTGTCATGGGCACACAAAGCTCAACCAGTGATAGTGTCTTCTGTGTGTCTGGTGTGTCTGATTACATAGCCAGTTGACCTTGTATATATTCCACAACTGCTGAACACCAGCTGTCCATCGTATAGCTCCACCTTGCCATTTCCAAGGCAACTCACAGGCTTTCTGTTGCTCTCTCTGTCACTGAAATAGCACACACGCTCTCTCTCTCTCTTTAAAGGAACTGTCCATATTTAATAATCGTTCAGATCTCATCACACCTGATAGAGGTGTATAAAATGTTGAGATGCATTGATCATGTGGATAGTCAGAGGCTTTTTCCCAGGGCTGAAATGGTTGCCACAAGAGGGCACAGGTTTAAGACGCTGGGGAGTAGGTACAGAGGAGATGTCAGGGGTAAGTTTTTTACTCAGAGTGGTGAGTGCGTGGAATGGGCTGCCAGCAACAGTGGTGGAGGTGGAAAATAGGCTCTTTTAAGAGACTTTTAGATAGATACATGGAGCTTAGTAAAATAGAGGGCTATAGATAAGCCTAGTAATTTCTAAGGTAGGGACATGTTCGGCACAACTTTGTGGGCCGAAGGCCCTGTATCCAGCTGTAGATTTTCTATATTTTTATATTTTCTTCTAAATTCCAGTGAGTATAGGCCCAAACCTTCCAAATGCTCCTCATATGTTAACCCCGTCATTCCCGATCATCCTCGTGAACCTCCTCTGGACTCCCAATGACAACACATCCTTTCTGAGATATTCGGCCCAAAACTGTTGACAATATTCCAAGTGTAGCCTGACTAGTGTCTCATAAAGGCTCAGCATTACCTCAAACATGAGGAAATCTGCAGATGATGGAAATTCAAGCAACACACACGAAATGCTGGTGGAACGCAGCTGCCAGGCAGCATCTATAGGAAGAAGTACAGTTAACGTTTCGGGCCAAGACCCTTCGTCAGGACCTGCAACAGCAGGCTAATGTTAGAGTTAGAGTTAACCCTAACCCATATTGACCATGTGATCCAAGGCTGAATGGAGAGCCAGTAAGATTGCACCTGCTGTAGACCTACTGTGGCAATGGGCAGATTACAGCAGGTTCTGTTCCTTGCTTAGCAGTTGCTTCTAGCCATGACCAACCTCTCAAAACACTTCATCACAGTAAATGTGAGTGCAACTGGGTGATAGTCATTGAGGGAGCTCACCCTACTCTCTTGGGCACTGGTATTATTGTCGCTCCTTTGGAGCAGATGGGAACCTTTGACTCCAGTAGTGTGAGATTGAAAATGTCCTTGAACACTCCTGCCAGTAGGTTGACACAGGTTTTCAGAGCCCGATCAGGTGCGCCATCAGGGCCTGGCGCCATGCGAGGGTTGACCCTCTTGAAAGATGTTGTGATATCGGCCTCCAAGACAGAGATCATAGGGTCACCAGATGCTGCAGGGATTCACATTCATATAATTTTATTTTCCCTTTCAAAGTGTGCATAAAAGAAGTTGAGCTGTTCTGGAAGTGAATTATCAGCCATTTATGATGTTAGATGTTGCCTAGTAGGAAGTAATACCCTGCAAGTCCTGCTGGAGCTGACTTGCATCCGATTCTATCTCCAACTTCAATTGGTAGTGTTCAAATGATCATGAACAATGCCACTCAAAATGCAATTTTACGAAAAATTATTTATAAAGCTGAATCATTTAAAATTGTATCTTTTCTAGGTGAGCCGGTCTCAGGATCATCTGGAGTTCATCACTTTCTTACAGAGGCTGTTGGGTCCATTATTGGAAGCTTATTTTTCTGCTGCTGTTTATATTCAAAGCTTCAGAGTTCAGATTGAAGGTAGGTTTCACTGAGGACATCATTTGTACTTTTGTACTTGTGATTTTTTTTAAAAGATTTATTCTGAAGATGGTCACATGCATAGTCCAATCACAATTGCTTTGCAAAAGTAACAACAGATTCGCCTTTTGGACTGCTGTGACATGCTCTGAAAGTGGTCCCATGTGCTAATGGGTAGGAAGATCCAGGCTGTTCAAAGTATATTTATTATCAAAGTATACTATATTCAACCTTGAAATTCATCTTACAGACAGCCACGCTACAAAGAAATCCAACAGAACTCATTTGAAAAAAGACGGTCAAACACCCAATATGCAGATAAAGAACAAATTGCGCAAGCAATAAAAGCAAGCAAATAGCATTTAAAACTAATGTTTACAAAAGTGAGTTCACAGCCACACAGCCTGTCACAGCTGACCCAGGAGCCCATTACTTGCGAGCCACAGCCTCAGTTTAGCACAGATACGAGTAAACCTCACCAAGCATTGAGCTGAACACCAGCCAATCCCTTGCATCCAGCCCCGACACCCTGACCTTTTCAAGCTGGCCCAGCACTTAAATCTGCCAGACCTTGGCTCGTTCTTCATTCTTGGATCCAGGCCCTGCTGCTTCTATACACTCTTGGGCCTGGGACCCACCACCTCGATTCGACCCATAACCAACCCTTCCAATCTGGCCCGGCACATAATTTAGTTTAACATCAGCTCATTCCTCGATCTCAGGCATGAGTACCATTGCCTGGGCTCTCCCTTACCTCAGATTTGCCATTTTGAATTGCCTCCAAGTCCGCTTCATCAATGGCCGTACAATGGCTCGTTCCTCACTCTCAAACCCAGGCTCTGTAGCCTCAATTCGACCCGTGCATGCAACATTGCAACTGTCCTGCACCTTCAAGGCTTAAGTTCATACCACAAAAATGCTAGGTTGTATAGACGGTTCAAAAGTGTAATTCCAAAAGGAAAGTTAGAGGCAATTGATCTTTTAGTTTTCCAGGAAAAGTGTGATTGATAAAGTAGTTAATAGTTTTGTTAGCTAACAGTAAGTTGTTGCTTTATTTCTCCAGCATCATCTTAAACCAGTAATCTTGACACGGTGTTGATGAAGAAATAGCATTGTAATTGCAAATTGCAATGGTACATGACTTGAAGGGCTGTTCTCAGTATTTTTTGTGGAAAAACTTAATCCTTGTACTCCACTCTGTAATTACATTTGCAATTAAATGAATGAATTGCCTTAATGAATGGAAATAATCAAACTTGCCATGCATTTAATCCAGAAACTCAAATCCTGGTGTGTAGCATTGATAGACAGCATTCAAATAGAGTGTGGAGTATGCCCATAATTCTGGTGTATGGCATTTATAGACCAGCATCCAAATACAGTTGTGCACGGTGTATGAGGAATCCTAGTGTGGTATTGATAGATAGCATCCAAATACAGTTGTGCACAATGAGCACAGAATCATGGTGCATGGCATTGATTAGACAACATCCAAATACAGTTGTGCACAGTGTATGAGGAATCCTGGTGTGGCATTGATAGATAGCATTCAAATACAGTTGTGCATAGTGTACGAGGAATCCTGGTGTGTGCCATTGATAGATAGCATCCAAATACACGTCCTGGTTTTGCTGGATTTGTGTTGCTTTCTATGCAAAGTGTCTTTAACACCAAGAAAATATTTACTGAAGTGAAGTTGCTGTAGTGGCTAAACTTTATACAAAATAGAGAAAAAACACACTTCAACATTCGACTCAATAAATACATTTTATTGATTAACAACTTTTAGAAATGTTATTTTTCAGAAAGTGAATACATCAGCAAGTTTCACAAGTATCTTTTATCCCGAACCGAAATGAAAATTGCAGTATTTGGTGAGTCATGAACAAATAATGTAAAAAGTGATCATTTGAAATCAAACAAAATTTATTATCTTCATTCATGAACTTAGAAGGTAAACAAATATTATTCTTGTCTTCAAATATTTCAGTAATGCACACGAAATGCTGAAAGTATTGAGCAAATCAGGCAGTATCTGTGATGTGGAAAAAACAGTCAAAGTTTTGGACGGAGGTCCTTCATCAGGAAAATACTCCCTGACTTGCCGATTTCCTCCAGCAATTTGAATGTGTTGCTCAAGATTTCTAGCATTTGCAGAATCTCTTGTGTTCCAAATGCATGATAAAGTCATAGAAAAGCACAGCACAGAAACAGGTTTTTGGCTGATCTAGTCCACGCCGAAACCATTTAATCTGCCTACTCACATTGAGCTGCACCAGGGCCATAGCACTCCATATCCCTACTATCCATGTACCCATCCAAATTTCTCTAAATGTTGAAATCAAACTCACATGGACCACTTCTGCTAGCAACTCATTCCACAATAGCATGGCCCTCTGAATGAAAAGGTTTCCCCTCGTGCTCCCATTAAACTTCTCACCTTTAACCCTTAAGCCATGACCTCTGGTTGTAGTCCCATCCAATCTAGTGGATAAAGCTTTCTTTCATTTACTTTATCTATACCCCTAATAATTTTGATACCTCTATCACATCTCCTCTCAGTCTACAACATTCTGAAGAATACAGTCCTAACCTATTCAATCTTTCCTTATAACTCAGGTCCTCTAGACCCAGCAACATCCTTGTAGATTTCCTCTGCACTGTTTCAACCTTGTTTACATCTTTTCTATAGGTAGGTGACCAAAACTGATCATAATACTCCAAATTAGGACTCATAAATGTCTTATTCAACTTCAGTATAATATCCCATTTTCTGTAAATATATCAATTTATGAAGGACAATATCGCAAAAGCTTTCATTATGACCCTATCTACCAGTGATGCCACTTTCAACAAATTATGGGCCTGTATTCCCAGATCCCTTGGTTCTACCACACTCATCAGTGCCCTACTGTCCACTGTGTAGGACCTACCCTGGTTGGTCTTACTGAAGTGCAAACCTGTATTAAATTCCATCTGCCATTTTTCTAGCTGATGCATATCTCTCTGCAAGCCATGAAAGCCTTACTGCTGTCCACTACACCCCCAATCTTGGTGTCATCCACAAATTTGCTGAAGCAGTTAATCATGTTAGAAGATCATAAGACAATGGAGCTTTTTCGATGAGCCTTTTGGCCCATCGAACCTGCTCTGCCATTGAATCGTGGCTGATCCTTTTTTTTGCTCTCTCTCTCTCAACACCCCCCGCTTCAGCACTACTCCAATCAAGAACCTATCAAGGTTTGCCTTAAATACACTTGACCTGGCCTCCACATCTGCCTATGGAAATAAATTCCACAAGTTCACCACCCTTTGACCAAAGAAATTTCTCTGCATCTCTGTTTTAAATGGACACACCTCTATCCTGAGGCTGTGCCACCTTGTCTTAAACTTCCCTAAAATGGGAAACATCCTTTCCACATCTACCATGACTAGGCCTTTCAACATTCGAAAGGTTTCAATGAGATCCCCCTCATTCTTCTAAATTCAAGCAAGTACAGACCAGAGCTATCAAATACTCCTCATATGATAACCCTTTCATTCCCAGAATCATCATTGTGAACCTCCTCTGAACCCTCTCGGATGCCAGCACATCTTTTCTAGATGAGTCCAAAACTGTTCACAATACTCAAGGTGAGGCCTCACCAGTGCCTTAGAAAGCCTCAGCATCACATCCCTGCTCTTGTATTCTAGACCTCTTGAAATGAATGCTAACATAGCATTTGCCTTCTTCAGCCTATAAGTTAACATTTAGGTTGTTCTGCACAAGGACTTCCAAATGCTTTTGCATCTCAGATTTTTGGATATTCTCCTCATTTAGAAAGTAGTCTTACATTTATTTTTTCTACCAAAGTTTATGACCATGCATATTCCAATATTGTATTTCATTTGCCACTTTCTTGCCCATTCTCCTAATCTGTCCCTTCTGCAGCCTACTTGTTTCAACACTACCTGCCCCTCCACCAATCTTTTTATCATCTGAAAATTTGGCAACAAAGTAATCTATTCCATCATCAAAGTCATTCAAATACACCATAAAAAGAAGTGGTCCCAACACCAACCTCCTGCAGAACACCACTAGCCTCCTACCAATCATCCAATGCTCTAACCATGTTCGTAACTTGCCTGTAATACCATGGACTCTTAACTTGGTAAGTAGCCTTATGTGTGGCACCTTGTCAAAGGCCTTCTAAAAGTCCAAATATACAACATCCACTGCATCCCTTTTATCTATCCTACTTGTAATCTCCTCAAAGAATTCCAACAGGTTCATCAGACAGGATTTTCCCTTAAGGAAACCATGCTGACTTTGTCCTATCTTGTCCTGTGTCACCAAGTACTCCATAACCTCATCCTTGACCCTAACATCTTCCCAACCACTGAGCTCAAGCTAACTGGTGTATAATTTCCTTCCTTCTGCTTTTCTCCTTTCTTAAACAGTGGAGTGACCGTTACAATTTTCCAGTCCTCTGGCACCATGCCAGAGTCCAATGATTTTTGAAAGATCATTTCTAATGCCACCACAATCTCTAACACTACCTCTCTCAGAACCCTAGGGTGCAGTTCATCTGGTCCAGGTGACTTATGTACCCTAGGTTCTTTCAGTTTTTTTGAGCATTTTCTCTCTTGTTATAGTAACTGCACTCACTTCTCTTCCCTCACACTCTTCAACTTCTGGCAAACTGCTAGTGTCTTCCACAGTGAAGACTGTTGCAAAATACTCATTTAGTTCATCTGCCATCTCCTTGGCCCCCTGTTATTATTTCTCCAGCCTCATTTTCTAGCAGTCCTATATCCACTCTAATCTCTTTTATTTTTACATACTTGAAAAAGCTTTTACTATCCACTTTGATATTATTTGTTAACTTGCTTTCATGTTTCATCTGTTCCCTCATAATGACTCTTAGTTGTTCTCTGTAGGTTTTTAAAACTTCCCAATTCTCTGTCTTCCCACAAATGTTTGCTTTGTTATATGCCCTCTCTTTTGCTCCTCCAATAGCTTTGACTTCCCTTGTCAACCACGGATGTACTATTTTTCCATTTGAGTATTTCTTTGTTTTTGGAATACATCTATCCTGCACCTTCCTCATTTTTCCAAGAAGTTCAAGCCATTGCTGCTCTGCTGTCATCCCTGCCAGCATCTCCTACCAATTTATTTTGGCCAACTCCTCTCTCATACAACTGTATCCCACTGAAATACTACTATGTCAGACTTTCCCAGAAACAGAAAACCTACAGCACAATACAGGCCCTTCGGCCCACAAAGTTGTGCCGAACATGTCCATACCTTAAAATTACTAGGGTTACCCATAGCCCTCTATTTTACTAAGCTCCATGTAGAAGTATCTATCCAAAAGTCTCTTAAAAGACCCCATCATATCCACCTCCGCCACTGTTGCCAGCAGCCCATTCCACACACTCACCACTCTCTGCATAAAACAAAAAACAACAACAAACTTACCCTGACATCTCCTCTGTACCTACTCCCCAGCACCTTAAACCTGTGTCCTCTTGTGGCAACCATTTTAGCCCTGGGAAAAAGCCTTTGACTATCCACATGATCAATGCTTCTCATCATCTTATACACCTCTATGAGGTCACCTTGCATCCTCTGTCACTCCAAGGAGAAAAGGCCGAGTTCACTCAACCTGTTTTCATAAGGCATGCTCCCCAATCCAGGCAACATCCTTGTAAATCTCCTCTGCACCCTTTCTATGGCTTTCACATCTTTCCTGTAGTGAGGCGACCAGAACTGAGCACAGTACTCCAAGTGGGGTCTGACCAGGGTCCTATATAGCTGCAACATTACCTCTTGGCTCCTAAATTCAGTTCCACGATTAATGAAGGCCAATACACCATATGCCTTCTTAACCACAGAGTCAACCTGTGCAGCTACTTTGAGCGTCCTATGGACTCGGTCCCCAAGATCCCTCTGATCCTCCACACTGCCAAGAGTCTTACCGTTAATACTATATTCTGCCATCATATTTGACCTACCAAAATGAACCATTTCACACTTACCTGGGTTGAACTCCATCTGCCATTTCTCAGCCCAGTTTTGCATCCTATCAATGTCCTGCTGTGACAACCCTCCACACTATCCACAACACCTCCAACCTTTGTGTCATCAGCAAACTTACTAACCCATCCCTCCACTTCCTCATCCAGGTCATTTATAAAAATCACATAGAGTAAGGGTCCCAAAACAGATCCCTGAGGCACACCACTGGTCACCAACCTCCATGCAGAATATGACCCATCTACAACCACTCTTTGCTTTTTGTGGGCAAGCCAGTTCTGGATCCACAAAGCAATGTCCCCTTGGATCACATGCCTCCTTACTTTCTCAAAAAGCCTTGCATGGGGTACCTTATCAAATGCCTTGTTGAAATCCATATACACTACATCTACTGCTCTTCCTTCATCAATGGGTTTAGTCACATCATCAAAAAATTCAATCAGACTCATAAGGCACGACCTGCCCTTGACAAAGCCATGCTAACTATTACTAATCATATTATACCTCTCCAAATGTTCATAAACCCTGCCTTTCAGGATCTTCTCCATCAACTTACCAACCACTGAAGTAAGACTCACTGATCTATAATTTCCTGGGCTATCTCTACTCCCTTTCTTGAATAAAGGAACAACATCCGCAACCCTCCAATCCTCCAGAACCTCTCCCGTCCCCATTGATGATGCAAAGATCATCGCCAGAGGCTCAGCAATCTCCTCTCTCGCCTCCCACAGTAGCCTGGGTTACATCTTATATGGTCCCGGCAACCTCCTTATCGTATTTCAAGTTGAACCCAATCTTATTGTGATCACTATGGTTCTTTTACCTGAAGCTCACTAATCACCTCCAGTTCATTACAAAACACCCAATCCAGTATAGCTGATCCCCTAGTAGGCTCAATGACAAACTGCTCTAAAACGCTTCACATAGTCACTCAACAAACTTACTCTCTTGAGTTCCATTACCAACCTGATATTCCCAAATGACCAAAGTGTTGATAATCTCTCATGACTATCATCACACTGCCCTTTTGACATGACTTTTCTATTTCCTATTTTAATCTGTGGTTCACATCCCAGCTGGTTGAGTGGCCTGTATATAACTGCCATCAGGGTTCTTTTACCCTTGCAGTTTCTTAACTCAACCCACGAGGATTCAACATCTTCCAATCCTATGTCATATATTTCTACTGATTTGATGCCATTCTTTACCAGCAGAGCCACACCATCCTGCCTTCCTATCCCTCTGATGCAAAGTGTAACCTTTGACATTAGGTCCCCAACTACAACCATCATCCAGCTCATTAATATAGGTGACAAACAACAAAGGATCCAGCACCGATACTGTGGTACGTCACTAATCGGAGGCCTCCTGTCAGAGAGGCAACCCTGTACCACCACTCTGGCTTCTCCCACAAAGCCAATGTCTAATTCAATTTACTACCTCATCTTGAATGCCAAGTGACTAAAATGTCTTGACCAACCTCCCATGCGGTACCTTGTCAAATCCCTTATTAAAGTCCGTGTAGACAACGTCCATTGCCTTGCCTTCATCCTTTCCTGGTAACTTCTCAAAATACTCTTAAGATTGGTTAGACATGCACATAGCCATGCTGCTATCCATAATCAGTCTATGTCTATTCAAATATTTAGTGCCTATAAGAAGTTTTCATCCCCACCCCCGGAAGTTTTCATGTTTAATTATTTTACAATATTGAATCACAGTGTATTTAATTTAACATTTTTTGACACGCATCAACAGAAAGACACTCTTTTGTATCAAAGTGAAAACAAATCTCCACAAAGTGATCTAAATAAATTTTAAATATAAAACACAAAATAATTGATTGCATAAGTATTCATGCCCTTTAATATAACACACTGGTGCAGCCAATTGGTTTCAGAAGTCACATAATTAGTTAAATAGAGTTCATCGTGTGCAGTCAAGTTGTTTCGATTGATTTTAGTAAAAATACACCTGTACCTGGAATGTCTAACTGCTGGTGAATCTACAACATGAAAACAAAAGAACACACCAAGCAACTCCATGAAAAGGTTATTGAACAGGTCAAATCAGGAGATGGATTCAAGAAAATTTCAATATCATTTAGTATAATTAAGTCAATCATCAAGAATTGGAAAGAATATGGCACAGCTGTAAATCTACTGAGAGCAGGCCATTCTCAAAAACTGAGTGACCATGCAAGAAGGGGATTAGTGAGGGGGGCCACCAAGAGACCTATGACAACTTTGGAAGAGTTACAAGCTCAATTGGCTGAGATGGGAGAGACTGCGCTTACAACAACTGTTGCCCAGGTGCTTCACCATTCACAGCTTTATGGAAGAGTGGCAAAGAGAAATCAGCTGTAGAAAAAAAAAACGCATGAAATCTCAGCTACAATTTTCCAGAAAGGATGTGGGAGACTCAAGTCAGCTGGAAGAAAATTCTGTGATCTGATGAAACCAAAATTGAGCTTTTTGGCCATCAGACTAAATGCTGTATTTGGCGTAAGCCAAACACTGCACATAATCAAAAACACTCCATCTATCCCGTGAAGTTCTGTGGTGGCTGCATCATGCTGCGAGGATGCTTCACTGCAGCAGGCCTTGAAAGGCTTTTGAAGGTAGAGGGTAAAATGAATGCAGCAAAATACAAAGTTTTCCTGGAGGAAACCTGATGCGGTCTGCAAGAGAACTTTGTCTTTCTGGGAAAACAAATCTTCTCCTAAGTTGATAACCCCAAGCATAAAGCCAAAGCTACACCAGAACGGCTTAAAAACAATAAAGTTAATGTCCTAGAGTGGCCAAGTCAGAGTCCAGACCTCAACCCTAATGTGGCTGGACTTGAAAAGGACTGTTCACTCATGATCCACATGCAATCTGACAGAGCTTGAGCAGTTTTGTAAAGAAGAATGGGGGAAAATTGCAGTATCCAGGTAGGTCTCAAAGACCTATCCACTCAGACTGTACTTGCTCCCAAAGGTACATAGCAGAATCAGAATCAGGTTTTATTATCACCGGCATGTGATGTGAAATTTGTTAACTACTGAATCTACTAAAGACTGACTTGAAGGGGGTGAATCAAATACAATCAATTATCTTGTATTTTATATTAATAATTAATTTAGATCACTTTGTAGAGATCTGTTTTCACTTTGGCATGAAAGAGTCTTTAAGCTGATCAGAGTGGGAGGTGGGGGGAGAAAGCTAAACTGCTGAAGCTTTATTAAACACTAGTCAGGCTGCACTTTGATTGGCAACAGTTTTGGGCCCCATATCTCAGAAAAGATGTACTATCAATGGAGAGAGTCCAGAGGAGGTTCACAAGGATGATTCTGGGAATGTAGGGGTTAACATTTGAGGAGCGTTTGGCAGGTTTGGGCCTGTACTCACTGGAATTTAAAATAATGCATGGGGATTTCCCTGAAACCTACTGAATGTTGAAAGGACTAGATAGGGTGGATATGGACAGGATGTTTCTTTTAGTGGGAGTATCCAGAACTAAAGGGCACAGCCTCAAAATTGAGGGGTGATCTTTTAGAACAGAAGTAAAGAGGAATTTTTTTCGCCACAGAGTGGTGAATCTGTGGAATGCTCTGCCACAGACTACAGTTGAGGCCAAGTCTATGGATATACTTAAAGCAAAAGTTGATAGATTCTTGATTGGATGGGCATCAAGGGATATGGTGAGAGAGCAGGTGTATGGGGTTGAATGGGATATGGGATCAGCCATTATGAAATGGCAGAGCAGACCCGATGGGCTGAATGAACTAATTCTGCTCCTATGTCTTTTGCTTTTAAGTTAAGTCCAATGTGATTCAATGTTGTAAAACGATACCACATGAAAACTTCCGGGGGGGGGGGGGGGAGTGAATACTCTTTACAGGCACTGTATATATTGGTCCCTCAGAATACCTTCCAAAAACTTTCCCACAACTGATGTAAGACTCACCAGCTTATAATTTCCTGTTTTCTGTTCAGAGACTTTTTTAAACAGCAGAACAACATTGGCTGTCCTGGCACTAAGGATATTTTAAATATCTCTGCTATTTATCTCCAACAATTTCTGCCCTTGCCTCCCATAGGGAACAATTTGTCATGCCTTGGGTTTTGATCTTTCTTTCCATGATTTTTGTTTGCCCATCAAAATAAAATTCTTGTCAAGGTATGATAGTGAAGTAACACACTTGGTATTACATTGTACAAATTGCTTCAGTCATGGGCAGTCTACTTGGAAATATTAAAGGGTTTGAAAGTATTTGGCCTCCTCAAATATTAGAAATATCAAAAGTATTATGAAAAAGTGACTATTTCATATCTTCACCCCCTTCCTCCTACTCCCTTGCATGTACACACACACTCGTGATCCAAAACTGTCCTCATTTCAAATTTCATTCACCTATTAGTAATTAAACTGTTTATCTTCAGACTTTTTAGCAGCGTTTAGATTTGTGATCTTACCAAAATAGCATGTGATGTCTCATTCTAGTAGTGATAAATTAATGTATCTTCAAATTTAGGTCCCTTTAAGATTGTCAGCCATGGGTGATAGTGGGAATTAGCTCCCACTACCTATTGCTTCCAGTGGCATGCGTCTCAAATAGCCTCTGACAACCTAGTCCAGTTCTTGGCTTTCACATGTGGTTTAGCTACTAAGCCCAGCAGAACAGTTTCTACTGACAGGAGAAGGGAAAAGCTGAGTTACTGATGCCTTAAAATGGGTCATTTCAGACAGATGGGTCTCATCAGCTGTGGTTGGCAGCTCACCTAGGAGAAGGAAAACTTATACCTCCACTGTCTTGTGGCTTTGCCTGCTCATGGGGAAGGCTTCGGCAGTAAACCCCAAGGGAAATACCTGAACTGGAGTCCTTAAGGCAGTTCTATGTCAAGTTCAAATTTGACTGACAACACCTGTGTTGCCACTGATGCCAAACTGTCGGTCCCTGTCGTTCCTTTGGATTCATCAGCTGCCTGGAGGGGGGGGGGGGGGCCTTCTGGATGGGCAACAGCTTGCTCTCCATATCATACTGCCCTGGCTTTCATATCACATAGATAGCAATATCCATGGTCAACCCCAACTAATGAAGGGCCTCAGTCTTCAAATTTAACATTTGCAATATCGTCATAGATCTTCTATAACTTATTTTGTTCCTTAGGGGAGAGTGCAACTTTCTGTCTTGCAAAAAGTGCAGTGAAAACTCTGAAGGACCTTGGGGTAAGTAATATTTACTTTTGGTATCTTCCATTTGAGTTGAGCCACCATGCTTTGCTATTACAATATGACCCATTAGCTTTCAGGAATGGTGTGCTCCATCAAAAAGATGATATTAGTTGCATTAATCTTGGGGTTCTTCCCACTGGCCTGGCAGACAAATCATTAACAATCAGTACTTAGGAGTTAGCAAAATAATTTTATCACTACTGTCTGTGCAGTATCTCCTCATAACTACCTTGTCAAATTGTAGTTCTATGAAAATTAGTCTTGAAAATAGCTGTAGGACTAGTAAATCTTACTGAGATTCTCGTTGAATGATGGATCAGTCTCAAAGGTCTGTGTGGCCTACTGAGCTCCAATTTTTTTTACAAATGTTGTACAAACCCCATTTCCAGAAAAGTTGGGATATTTTCCAAAATGCGATAAAAATCTGTGATACGTTAATTCATGTGAATCTTTATTTAACTGACAAAAGTATAAAGAAAAGATTTTCAATAGTTTTACTGACCAACTTAATTGTATTTTGTAAATATACACAAATTTAGAATTTGATGGCTGCAACACACTCAACAAAAGTTGGGACAGAGGCATGTTTACCATTGTGTTACATCACCTTTCCTTTTAATAACACTTTTTAATTGTTTTGGAACTGAGGATACTAATTGTAGTAGATTTGCAATTGGAAATTTTGTCCATTCTTGCTTGATATAAGACTTCAGCTGCTCAACAGTCCGTGGTCTCCGTTGTCTGATTCTCCTCCTCATGATGCACCATACATTTTCAATAGGAGATAGATCTGGACTGGCAGCAGGCCAGTCAAGCACACGCACTCTGTGTCTACAAAGCTACACTGTTGTAGCCCGTGCAGAATGTGGTCTGGCATTGTCCTGCTGAAATAAGCATGGACGTACCGGGAAGAGACGTCGCCTTGATGGCAAAATATGTCTCTCTAAAATCCTAATATACACCTCAGAGTCAATGGTACCTTCACATACATGCAACTCACCCATGCCGTGGGCACTGATGCACCCCCATACCATCACAGATGCTGGCTTTTGCACCTTTTGCTGATAACAAGCAGGATGGTCCTTTTCATCTTTGACATGGAGAACTCGACGCCCGTTTTTTCCGAAAACTAACTGAAATGTGGACTTATCTGACCACAGCACACAGTTCCACAGTCTTTCGGTCCATCTGAGATGAGCTCGGGCCCAGAGAACTCACCGGCATTTCTGCATAGAGTTGATGTATGTCTTCCTCCTTGTGTAATACAGTTTCAGGTTGCATTTCTGGATGCAGCGACGGACTGTGTTAAGTGACAATGGTTTTCTGAAGTACTCCCGAGCCCAGGTGGCTATAATTGTCACAGTAGCATGATGGTTTCTTAGGCAGTGCTGCCTGAGGGCTCGAAGATCACGCGCATTCAACAGTGGTTTCCGACCTTGCCCTATACGCACTGAGATGTCTCTGAATTCTCTGAATCTTTTTACAATATTATGTACTTTAGATGTTGAAAGACCTAAATTCTCTGCAATCTTGCGTTGGGAAACGTTCCTTTTGAACTGACTAACAATTCTCTCACGAATTTTGGCACAAAGGAGTGAGCCACGACCCATCCTTGCTTGCAAAGACTGAGCCTTTGATGGACGCCACTTTTATACCCAGTCTTGTACCTCACCTGCTACCAATTAGCCTGCTTAATGTGGAGTCTTCCAAACCAGTGTTACTTCTGTGCAGTTTTCAATCTTATTTTAACTCTGTCCCAACTTTTGTTGAGTGTGTTGCAGCCATCAAATTCTAAATTTGTGTATATTTACAAAATACAATTAAGTTTGTCAGTAAAACTATTGAAAATCTTTTCTTTGTACTTTTCAGATTTAGTTTATTGTCATTTAGAAACCACAAATGCAATGTAGTTAAAGATGAGACAACGTTCCTCCAGAATGATATCACAAAAGCATATGACAAAACAGACTACACCAGAAAATCCACATAATGTTTGGCAATCCCCAATCCAGAGTCCAGAGAGGCTGCTGCGTAGTAATATCGCGCTACCATCTTAACGCCTTCCCCGGAAAGGAGCGCCAAACCCACCAGACAAAACAAGACCAAAAACTAAAGCTACAAGACCTGCACAAAACCACGTAGTTACAACAGTGCAAACAATAGCATAATTGATAAAAAGCAGACCATGGGCACAGTAAAAATAGTCCAAAGATGTTAAAGGACTATAAGTTCAAAAGAAATCACCACACGGTTTCCACAAGTCCCCAGGGTCCCGACAGACTTGCCATCCCACGCCGGCGGCAGAAGGGAATACCCCATGCTATGGACTTCCACGGCGCTGCCCAACTCAGCCTCGCAGGCGCAGCACACACTGAAAGCAACCTGACCGCAGCAGACTCAGGGTCCGTCAAACCTCCGAGCCGACGACCATCCTCTCCAGCACAGCTTCTCCGAGCACCATCCTCTGCCGAGCGTATTAAGACGGCCCCGCCAACAGCCATCGGCAATGCGACCCCAAGGACTGGGGGCCTGTTCTTTCCAGCAGAGACCCAGACCTCACAGCAGCAGCAGCAACGAAGAAGGTCTTCCTGGAGATTTCCCGATGTTCCTCCGTGCTCCCATGTCCGTTTTCAATCAATTATGATTGCGCAAGGCACCCCACTTCACAAATAACAGATAATCAGCTCCGGAGTGGCAGCTGCAAGCTGCGTCGTGCCACCATCTTGTCAGTTAAATAAAGGTTCACGTGAATTAACATATCACAGATTTTTGTTTTTATTGCATTTTGGAAAATATCCCAACTTTTCTGGAAATGGGGTTTGTACATTCTTAGCACAGTACTGAAATATTTGTCAGGATGTAATTGCAAGAAAAGAATTATACTATAATTACTGCAAATTGTAAGCTGGTGTAAAAGTCACAATTATTTAAATTCTAGCAATTTTCCTTTTGCAGGTTTTTAAAGCACAGAAGAAAGGGAGCACAACTTTAGAACTCAGCAGCGCTTTTCTACCTCTCATCAATCGACAAAAGCTGCTGGAGTACATTCTGAATTTTACCATGTTATAGAGAGGGCTGAATGGGCTGTGGTAATTTACTGACATGGACTGGTACTAATAAACCCATTTGAATCAATCATTTAACATTTAAGAACTTAAATGAATACTTGCTACATTTTCTGATTTATTTCACTGTTTTAGTGAAAGGTGTATACCTAACTTGATTTGGCTGCTTTCCTTAGTAATTTAACTGGTTTATTATTCCATTTAGTGTCATCTTCTGCGTCTTTTGATGCAGGCATGTGGAAGCTTAAGCCACGAAAAGTTGATTACCTTTATGGTCACGGGTGTGTTGATGACACTGAATTTATGATTAATTTAGAAACTTCAGAAGTTTATCAAACCTGTCACACTTATGTCATAGATGTCCCTTTAATTTGAAGTGGACCCTCTATTCTTAACAGGTTGTTGTCATTGGCCATGAATTGTGTCAAATTCAGTGTTAATGAAAGTGTATCAAATTCTCAAGAGTTGGTACTCTAGGCAGGTTTGTTGTGATGTGCAAAAGTTCTATGTTAAAAAAGATTCTGCTGTGCTAAAACTTAATTGATGGGATATTGTGAATTCTGTGTCATTAGGATGTGGATCCATTTGGTTTTGCCATCCTCCCGCAAAATGGAATGGTTGTTTTCAATTAGGAGGATATCCAGATACTTGGCTATGAGCTCTGTAACATCTAGCACTACACACAATCTAAAGATTAATCATTTGTTAAGTGACAATCTGTAGAACAGGGGTTCCCAACCTGGGGTTCACGAACCGCTCAAATAATGATAAGGTTCCATGGCATTAGAAAAAAGGTTGGGAACCCCTGTTATAAAAGGAGTTTGTGATTGTGATTAGAAGATTATTACTACTTTCAAAAGATATGTTACCAAACATGGCTCTGAGCTCATCTCACATCCCCTCCCTTCCCCACTGGTTAGCCAAAGTTGCTCGTTTTTTTTAGCCCTCCAACGAGCAGACATCCAGTTCCATGCATGATTCCTAAATGTAGGAGAGCTGATTGGCTGATCTGGTCAGCCAATACTTTATGTAACAGGTGTGGCAGAAAACTGTGAATTGGTATGCCTCAGCTGTAAAGAGATAGGTATAAGTAATCTTGGCTTTTCTGTGCCTACAGGTCTTTCCCTTTGCTTTCTTTTTCTTTCCTCTCCTCTCTTGACCTGATTGGTAGGTCAAAATTGCTGATCCATGCTCACAGTCTTGCACTGATGGCTAAAATTGGGTTAATAGTTGTTCAGTCTGTATCTTGAATGTGCTGGGCCCTAAATTATAGATTGCCTTAGGGTTTCATAAGAAGTTTAATCAGCGTTTTTAGCAATCAAAAAGAAAGCCATATCTTTGCAGGAAGATCATATGTTTGCAATTGGCATTGAGACTAGGCAATAAAATAATCCTTCCAAAGTATATCCATTTTGTGGCAAGCGATGTTCTGTGATAAGTTGTGTAAGGTTTCCAATTGAAACACTACATTCAAATCCAGCCATGAAATGCATTGAACCCAAGCTGACCTTCCTAACATGACTTACAGATTAAACACTGTGTGATCAAATAATTCCACTGTATGTGAGGAGATGCATGGTTTTTGGATGGACATCTGTCCGACAATGATCAGCCCTTGTACCCTTGAAGTGTGCAGGAGCAAGATACAAGAAAATTTGTGCTACAGATCGTAATTTTTGACTGCTTTATCTTTCAGAGAAAGGATGAGCTAAGGCCAGCTTTTTACCCACTGATTCCACATATTAACCCCTAAGAGTGAGCCCTTTTAATGGGTATAACATAACACAATATTTTATTTTTCTCTTGCAAAATGGGAGACTTGGTAATTTATAGATCCCTTGGAGCTTTTAGTAAGAGAAAATCATTTCCATAAGCATTTCTACCTTGAATTTTTTAATAAAACAACAGTAAATCTCATTGATGTGCCACCTAATATTTCAGAAACAAAGAAATGAAGACCTACAGCATCATTTATTAATGTTGAGATTAGAAATTCCCCATGTTATTGTAAAATCTCTAAATACTGACGGGGGGAGGCATTACCAGTTAATACATTTTTTCATTATGATGTGTTCAGGGTCTCCATTGTAGCCTCTCCCTCAGGGGTGTTTAAAGCAAACTTGAGCTTAAATTAACCTGTAAGTCATGATGATCTATATCTCATATTATACTTGAAAAGCTACTCAAATCACTGGTCGTCATCTTTGTGTTACACCAAAGAGTTCTCTTATGTATTGTATGTTAACATGTGTTTCTTCCTTTTTTTTTCCAAAATCTAAATATCCAACTCCTGATGTACTTATTTAATGTTATGTGAAGAGACAATGCTACATGCTGCATTATATGATATTTTGGTTCTACCACTACTGAACTTATAAATGATTGCTGCCTCATGGGCCACAGAGCTCTAAAGGATAGAAGGGGATGGTGGTAGCAAGTTACTGAGTTGTTGTTTCATATATTTCTGGTCTGGAAAAGGGTTGGAAGTAAAAATAGAAACGCATTACAGAATAAAAACAAAATCATTATCTTGTATTTTCTCTTTGACAACTGCTTTTTCTCAGCCATGATTTTTGATTTGACTTGTTTCAGGATTTTAAACTGTTTCTGACCTAATACTGTGGTACAAAAAGGGAAAAGCTTTCCTTCCAGTGGTATGATATTTTAATTGTACACGTAGTGTAGCTTAGAAGTATTGGGTTATACATAGCAACAGACAATTGTTGTGTGTAATAATTGGGTTATGCATGTTGTGCTTATGTGTGTAGTGAATTTCTCTAACCCATGGTGCAAACTGAAACAGAATGTAAAAGAAGTGAATATGCAAGGGTTTAGGTGGCCTGGAAAGCATTAGCTGGCAACAATTGCACTGATCTGCAGAGCTCAGGACTCTGAAATAACCTCGATTCCTAGAAGCCTTAATTATATGGTGCTTCCAAATGAGAAAGAGAGCTTAAGCCATTATTAAAGCCATACAGGAAATAAATCTCATGGATGTAACACAAATATTAACAACAGTTCACTATCTTTTTAACTGTGCAGTGTGATCTTTGTTTCTTTGAAGCACTGGTGATATCTGAATCTATTTCACCATGTTTTACATTTTGTGGCAATGAGTGGTCTCCTAGAATTGATCTCATCACTTTTTAAAAATCTGTGTCAGCTTTCAACCAATCAGTGAACTTTACGGGGTGATTGATTGTGTGGTAATGCCAGTAAACATTCTCAAATAACACTCCCCTTCCCATCACCAAATTCCCATCTTTCTCTGAAAATTGTAGCTTGCCAGACTCCAGTCAAGTGAATTCCATAAGCCTTCCAGTATTTTCCTAAAGTGAATATCTAATTTAATAATGAGTGTTGGCTAAGTATGTTCCACATCCACAGTATCCCAGATTAAATCAGTCCTGTTTTTACTTGATAATAGCAACTACACCTACACCCACACCTGTGAGAGCTGAAATATGTGATGGAGATCAGGTGCAGAAATCCCAATGCAATACTGAGGCTTTCAACTAACTCGGCACCCTTCAGGAATTCAAAACTGAGACCTATGCAGCCTGAATCACTTGACACTACAGCAAGCACACTGTGCTTTCTGAGCCACCAGGAAATTATCTGAATACATTTGACTGAGTTCACATATACATTTAGATTTTTATGGTTTCTAATGTATCTCACTGCATTCTACAATTTTAACTAGATTTACTTCATACCATATGAAGAAAAAATAGGTAAAGAATAGCAGGTATATTAATCTTTGGGTAATTATGTGTTAGCAGTATCATCTGCATTCTGAATGATTTTGGGATGGTTGTGAATTTCAAGGGCAAAACACGCTTGTATATTACATTAACTGGTCAATCACCTACATACTGCTTTAGTAAAATGCTTGTTCTATTTTTGGTGATGGAAAAGTTTAAATGTGGAGTTTACTGATTTCTTGCTGATGATAACTGGTGATAGTCTGATCCAGTATTTAGATCAGTCCTGGAATGCTGCAATACTGATAGGGTGGTGGTACATACAAGGTGAAATGGTGAGATCAAATAACAACACACACAAAATGCTGGTGGAACACAGCAGGCCAAGCAGCATCTATAGGGAGAAGTGCTGTCGACGTTTCGGGCCGAGACCCTTCGTCAGGACTGGTCTCGGCCCGAAACGTCGACAGTGCTTCTCCCTATAGATGCTGCTTGGCCTGCTGTGTTCCACCAGCATTTTGTGTGTGTTGTTGTTTGAATTTCCAGCATCTGCAGATTTCCTCGTGTTTGGTAAGATCAAATGTTAATTCTGTCGTTCAAGTTTTTGAATCAATGGTTGGCCTTTTTTTGCTGCCAATACTGATACTGCTAAGGTCAAGTGTTAGTCTGAATAGTTGCCTAACACAATATGTCTGCAGGAGTTCCCAGGCTATTTAGGACTAAAATATATATTTAACAGACCTACTCCTTTTAATTATGTTATTAATTGTTATACAAGCATAGATGATTGATTCTGTGTGATTAAAATATTTATCTATTTAAATTATTAATGTGATGCAATTTGAAGGTTATTAACCACTAAAGCCAAATGTACAAAGCAAAAACTGTTTATGCCCTTGACAGTTGTCTTGAGAATGGCTGAAAATGTGGTCCAAACTCTGTTCTGCTCAAAGAGGGCACCATTGTTTTTGTCTATATGGTTCTGAGCTGTTGTCTATCTGCATATAGTGTTTGTTGTGGGAATGGGAAAAGAGGAATGAGTAAATGTGCAAGCACTAAATTTTTTTTTCCTTTTGTGACTTGTGCTATGCAAATTACAGAAGACTGATCTCAAAGATCCTACATCTGGTTTGAGGGAAAGTGTTTTGTCACCTTTATAAAATAAACATTTATAAAACAAATTGATGGATTGCTTTCAATGTTTTGGTTGGTGATTTATTACCATAAGTCTGAATTACACCCTGTGTTTCTGGTTCTCAGCAACAGTCTGCTGTGCAGGAGAGGGTCTGCTGAATGGCACCTAGCTCTTTCTCCCTAGACTGCTCAAATAAAATGGGAAAAATAAATACAAAGATTCATATATAATGGTATGAAGTATTAAAAAATCAGTCATAACCCAGCAATCTCATTTTTTTTAAATTTATTTTTTATTGAAGTTCGTCAAACAAACATTTCCATAAGATGTATTTCAGATATTGTACATATATATCATATAGTCATATATGCCACAAATCCCCACATACTATTTATCTGAGGTATACACTTATAGAAAAGAGAGGATAGAAAGAACAAGTGAAAGGAGAAAACTATGTACAAGTAGAGAGTGATTTTTTTTACAACATATTCATTGATTTGTGAGGATAAAATCAGGCCTATGAGGTGTTATGTAGTTAAACCATTTTTCCCAGTGTGAATCAAATTGTTCCAACTTATGATTAACAGATGTTATCTTCTCCATTTTGTAAATGTCCATTGTAATTTCCATCCATGTATTTAAGGTTGGGCTCTCTTGTGATAACCATTTCCTAGTAAGAGTCTTTTTGCCAACCACCAGCAGTATATTCATGAAATATTTATCTCCTTTCAGTCATTCTCGAGGTATATACCCAAAATATATGGTCTTACTTTCTAAGGGTATTTCACATTTAAAGATGTCTTATAGGGCAATGTGTATCCCACTCCAATAGTCTTTGATAACACGCCATTCCCAGAAAGTATGATAATGGTTTGCATTTTGATTTCCACTATTTCTCCAGCAAACAGGGAGATTACTATCATAATGGGATTTCTCAGAGGGTGTAACAAAATATCCGAGCTCCCTCCATTCCTCCATTTCTGTGAACTGGTACACTTCCATTCATACTTCCATATTATTGTCCATTCTTCTTCAGATATAATTATACTTCCTTCTCCCATTTTGTTTTAATGTATGAAGTTGAATGTGTTTTAAGATTGACAAACCCTTATACATGCTTGAAATGATTCTACTACCATTATCTGAATTATATGCTTTTCTAAATAGCGCTATTACATATACTTGGTTACATTTTTAACCGTCCTATTACCATATTGTCGCATCTGTAAATACTGATAAAAGTCTTGTTTTTCTAGTAAATGTTTCTCTTTAAGCATTTCAAAACTGAGCAGTGTTCCTTCTTTCATTTCTATTGCAAAGAACTGTTATTCCTTTAGCTGTCCAGTCCTTAAATCTAGCATCCAGTTTATTCGGCGTAAAATCCGAGTCATATGCATACCATTTAAGAATTGCAATATCTCCCTTTAGTTTATATTCTTTTATAATAGTTTTCCATATTTTAAGAGTCCATTTCACCCATGGGTTATCAATAGTATAGGTTGTTATCAGTCAAAATTGCTTGTGTGGGGATGGGAGATAGCCCCTCCTCAATGTTTTTCCATTGAGTGTCATATGATATCACAGCTCTCAACTGTGCAGCAAAATAATAATCTCTAACAGAAGGTAGGCCCTATCCCCCCCCCCCCCCCCCCTTTTCCTTAGCTAACTGTGAAGTTTTGAGACGAATTCTGGACTTTTACCTTGCCGTATATATCTCGATAACATTTTGTTCCATTCATTGAATTGATTTTGATTAATCTCTATTGGTAGGGTCTGAAAGAGATATAATAGTCTGGGCAGTATATTCATTTCAATAGATTCAATCCTTGAACTGAGGCTAAAAAAAGGAATTAGGTTCAATCTTGTTATATCTTCCTTAATTTTTATATATATAGGCTGATAATTGCATTCTGATAATTGTGCCAAATCTTTTAGCATAATGATGCCCAGGGATACCTACAGTACTTTCAATTTCTGTTGGTGGGCTATAGTTATATGAAAGTATTTGGGTTTTACCTATTTTGATCTTGTATCCTGATTATTGACCGTATTGTTCAAAGCAGCGGTCCCCAACCACCGGGCCGCGAGGAAACGATATGTCAGCTGCACCTTTCCTCATTCCCTGTCACACCCACCGTTGAAGTTGAACGCACGCGAGGTCATTACGCACGTGAAGTTATTATCTATGTAAGGTCATCAGTCACCCTCGCGCCAGGGATCACTGGTTGGTATCAGGTAACTGGCTGCCTCGTGTGGCGAGAAGTGCCGATGCTACTGGCCTGGAGCGCGGACAGATGGGCGCCGCCTTTAAACCTGTTTAGCACACCGAACGTTCATGGAGAACCCGTTTCTAAAATATTCACAGACAACCTAATTTGAGCTCAGGGTTTCGTAAGTAGCAGAGCAGCTACCTCACTGATCTACTAAGAGTCATCCCTCGAGCCAAACTTTTGTCGGCCAATAGATCCTACCTACCTACGGGGGGGGGGGGGGGCGCCCTGTCGCACTCCTCGCTCGGTCGGTCGCTTTCTAGCCCTAATGCGAGATCTTCCGGCCCTTACCTTGACCACTCACTGGTGTGTTGCAATGATTTTATATGTTGATACGAGGAAAATATGCGTTGTGTGTTTAATATCCAAACGTTACTTAAAATGTTATGATGCTATTGACTTATAAGTGAGTTATAATTGACGTCACTATATTCATGCGAGGAAAATATGTGCTGTGTGTTTAACATTAAATTCCTTAGATAAACCCTTTTAGAAACGAAATTGAGTGTATTAGCCATTTATAAGTGACTTATAGTTGACTTATCACCTATATTCGGGTCGATATTAACACCCACACCGCACCCCACCCCTCCACCAGTCCGCAAGAATATTGTCAATATTAAACTGGTCCGCGGGTGCAAAAAGAGTTGGTGACCCCTGGTTCAAAGGATTGCATCAATTTAGGTGAAGAGTATGTTGGTTGGCCTACATAGATCAAAATGTCATCTGCGTACAGGCCAATTTATGGTCTGACCCTTTAATAGTAATTCCCCTGATATCTTCATTTCGTGTGATGTATTGAGCTAATGGTTCCAGATATAATGCGAAGTGTAGTGGTGACCATGCACAACCCTGTCTCATGAAAATATCCATTGATTTTAATCCTAGCAGTAGGGTTGTCATATAGTGCCTGTATAGTTTTAATAATTGTGTCATGGAAACCAAATCTATATAAAACTCTAAAGAAAATTCCAATTTACTGAATCAAATGCCTTTTCAGTGTCCATGCTTGTCACTATTGCTTCGATTTTTTTGTATATGATCCATAATGTGAAGTGTCCCTCATATATTGTCTTGTGTTTCGTGTTGTATAAAACCTGTCTGATCGTTATGTATCAGTATGGATAGAAACTCTTCTAATCGTTTGGCCATGATGGAGGTAAATAATCTATAATCTACATTAAGAACGGATATTAGTCTAAGTGACCCACATTCCATTTTATCCTTGCCTTCTTTCGGTATAGCTGAGATTATCGTTTCCTTCCAGCTGGGTGGCAGTTGTGTCTTTTTTAGAGCCCAGTTCAGTGTGAGGAGTAAGACAGGAATTAACTCATTTTTAAATTCTTTGTACCACTCTGCCGTATACCCATCTGATCCTGGTGACTTGCTTGATTTAAGCCCACTAATTGCAGCTTTTAGTTCAACTTCAGTTATGTCAGCAGTCATCGTTCTACTTTGTTCTTCGCTTAAAGTGGGTAACTCTAGAGAATTCAGGAAGGTGCCAGTTTGGGTTATGCTTCCCCCTGGAGCTTTGGAATATCGAGTTTTGTAAAACACTTCAAAAGCTTCTTTAATTTCACTGAGCTTTTTTTAAAATCATTTTTGTTCTTGGATCCCTAATTCTATGAACTGTATTTTCTGCTATCTTTTTTTCAGTTTCCACGCCAGCATTTTCATAGACTTAGATCCACTTTCTTAATGTCTCTGTTTCAGAAACATTAATTTTTTCCTGATTTCTTGCGTAGCCAAACTATTAATTCCATTCCTAATTTTTAAATTTCCTCTAATGTATCCTGTGCCAAATTCAATTTGTGTTTTTTTTCTAGTTCCTTCAGCCTATTTTGTAATTCCTCTAATGTTTTATTCCTTATTTTTTCTTATATGAAGATATCGCTATAATTTTCCCTCTTAAAACAGCCTTCAGAGTATCCCATAGAACGCGAAGTGAAACCTCTCCATTATCATTGAATTCAAAGTAAAGACCAATTTCTTTTTTAATTTGTTCCTTAAAGTAGGGATCATTGAGTAGATTTGAATTTAGTTTCCAAATAGTATTCTTTGGTTGTAGGTCAAAATCAACAGATAAATATATAGGTGCATGGTCACTTACATCTATTGTCCCAATTCCACAGGTGTTTATTTTGTCTTTGTCTTTTCCAAATGTTATGAAATAGTCTATTCTTGTATATACAGAATGGGGGGGGGGGGGGGCAGAATAATGAGTGTGATCCCTACTGTTGGGGAAAAAGGTCCTCCATATACCAATTAGACCAACATCCTCAAAAAGTGTATTCTTTCTTATGTAAGGATTTTGTTTCATAGGTTAACCTCATTATATTTTAGATAGGATTTGGGTTATGTTTGGGATTCTTTTCATTGGTGGACATATCTGTATGTAATGCCCAGGTTAAGATTTTACTGTTAATAGTGTGGGATAGTTTATTTCCCAAACAAGAGGAAATCTAGAGATACTAGAAATCCAAGCAACACACACAATGCTGGAGGAACTCAGCAGACCAGGCAGCATCTATGGAAAAGAGTACAGTTAACATTTCAGGCCAAGGCACTTCATCAGGAATGGAAAAAAAGATGAGGAGTAAGAAAGTGTGGGTGGGGGGGACCACCAGGTGAAACTGCGAATGGTGGGGGGGGGGGGGGGAAAGGAGTAAAGAAAAGAGCTTAGGAAGTTGATAGGTGAAAGAGATATAGGACTGGAGAAGGGGGAATCTGATTGGAGGGGACAGAAGGCCATGGAAGAAAGAGTTAAGGGAGGAGCATCAGAGGGAGGTGATAGGCAGTTGAGGAGATAAGGTTAGAGAGGGAAATGGGAATGGTGAAGGGGGTGGGGGCATTACTGTAAGTTTGAGAAATTGTCGTTCGTGCATCAAGTTGGAGGCTACCTAGATGGAATATAAGGTGTGGTTCCTCCAACCTGAGTGTGGCCTCATCACAACAGTAGAGGAGACCATGGACTGACACGTCTGAATGGGAAGTGGAATTAAAATGGGTGGCCACTGAGAGATGCCACTTTTTCTGGTGGCCAGAGCATAGTGTAGGTGCTCAGCAAAGCAGTCTCCCAATCTGCATCTGGTCTCACTGATATACAGGAGAGCACACCAGGAGCACCGGATACAGTAAGTGACTCCAACAGGCTCCGGTGAAGTGTCACCTCACCTGGAAGGACAGTTTGGGGTCCTGAATGGTAGTGAGGGAGGAGGCATAGCACTTGTTTCACTTGCAAGGATAAGTGCCAGTCAGGACGTATGAATGAACAAGGGAGTTGCGTCGGGAGCAATCCTGTGGAAAGCATAAAGTGGAGGGGAGAGACAGATGTGCTTAGTGGTGGGATCCTGCTGGGGATGGCAGAAGTTAGAGAATTATGCACTGGATGTAGAGGCTGGTGGGGTGGTAAGTGGGAACATTTAATAGTTCCTGTAGAAGTATTGTGTTCTGATGGTAGTGTTTGGGTTACTGTTAAAGATGGGGGTTGTGATATTCAGCTTAGGAATGTCAGCCAATTGGAATCGTGGATGGGAGAAGGTTCTAGGAGAAGCTGGTTGTGAAGATTTATAGTGAACATTAAAGGGGCCTAGGTTTATTTTTCGGCAGGAGATAAAGAAGATCGAGAGAACTGGTGGTGGAATTTGATCCAATCAGATTACGCGATTTGATGGAGTCCAAGATGAAAAGTTCACCCTAACTCTGAAGTGAGTCCATAGACACTAAGCCTTGACCAGCCCTCAGCCTCAGCCTCAGTTCATCACACAGCGGAGCAAAACCAAGCTCAGAGACACAAAGCCCAGTGCAGGTCACAGCCTCAGTGTCACAGAGAGTGGAGTAAATGTACAGGGCAATGAGCAGAACTGGCTCTACCCTAGCTTCCAGTTCTGACATCCAGCCTTTTCAATATATCTGCCCGGCATTTTAATTGTCCAAACATCAGGTCATTCCCTTCACTGGGATCCAGGCCCTACCTACCACATCAATACTCTCCGGGCCTGGACCTCGACACCACATTCTGGCCTGTATTTGACGAATGCTATGGTAAAAGAGATAGAATTGTGATCACTATCTCCAAAATGCTCTCCCACTGAGAGACTTGACACTTGACCAGGTTCATTTCCCAATACCAGATTAAGTACAGCCTCTCCTCTTGCAGGCTTATCTACATATTGTTTCAGGAAACCTTCCTGAACACACCTAACAAACTCCACCCCATCTAAACCCCTCGCTCTATGGAGATGTCAATCAATATTTGGGAAATTAAAATCTCCCACCACAACAACCCTGTTATTATTACACCTTTCCAGAATCTGTCTTCCTATCTGCTCTTTGATGTTCCTGTTACTATTAAGTTGTCTATAAAAAAACATCCAGTAGAGTTATTGACCCCTTCCTGTTTCTAACCTCCACCCACAGGGAATCAGTAGTCAATCCCTCCATAAATTCCTCCTTTTCTGTGCCGTGACACCATCGCTGATCAGCAGGGCCACACCCACCCCCTCTTTTGCCTCCCTCCCTGTTCTTTCTGAAACATCTAAAGCCTGGCACTCGAGTAACCATTCTTGCCCCTGAGCCATCCAAATCTCTGTAATGGCCCCACGTACTGATCCACGCTCTTAGCTCATCTGCTTTGTTCATGATGCTTCTTGCATAAAATAGACACATCTCAAACTATCGGTCTGAGTGCATCCCTTCTCTATCAACTGCCTATCCTTCCTCTTGCACTGCTTCCAAGCTTTCTCTATTTGTGAGCCAACTGCCCTTTCCTCCATCTCTTCAGTTCAGCTCCCACCCCCAGTGATTCTAGTTTAAACTCTCCCCAATAGCCTTAGCAAACCTCCCTCCCAGGACATTGGTCCCCCTTGGATTCAAGTGCAACCCATCCTTTTTGTACAGGTCATGACTACCCCAAAAGAAGTCCCAATAACGCTGAAATCTGAATCCCTGCCCCCTGCTCCAATCCCTCAGCCATGCTTTTATCCTCCACCTCACTCTATTCCTATACTCACTAAAGCGTGGCATATGCAGTAATCCCACGATTACTACCTTTGAGGTTCTGCTTCTCAACTTCCTCCCTAACTCCCTGTACTCTGTTTTCAGCACCTCCTCCTTTTTCCTACTTGTGTTGTTGGTACCAATATGTACCATGACATCTGGCTGTTCACCTTCCCACTTCAGGATATCATGGACACAATCAGAAACATCTCAGACCCTTGCACCTGGGAGGCAAGCAACCTTCCGTGTTTCTTTCCTGCGTTCACAGAATAGCCTGTCTGACCCCCTAACTATAGAGTCCCCTATCACTGCTGCCTTCTTCCTTTCCCTAATGCGGGCCAGACTCTGTTGCTTCCCCCAGGTAGATGTAGTGTACTTGGATTTTTAGAAGGCATTTGACAAGGTTCCACACATGAGACTGGTTAACAAGATAAGACCCCATGGAATTACAGGGAAGTTACTAGCATAGGTGGAGCATTGGTTGATCAGCAGAAAACAGAGTGAGAATAAAAGGATCCTATTTTGGCTGACTGCCTATTATCAGTGGAGTTCCATGTGGTCGGTGTTGGGACTGCCGCTTTTTACGATGTGTGTCAATGATTTGGACTATGGGATTAATGGATTTGTGGCTAAATCTGTCTATGGTACAAAGATAGTTTGAGGAGCGGGTAGTGTTGAGGTAACAGAGAGCCTGCAGAGAAACTTAGATAGTTTAGGGGAATGGGCAAAGAAGTGGCAGATGAAATACAATGTTGGAAAATGTATGGTCAAACACTTTGGTGGAAGAAATAAACAGGTGGACTATTGTTTAGATTGGGAGAGAATTCAAAATGCAGAGATGCAAAGGGACTTTTGGGTCATTGTGCAGGATACCCTAAAGGTTAACCTCCAGGTTGAGTTGGTGGTGAAGAAGGCGAATGCAATGTTGGCATTCATTTCTAGAGGTATAGAATATAAGAGGTGGGATGTGATGTTGAGGTTCTAGAAAGGCACTCGTGAGACTTGGAGTATTGTGTGCAGTTTTGGACTCCTTATTTTAGAAAGGGTGTACTGACGTTGGAAAGGGTTTTAAGAAGATTCATGAGAATGATTCCAGGAATGAAAGGGTTACCATATGAAGAATATCTGGCAGCTCTTGGGCTGTATTCCCTGGAGTTCAGGAGAATGAATGGGGTTCTTACAGAAACATTCCGAATGTTAAAAGGCCTGAACAGGTTAGATAAGGCCAAGTTATTTCCCATGGTAGGGGAGTCTAGGACAAGAGGGCACAAGTTCACGATTGAAGAAAGTCTATTTTGAACTGAGATATGGAGAAATTACTTTCGTCATAGGGCGGTAAATCTGTGGAATTTGTTGCCATGAGTGGCTCTGGAGGCCTAGTCATTGGATGCATTTAAGGCAGAGATATATAGGTTCTTGATTAGCCAGGGCATCAAAGGGTATGGGAAGAAGGCAGGAGAGTGGGGATGACTGAAAGAATTAGATCAGCCCATGATTGAATGGCAGAGCAGACTTGATGGGCCTAATGACCTAATTCTGCTCCTATATCTTATGGTCTTAACACCCTGAAGATTAACTTGCAGGTTGAGTCGATGGTGAGGAAGGCAAATGCCATGTTCACATTCATTTCAAGAGGTCTGAAATACAAGAGCAAGAATGTGATGCTCAAGTCAAGTCACTTTTATTGTCATTTGGACCATAACTGCTGGTACAGTACATAGTAAAAATGAGACAACGTTTTTCAGGACCAGGCTGTTACATGACACAGTACAAAAACTAGACTGAACTACGTAAAAAAACAACACAGAAAAAAACTACACTAGACTACAGACCTACCCAGGACTGCATAAAGTGCACAAAACAGTGCAGGCATTACAATAAATAATAAACAAGACAATAGGGCAGTAAAGTCCAGGCTCTGGATATTGAGGAGTCTGATGGCTTGGGGGAAGAAACTGTTACATAGTCTGGTCGTGACAGCCCGAATGCTTTGGTGCCTTTTCCCAGACGGCAGGAGGGAGAAGAGATTGTATGAGGGGTGCATGGGGTCCTTCATAATGCTGTTTGCTTTGCGAATGCAGCGTGTAGTGTAAATGTCCGTAATGGCGGGAAGAGAGACCCCGATGATCTTCTCAGCTGACCTCACTATCCGCTGCAGGGTCTTGCGATCCAAGATGGTGCAATTTCTGAACCAGGCAGTGATGCAGCTGCTCAGGATGCTCTCAATACAACCCCTATAAAATGTGATGAGGATGGGGGGTGGGAGATGGACTTTCCTCAGCCTTCACAGAAAGTACAGACGCTGCTGGGCTTTCTTTGCTATGGAGCTGGTGTTGAGGGACCAGGTGAGATTCTCTGCCAGGTGAACACCAAGAAATTTGGTGCTCTTAACGATCTCTACCAAGATGTTTGGGATCTCAGTTAATGTTCAGCGGGGAGTGATCGCTCCGTGCCCTCCTGAAGTCAACAACCATCTCCTTTGTTTTGTTCACATTCAGAGACAGGTTGTTGGCTCTACACCAGTCCGTTAGCCGCTGCACCTCCTCTCTGTAAGCTGACTCGTCGTTCTTGCTGATGAGACCCACCACGGTCGTGTCATCGGTGAACCTGATGATGTGGTTCGAGTTGTGTGTTGCAGCACAGTCATGGGTCAGCAGAGTGAACAGCAGTGGACTGAGTACACAGCCTTGGGGGGCCCCCGTACTCAGTGTGATGGTGTTGGAGATGATGCTCCCGATCTGGACTGACTAAGGTCTACCAGTCAGGAAGTCTAGGATCCAGTTGCAGAGGGAGGTGTTCGGGCCCAGTAGGCTCAGCTTTCCAATCAGTTTCTGAGGGATGATTATGTTGAATGCTGAACTGAAGTCTATGACAGCATTCGAATGTGTGTGTCCTTTTTGTCCAGGTGGGTTAGGGCCAGGTAGAGGGTGATGGCAATGGCATCATCTGTTGAATGGTTGGGACGGTATGCAAACTGCAGGGGGTCCAGTGAGGGGGGGCAGCAGGGTCTTGATATGCCTCATGATGAGCCTCTCGAAACACTTCATGATGATGAACGTGAGTGCAACAGGACGGTAGTCATTTAAGCAGGACACTGAAGACTTCGGCACAGGGACGATGGTGGTGGCCTTGAAGCTTGTTGGAATGGTGGTGCTGCTCAGGGAGCTGTTGAAGATGTCAGTAAGAACATCTGCTAGCTGGTCTGCACATCCTCTGAGTACTCTACCAGGAATTTTGCACTTTTTGATCTCGTCACTTGTGATTCAGTTTCACGCAACCCTGCCACTTTGATCTGGCCCACGCCTTCATTAACCTTGTCCAACACTTGCCTTTCTTTAATCTTGGCCCTCCTGACACAGGTCATCGGGTTTGTGGAGGTCTAGCCAGGGTTAATTGGGGGGTGACTAGGGTTTGTGGGGGTGTGGCCTGTGTTAATCGGGATGTGCCTGGTGTTTGTGGGGGTGTGTGCCCCTTTGGACCTTAGGATTAGGTCTGAGTAATGGGCTGCTGGATGTATATGTGTGGCTGCGAGTGGTAAGGCTGCGGAGTTTTGAGTGGTGAGGTATGAGCTGCTATGGCAGATAGGCTCGTGTGGTGAAGCCAGGTTAATCTGGCCCATGCCTTTCATTATCGTGGTCCGACACCAGTTCATTTAATGAACCGGGTGTGCACTGAGACACATCAACAGTAATGCATCCTTGGATCTTTGGGTGTTTTGGGTCTTTAATCATTAGACATCCTCCCCAAGCTGACCCAGCCAGGGATGATCAGGCCCAGCTTGTGCTTTCCCCATAAGCCAGGATAATGAGAGGCATTTAATTCTGAGGGTAATGAAATTTTTAAACATCATTACCTGGCATCTGTATGCCTGGGATTACATGGGTTAAATTGACAGTGTTTACTGGGCATTCAGTATCACTGCACCTGAGTTTAGTAGTGACTTTATCTTCAGTGGCCCCATCTTGGGTTTAACTGACTGGTTCTCTCTCACCTTTTGGGTATCTGGACTTTTTTATTGGCATCTCATGGACTGGGAGAATGAAGAGCATGTCACTGTAAGGTTAGGTTGAGAGTATTCGGGCAGTGGGCGAATCAGCCCTCTTGTGCTTTTTGATCTTGTCACTTGAGATTCAGTTTCACGCAACCCTGCCACTTTGATCTGGCCCACGCCTTCATTAATCAGATCCAACATTAACCCTGACCCTAACCCTAATGCTGACGCTTTATAAGGTACTGGTGAGGCCTCACTTTGAGTATTATGAACAGATTTGGGCCCCTCATCTTAGAAAAGATGTGCTGGCATAGGAAGGTGTCCAGAGGAGGTTCACAAGGATGATTCCAGGAATGAAAGGGTTATCATACGAGAAACGTTTGTTGCCTCTGGGTCTGTACTCGCTGGAATTGAGAAGGATTTGCGGGGGATATGATTGAAACCTTCCAAATGTTGAAAGGCCGAGACAGTGTAGATGCAGAAAGGTTGTTTCCAATGGTGGGAGAGTCTAGGACAAGAGGGCACAGCCTCACGATAGAGGGGGCTCCCTTTCAAAACAGAGATGCAGAGAAATTTCTTTAGACAGAGGGTGGTGAATTTGTGGAATTTGTTACCACATGCAGCTGTGGAGGGCAAGTCACTGGGTGTACTTAAGGCAGAGATTGATAGGTTCTTGATTGGACACGGCTGGGAACTGGGGTTGAGGAGGAGATTTTTTAAAAAGGATTGGCCATGATTAAATAGCAGAGCAGACTCAATGGGCCATATGGTCTAATTCTTCTCCTACGTCTTATGGTCTTATATATAATGTGTAAAAGAGACAAGAGTGGATATCGGACCACTGGACAATGATGCTGGAGTGTAGTAATGGGGGATATGGAAATGGTGCATGAACTGAATAAGTATTTTGCATCAGTCTTCACTGTGGAAGACACCAGCAGTATTGTGGAAGTTCCAAGTGTCAGGGGCATGAAGTGTGAGCTTACCATTACCTGGGAGAAGGTTCTTAGGGAAAGGTTTGAAGGTTGATAAGTCACCTGGGCCAGATGGTGCACACCCCAGTGTTCTTAAAGAGGTAGCTGAAGAGATTGTGGGGGCATTTGTAATGATTTTTCAAGAAGCACTAGATTCTGGAATGGTTCTCAAAGACTGGAAAATTACAAATGTCACTCCAACCTTCCCTTCAAGAACAGAGATGGACAGAAGAAAGTAAACTATAGAACAAGTAGTCTGATCTCAGTGGCTGGGAAGATGTTGGAGTTGATTGTTAAGGATGTGGTTTTGGGATATTTGGAAGCACATGATAAAATAGGCCATAGTCAGCATGGTTTTCTTCAAGAGAAGATCTTGTCTGACTAATCTTTTGGAATCTGTTGAAGAAACATCAAGTAGGATAGACAAAGGAGAAAGGAGTTGATGTGTATTTGGATTTGCAGAAGGCCTTTGACAAGGCACCACACATAAAGTTGCTTAACAGGCTACGAGACTATGGAATTACAGGAAAGATTCTAGCCTGGATAAAGCAGTGGCTGACTGGCAGGAGGCAAAGAGTGGGAATAAATGGAGCCTTTTCTGATTGGCTGCTGGAAACTAGTGGTGTTTCATAGGGGCCTGTGCTGGGACTGATTCATTTTACGTTACATCCTAATAACTTGGATGATACAATTGATGGCCTTGTTGCAAAGCTTGCAGGTGATACGAAGATAGGTGGAGGGGCAGGTAGTTTTGAGGAAGTAGAGAGGCTAAAGAAGGACAGACAAATTAGTAAAATGGGTAAAGAAGTGGCAGATGGAATACTGTGATGGGAAGTGGATCGTCATGCACTTTGGTAGACAAAATGAAATCGTTGACTATTTCCTAAATGGAGAGAAAATACAAAATACTGAGCTGCAAAGGAACTTGGAAGTCCTTGTGCAGGATTCCCAAAAAGGTTACTTTGGTGGTTGAGGCTATGGTGAGAAAGGCAAATGCTTTGTTAGCAGTCATTTCAAGAGGACTAGAATATAAAAGCAAGGATATAATGTTGAGACCTTATAAAGTGCTGGGAAGGCCTCACTTGCAGATTTTGGGCTCCTTATCTGAGAAAGGGTGTGCTGAAACTAGAGAGGGTTCAAAGGAGGTTCACGAAAATGATTCCAGGTTTCATATGGCTTCGTATGGTTCTGGGCCAGTATTCACTGGAATTCAGAAGAATGAGGTGTGAACTTGTTGAAACCTATTGAATGGAGAAAGGCCTTGATAGATTGGAATTGGAGAGAATGTTTCCTATGCTGGGAAACCCACTTCAGAATAGAGGGATATCTTTTTAGAGCAGAGATGAAGAGGAATTTATTTAGCCAGAGAGTGGTGAATCTGTGGAATTCATTGCCACAGGCAGCTATAGAGGCCAAAGCTGTCTGTATACTTAAGGCAGAGGTTGATAGGTTCTTGACTGGTCAGGGCATGAAGTGATACAGAGGGAAGGCAGGAGATTGGCCCTGAGAGGGAAAATGGATCGGCCATGATGAAATGGCGCAGTAGACTCAATGAATCAAATGGCCTAATTCTGCTGCTATGGTTATGGTCTAAGAACAGAAGACACAGCTTCAGATTAGAGGGATGTCCATTTAGAAAGGAGATAAGGAGGAATTTCTTTAGCTAGAGAGTGGTGAATCTGTGGAATTTGTTGCCATGGGCAGCTGTGGAGCCCAAGTCCTAGGGTATACTTAAGGCAGAAGTTAATTGATTTTTGATTAATCAGGGCATGAAGGGATACAGGGAAAGCCAGGAAATTGGGGCTGAAAGGGAAATGGATCAGCCATGATGAAATGGTGGAGCAGACTCTGGGCCAAATGGCCTATTTCTGCTTCAGTATCTTATGGTCCAATAAAAGAAATAAGATCATTAAGCAGAGGACACAACTTGTATATAGTACTGTGCAAAGGGCTTAAGTATCCTAAATGTTTTTTTTGTATAAATTTTTGTTTTAGATTTCTTTTATCTTCTGCATCAGTGTGTCAGTAGAAAAGAGCAAATTTTAGATTTCCAAACATTCATTTTCCAGAAAAAACAAATGTTAGAGAAATTATTGTATTTTATTAAAGAAAATAACATATGCTGCCAAAAATTCATTCCTGTGAAGTAGAAGCAAAGCCAAGTGACTCAGCTAAGAACAGAAATAAAAGGACAAAGATGCCGAACAATGGTAGCAAGTGCTCTGGACTGATAAGTCAAATTTTGAAATTTTTGGCTCAAACAGTAGGAAGTTTGTCCATAGAAGAGCTGGAGACCACTGTATGGACCACCTGCGGCCAATAGTGAAGCACAGTGGAGGTTTCCTGCAATTTTGAGGCTCCATTTCTGCAAATGGAGCTGGTGATCTGGTCATAATTAATGGAATCCTCAATATTGAGAAGTACAGGAGGTGTTGCAATATTCGAAGTTAGGGTTAGGGTAAAGGGTAGGATTGGGAATGTGGGGTGGCGTGGTACTGGTGGTGTGGGGTTAGGGTTAGGATGCGAGTATGCGGGCAGTGGGCAAAATAACCCTTTAGTGTTTGTGGATCTCGTACTGGAGATGCCGTTCACTTCACCCTGCCACTTTATTTTTGGCCCACGTTGTCATCACCTCGGTCCCTGACTTGCCTTTATTGGGATCTTCCTCCTCGTTAACCTCCATTCTGGAGTTTAAGTTGAAATGGTGGAGTTATTGTTTATGGATAGTGCTTTGAACTTGGGGTTTTTTGTAGAGGCTGGGTGCTGTGATCTGGGGGTTGTGCAGCAGCTAACTGAGGGGTGTTATGGGGAGGGACTGGCCTGGGGATAGGGTTAGGTAATGGGGGTTGAGGTTTCCCAGCGAAGGAAGGTGGGGTAGGGTGGCAAATGGATTTGCGGGGGGGGGGGTTTCCCCTTGCAGTAGGGGGGAGGACTGGAATAGGAGCCTAACTGCCGGTGATATTGCGTGAATCTGGCTCCTTGATGGCTTGGGTTTATGGGGGTGTGTAGCAGGGTTAGGGTTAGGGTTGGGGTTGGGGTTAGGGGTAGAGTTGAGAGTATGTGGGCAGTGGGCGAATCAGCCCTCTTGTGCTTTTTGATCTCATCACTTAAGATTCAGTTTCACGCGACCCTGCCACTTTGATCTGGCCCACGCCTTCATTAACCAGGTCCAGCACTTGCCTTTGTTGAATCTGGCCCCTCCTGACATAGGACGTCACAATAGGGTTAGGGTTAGGTTGCAGAACTGTCATTGCGACAGGTCGCCATCAGGTGGGAGTGCTGTCCTCACCGGAGCTGTCATTGCAATAGGACACCACCAGATGGGAGTGTTGTCTGCATTGGAACTGTCATTGCAGCAATGCACCACTAGCAGGGAGTGTTGACCACATCTAATCTGTTGTTATGGCAGGACACCACCAGGTGGGAGTATTGTCCACATCTGATCTGACATTGTGGCAGGACACGAGAAGATGGGAGTGTTGTTTAAAACAGATCAGTCCTTGCCGCAGGACACCAGCAGGTGGGAGTGTTGTGGACAGCAGAACTGTCATTGTGACAGTTCACCACCAGGTGGGAGTCATGTCCACACTAGACCTGTCATTAAGGCAGCACAGCATCAGTGGAAGTGTTGTACACAGTGGATCTGCTGTTACAGCAGAACACCACCAGGTGGGAGTGTTCTCCATAGATGGGTTGTCATTGCGGCAGGACAACACCAGGTCAAATTGTTGTCCACATCTGATCTGTCGTCATGGCAGGACACTACCAGGTGGGAGTATTGTCCTGGGACGAACTGTCATTGCAGCAGACACCACAAGGTGAGAGTGTTGTCTGCAAGAGATCAGTTCTTCCAGCAGGACACAGGCAAGTGGGGTGTTGTCCACACCAAAACTGAAATCGCGGCAGGACAACACCAGGTGGGAATGTTATACACAGCGCACATATCATTGAGGTAGGACAACATTGGGTGGGGGTGTTGTCCTCCATTACGGCAGGACACCACCAGATGGAAGTATTGTCCACATCTGATCTGTCATTGTGGCAGAACACCACCAAGTGGGACTGTTGCCCACAGTCGAACTTGCAGCAGGATACCACCAAGTGTGAATTTTGTCCACAGCAGACCTATCATTGTGCCAGGTGGGAATGTTGTGGACAGCGGAACTGTCATTGCGACAGTTCACCACCAGGTGGGAGTCATGTCCACACTAGACCTGTCATTAAGGCAGGACAGCACCAGTGGAAGTGTTGTCCACAGTGGATCTGCTGTTACAGCAGAACACCACCAGGTGGGAGTGTTCTCCATAGACGGGTTGTCATTACGGCAGGACACCACCAGTTGAAATGTTGTCCACGGTGGTCCTGTCATTTGCGGCAGGACAACACCAGGTGGAATTGTTGTCCACATCTGATCTGTCATTGTGGCAGGACACCTGCAGGTGGAATTGTTGTGCACAGCCAAACTGTCATTGCAGAAGACATCACAAGGTGAGAGTGTTGTCTGCAAGAGATCAGTTCTTCCGCCAGGACACATGCAAGTGGGGTATTGTCCACACCAAAACTGACATAGCGGTAGGACACCACCAGGTGGGAATGTTATACACAGCACACATGTCATTAAGGTACGACACCACCGGGTGGGCCTGTTATCCACGGCGGACCTGCCATTGTGGCAGCACAACACCAGGTGGGAGTATTGCCCAGAGCGGGCATATCATTACAGCAGAGAACAACCAGGTCAGAGTGTTGACCGCGGTGGAATGGTCATTGCGGCAAGACACCACTAGGTGGGCTTGGGTTATTCTTAGGTTACGGTTACTGTTAGGTTGAGTGTATGCGGTGAGCGGGCAAATCAGCCCTCTTGTGCTTTTTGATCTTGTCACTTGACATTCAGTTTAAGGTGACCCTGCCACTTTGATCTGCCCACGCCTTCATTAGCCAGGTCCAACACTTGCCTTTGTTGAATCTTTCCCCACCCGACATAGGACATCGGGTTTCTGGGGGTTTTGTAAGGGTTACTCGGGCTGTGCTTATGGTTTGCGGGGCTAAAGCCAGGGTTAATCGGGAAGTGGGTTAGGGTTAGGGTTAGGGTTATCTTGAGATTATGCGGGCAGTGGGCATATCAGTCCTCTTATACTTTTTGATCTCGTCACTTGAGATTCAGTTTCACGCAACCCCACCACTTTGATCTGGCCAACACCTTCATTAACCAGGTCCAGCACTTGCCTTTGTTGAATCTGGCCCCTCCTAACAGAGGACTTCGCAATAGGGTTAGGGTTAGGTTGCAGAACTGTTATTGCAACAGGTCACCACCAGGTGGGAGTGTTGTCCGCAGTGGAACTGTCATTGCAGCAAGGCACCACTAGCAGGGAGTGTTGTGCACATCTAATCTGTCATTGTGGCAGGACACCAGAAGATGGGGGTGTTGTTTACAACACATCAGTCCTTGCAGCAGGACACCAGCAGGTGGGAGTGTTGTACACAGGGGGCATCGCAATATGGCAGAATACCAGCAGGTCGGAGTGTTGTGGACAACGGAACTGTCATTGTGACAGGTCACCACCAGGTGGGAGTCATGTCCACACTAGACCTGTCATTAAGGCAGCACAGCACCAGTGGAAATGTTTTCCACAGTGGATCTGCTGTTACAGCAGAGCACCACCAGGTGGGAGTGTTCTCCATAGATGCGTTTTCAATACGGCAGGACACCACCAGTTGAAATGTTGTCTGCATCTGATCTGTCGTTATGGCAGGACACCACCAGGTGGGAATATTGTCGACGGATGAACTGTCATTGCAGCAGGACACCACAAGGTGGGAATGTTGTCTACAAGGGATCAGTCCTTGCAGCAGGACACCTTCAGGTGGAACTGCTGTGAACAGCCAAACTGTCATTACGGAAGACACCACAAGGTGAAAGGGTTGTCTGCAAGAAATCAGTTCTTCCACCAGGACACTACCAGGTGGGAATGTTATACACAGCGCACATGTCATTATGGTAGGACACCACTGGGTGGGAGTGTTGTCCACATCTGATCTGTCATTGCGTCAGAACACCACCAGTCGGGCCTGTTATCCGCGGCGGACCTGCCATTGTGGGAGGACACCACCAAATGGGAGAGTTGCCCACAATCGAACTTGCAGCAGGATACCACCAGGTGTGAATTTTGTCCATAGCGGACCTGTCATTGTGCCAGGACAACACCAGGTGGGACTGTTGCCAACAGCGGGCGTGTCATTACATCAGAAAACCACCAGGTCAGAGTGTTGTCTGCAGCGGAACTGTCATTGCAGCAAGACACCACTAGGTGGGTTTGGGTTATTGTTAGGTTACGGTTAGGGTTAGGTTGAGAATATGCGGGCAGTGGGTGAATCAGCCCACTTGTGCTTTTTGATCTCGCCACTTGAGATTCAGTTTCACGCAACCCTGCCAAGTTGATCTGGCCCACGCCTTCATTAACCAGGTCCAACACTTGCCTTTCTTGAATCTTGCCCCTCCTAACATAGGACATCGGATTTCTGGGGGTTTTGTAAGGGTTAATCAAGGTGTGCTTCAGGTTTGTGGGGCTGAAGCCAGGGTTAATCAAGACGTGCCTATGGTCTGTGGGGGTGTGTGCCCCTTTTCGATTTAGGATTAGGTTTGAGTGTTAGGCTGGTGGATGTATGTGTGTGGCTGGAAGAGGTAAGGCTGCAGAGTTTTGAGTGGTGATGTATGAGGTGCTCTGGCGGATAGGCTCATATGGTGAAGCCGGGTTAATCTGGCCCATGCCTTTCATTATTGTGGTCCGACACCACCTGGTTTAACGAACCGGGTGCGCACTGGGGCACATCATGAGTAATGCACCCTCGGATCGTCAGGTGTTTCAGGCCTTTAATCATGTCAAACTCCCCGAGGTGGCCCAGCAGTTTCAGCTCAGACACTGCTTATGTTTTTCCCATGGACCAGGATAATGAGAGGCATGTAATTCTGAGGGTAATGATATTTTTAAACATCATTACCTGGCATCTGTATGCCTGGGATTGCATGTGTTTAATTGACAGTGTTTACTGGGCATTCAGCATAACTGCACCTGAGTTTAGGACCAACTTGATTTCCGTAGCCCCACCTTGGGTTTAATTTACTGGATCTCTCTCTCTTTGTGGCTATCTGGGCTTTATTATTGGCCTTTCGTGGGCCAGGAGAATGAAGAGCATGCCACTGTAAGGTTAGTTTGAGAGTATGGGGGCAGTGGGAGAATCAGCCCTCTTGTGCTTTTTGATCTCATCACTTGAGATTCAGTTTCACACGACCCTGCCACTTTGATCTGGCCCACGCCTTCATTAACCAGGTCCAGCACTTGCCTTTGTTGAATCTGGCCCCTCCTAACAGAGGACTTCGCAATAGGGTTAGGGTTAGGTTGCAGAACTGTCATTGCGACAGGTCGCCACCAGGTGGCGATGCTGTCCTCTCCGGAGCTGTCATTGCGACAGCACACCACCAGATGGGAGTGTTGTCCACAGTGGAACTGTCATTGCAGCAAGGCACCACTAGCAGGGAGTGTTGTGCACATCTAATCTGTCATTGTGGCAGGACACCAGAAGATGGGGGTGTTGTTTACAACGCATCAGTCCTTGCAGCAAGACACCAACAGGTGGGAGTGTTGTACATAGGGAGCATCGCAATACAGCAGAACACCACCAGGTCGGAGTGGTGTGGACAGCAGAACTGTCATTGTGACAGGTCACCACCAGGTGGGAGTCATGTCCACACTAGACCTGTCATTAAGGCAGCACAGCACCAGTGGAAATGTTTTCCACAGTGGATCTGCTGTTACAGCAGAGCACCACCAGGTGGGAGTGTTCTCCATAGATGCGTTTTCATTACGGCAGGACACCACCAGTTGAAATGTTGTCTGCATCTGATCTGTCGTTATGGCAGGACACCACCAGGTGGGAATATTGTCGACGGATGAACTGTCATTGCAGCAGGACACCACAAGGTGGGAATGTTGTCTACAAGGGATCAGTCCTTGCAGCAGGACACCTTCAGGTGGAACTGCTGTGAACAGCCAAACTGTCATTACGGAAGACACCACAAGGTGAAAGGGTTGTCTGCAAGAGATCAGTTCTTCCACCAGGACACTACCAGGTGGGAATGTTATACACAGCGCACATGTCATTATGGTAGGACACCACTGGGTGGGAGTGTTGTCCACATCTGATCTGTCATTGCGTCAGAACACCACCAGGCGGGCCTGTTATCCGCAGCGGACCTGCCATTGTGGGAGGACACCACCAAATGGGAGAGTTGCCCACAATCGAACTTGCAGCAGGATACCACCAGGTGTGAATTTTGTCCATAGCGGACCTGTCATTGTGCCAGGACAACACCAGGTGGGACTGTTGCCAACAGCGGGCGTGTCATTACATCAGAAAACCACCAGGTCAGAGTGTTGTCTGCAGCGGAACTGTCATTGCAGCAAGACACCACTAGGTGGGTTTGGGTTATTGTTAGGTTACGGTTAGGGTTAGGTTGAGAATATGCGGGCAGTGGGTGAATCAGCCCACTTGTGCTTTTTGATCTCATCACTTGAGATTCAGTTTCACGCAACCCTGCCAAGTTGATCTGGCCCACGCCTTCATTAACCAGGTCCAACACTTGCCTTTCTTGAATCTTGCCCCTCCTAACATAGGACATCGGATTTCTGGGGGTTTTGTAAGGGTTAATCGGGGTGTGCTTCAGGTTTGTGGGGCTGAAGCCAGGGTTAATCAAGACGTGCCTATGGTCTGTGGGGGTGTGTGCCCCTTTTCGATTTAGGATTAGGTTTGAGTGTTAGGCTGGTGGATGTATGTGTGTGGCTGGAAGAGGTAAGGCTGCAGAGTTTTGAGTGGTGATGTATGAGGTGCTCTGGCGGATAGGCTCATATGGTGAAGCCGGGTTAATCTGGCCCATGCCTTTCATTATTGTGGTCCGACACCACCTGGTTTAACGAACCGGGTGCGCACTGGGGCACATCATGAGTAATGCACCCTCGGATTGTCAGGTGTTTCAGGCCTTTAATCATGTCAAACTCCCCGAGGTGGCCCAGCAGTTTCAGCTCAGACACTGCTTATGTTTTTCCCATGGACCAGGATAATGAGAGGCATGTAATTCTGAGGGTAATGATATTTTTAAACATCATTACCTGGCATCTGTATGCCTGGGATTGCATGTGTTTAATTGACAGTGTTTACTGGGCATTCAGCATAACTGCACCTGAGTTTAGGACTAACTTGATTTCCGTAGCCCCACCTTGGGTTTAAATTACTGGTTCTCTCTCTCCTTGTGGCTATCTGGGCTTTATTATTGGCCTTTCGTGGGCCAGGAGAATGAAGAGCATGTCACTGTAAGGTTAGTTTGAGAGTATGGGGGCAGTGGGAGAATCAGCCCTCTTGTGCTTTTTGATCTCATCACTTGAGATTCAGTTTCACACGACCCTGCCACTTTGATCTGGCCCACGCCTTCATTAACCAGGTCCAGCACTTGCCTTTGTTGAATCTGGCCCCTCCTAACAGAGGACTTCGCAATAGGGTTAGGGTTAGGTTGCAGAACTGTCATTGCGACAGGTCGCCACCAGGTGGCGATGCTGTCCTCTCCGGAGCTGTCATTGCCACATGACACCACCAGATGGGAGTGTTGTCCTCACTGGAACTGTCATTGCAGCAAGGCACCACTAGCAGGGAGTGTTGTGCACATCTAATCTGTCATTGTGGCAGGACACCAGAAGATGGGGGTGTTGTTTACAACGCATCAGTCCTTGCAGCAGGACACCAGCAGGTGGGAGTGTTGTACACAGGGGTCATCGCAATATGGCAGAACACCAGCAGGTCGGAGTGTTGTGGACAACGGAACTGTCATTGTGACAGTTCACCACCAGGTGGGAGTCATGTCCACACTAGACCTGTCATTAAGGCAGGACAGCACCAGTGGAAGTGTTGTCCACAGTGGATCTGCTGTTACAGCAGAACACCACCAGGTGGGAGTGTTCTCCATAGACGGGTTGTCATTACGGCAGGACACCACCAGTTGAAATGTTGTCCACGGTGGTCCTGTCATTTGCGGCAGGACAACACCAGGTGGAATTGTTGTCCACATCTGATCTGTCATTGTGGCAGGACACCTGCAGGTGGAATTGTTGTGCACAGCCAAACTGTCATTGCAGAAGACACCACAAGGTGAGAGTGTTGTCTGCAAGAGATCAGTTCTTCTGCCAGGACACATGCAAGTGGGGTATTGTCCACACCAAAACTGACATAGCGGTAGGACACCACCAGGTGGGAATGTTATACACAGCGCACATGTCATTGAGGTACGACACCACCGGGTGGGCCTGTTATCCACGGCGGACCTGCCATTGTGGCAGCACAACACCAGGTGGGAGTATTGCCCAGAGAAGGCATATCATTACAGCAGAGAACAACCAGGTCAGAGTGTTGACCGCCGCGGAACGGTCATTGCGGCAAGACACCACTAGGTGGGCTTGGGTTACTCTTAGGTTATGGTTAGTGTTAGGCTGAGTGTTTGCGGTGAGCGGGCGAATCAGCCCTCTTGTGCTTTTTGATCTTGTCACTTGAGATTCAGTTTAAGGTGACCCTGCCACTTTGATCTGGCCCACGCCTTCATAAACCAGGTCCAACATTTGCCTTTGTTGAATCTTTCCCCACCCGACATAGGACATCGGGTTTCTGGGGGTTTTGTAATGGTTAATCGGGGTGTGCTTCGGGTTTGTGGGGCTGAAGCCAGGGTTCATCGAGACATGCCTATGGTCTGTGGGGGTGTGTGCCCCTTTACGACTTTAGGATTAGGTTTGAGTGTTAGGCTGGTGGATGTATATGTGTGACTGGAAGAGGTAAGGCTGCAGTGTTTTGACTGGTGATGTATGAGGTGCTATGGCGGATAGGCTCATATGGTGAAGCCGGGTTAATCTGGCCCATGCCTTTCATTATTGTGGTCCGACACCACCTGGTTCAACGAACCGGGTTCGCACTGGGGCACATCATGAGTAATGCACCCTCGGATCATCAGGTGTTTCAGGCCTTTAATCATGTCAAACTCCCCGAGGTTACCCAGCAGTTTCAGCTCAGACACTGTTTATGTTTTTCCCATGGACCAGGATAATGAGAGGCATGTAATTCTGAGGGTAATGATATTTTTAAACATCATTACCTGGCATCTGTATGCCTGGGATTACATGTGTTTAATTGATAAAGTTTACTTGGCATTCAGCATAACTGCAACTGAGTTTAGGACTAACTTGTTTTCTGTATGCCCATCTTGGGTTTAATATACTAGTTAGCTCTCTCCTTGAGGCTATCTGAGCTTTATTATTGGCCTTTCGTGGGCCGGGAGAATGAAAAGCATGTCACTGTAAGGTTAGGTTGAGAGTAGGCGGGCAGTGGGCGAATCAGCCTTTTTGTGCTTTTTGATCACATCACTTGAGATTCAGTTTCACGTTACCCTGCCACTTTGACCAGGCCCAAACCTTCATTAACCAGGCCAGGACTTGCCTTTGTTGAATCTAGCCCCTCCTGACATAGGACATCGCATTAGGGTTAGGGTTAGGTTGCGGAACTGTCATTGCGACAGGTCACCACCAGGTGGGAGTTCTGTCCTCACCTGACCCTTCATTGCAACAGGACACCACCAGATGGGAGTGTTGTCCACAGTGGAACTGTCATTGCAGCAAGGCACCACTAGCAGGGAGTGTTGTGCACATCTAATCTGTCATTGTGGCAGGACACCAGAAGATGGGGGTGTTGTTTACAACGCATCAGTCCTTGCAGCAGGACACCAGCAGGTGGGAGTGTTGTACACACGGGGCATCGCAATATGGCAGAACACCACCAGGCCGAAGTGTTGTGGACAATGGAACTGTCATTGCGACAGGTCACCACCAGGTGGGAGTGCTGTCATCACTGGAGCTGTCATTGCAACAGGACACCACCAGATGGGACTGTTGTCTGCAGTGGAACTGTCATTGCAGCAAGGCACCACTAGCAGGGAGTGTTGTCCACATCTGATCTGTTGTTATGGCAGGACACCACCAGGTGGGAGTATTGTCCACATCTAATCTGTCATTGTGGCAGGACACCAGAAGATGGGAGTGTTGTTTACAATGCATCAGTCCTTGCGGCAAGACACCAACAGGTGGAAGTGTTGTACACATCTGATCTGTCATTGTGGCAGAACACCACCAGGTGGGACTGTTATCCACGGCAGACATGCCATTGTGGGAGGACACCACCAAGTGGGTGTGTTGCCCACAGTCGAACTTGCAGCAGGATACCACCAAGTGTGAATTTTGTCCACAGCGGACCTATCATTGTGCCAGGACAGCACCAGGTTGGAGTATTGCCCAGAGCGGGCATGTCATTACAGCAGAGAACCACCAGGTCGGAGTGTTGACCGCGGCGGAACGGTCATTGCGGCAAGACACCACTAGGTGGGCTTGGGTTATTCTTAGGTTACGGTTAGGGTTAGGTTGAGAAGATGCAGGGAGCGGGTGAATCAGCCGTCTTGTGCTTTTTGATCTCGTCACTTGAGATTCAGTTTCAGGTGACCCTGCCACTTTGATCTTGCCCCATGCCTTCATTAACCAGGTCCAGCACTTCCCTTTGTTGAATCTTTCCCCTCCTGTCATAGGACATCGGGTTTGTGGGGGTTAATCAGGGTGTGCTTAGGGTGTGTGGGGCTGAAACCAGGGTTAATCAGGAAGTGCCAATGGTTTGTGGTAGTGTGTGCCCATTATGAACCTTAGGATTAGGATTGGATGTTGAGCTGGTGGATACATATGTTTGGCTAAGACAGGTAAGGCTGCGGAGTTTTGAGTTGTGATGTATGAGGTGCTATGATTGATAAGCTGATATGGTGAAGCCAGATTAATCTGGCCCATGCCTTGCATTATCATGGTCCAACACCACTTGGTTCAACAAATCGGTTCTGCACTGGGGCACATCATCAGTAATGCATCCTCAGATCGTCAGGTGTTTCAGGCCTTTAATCATTAGACACTCTCCCCGAGGTAGCCCAGCAGTATCTGCTCAGACACTGCTTGTGTTTTTCCCATGGACCAGGATAATGAGAGGCATGTAATTCTGAGGGTAATGATATTTTTAAGCATCATTACCTGGCATCTGTATGCCTGGGATTGCATGTGTTTAATTGACAGAGTTTATTGGGCATTCAGCATAACTGCACCTGAGTTTAGGACTAACTTGTTTTCTGTACGCCCATCTTGGGTTTAATATACTAGTTAGCTCTCTCCTTGTGGCTATCTGAGCTTTATTATTGGCCTTTCGTGAGCCGGGAGAATGAAGAGCATGTCACTGTAAGGTTAGGTTGAAAGTAGGCGGGCAGTGGGCGAATCAGCCTTTTTGTGCTTTTTGATCACATCACTTGAGATTCAGTTTCACGTGACCCTGCCACTTTGACCAGGCCCAAACCTTCATTAGCCAGGCCAGGACTTGCCTTTGTTGAATCTGGCCCCTCCTGACATAGGACATCGCATTAGGGTTAGGGTTCGGTTGCGGAACTGTCATTGCGACAGGTCACCACCAGGTGGGAGTTCTGTCCTCACCTGACCCTTCATTGCGACAGCACACCACCAGGTTGGAGTGCTGTCCTCACTGGAGCTGTCATTGCAACAGGACACCACCAGATGGGAGTGTTGTCCACAGTGGAACTGTCATTGCAGCAAGGCACCACTAGCAGGGAGTGTTGTCCACATCTAATCTGTTGTTATGGCAGGACACCACCAGGTGGGAATGTTATACATAGCGCACATGTCATTATGGTAGGACACCACCAGGTGGGAGTGTTGTCCACATCTGATCTGTCCTTGTGTCAGAACACCACCAGGCGGGCCTGTTATCCGCGGCGGACCTGCCATTGTGGGAGGACACCACCAAGTGGGAGTGTTGCCCACAATCGAACTTGCAGCAGGATACCACCAGGTGTGAATTTTGTCCATAGCGGACCTGTCATTGTGCCAGGACCACACCAGGTCGGACTGTTGCCAACAGCGGGCATGTCATTAAATCAGAAAACCACCAAGTCAGAGTGTTGTCTGCAGCGGAACTGTCATTGCAGCAAAACACCACTAGGTGGGTTTGGGTTATTGTTAGGTTACAGTTAGGGTTAGGTTGAGAATATGCTGGCAGTGGGTGAATCAGCCCACTTGTGCTTTTTGATCTCATCACTTGAGATTCAGTTTCACGCAACCCTGCCACTTTGATCTGGCCCACGCCTTCATTAACCAGGTCCAACACTTGCCTTTCTTGAATCTTGCCCCTCCTAACATAGGACATCGGATTTCTGGGGGTTTTGTAAGGGTTAATCGGGGTGTGCTTCAGGTTTGTGGGGCTGAAACCAGGGTTAATCGAGATGTGCCTATAGTCTGTGGGGGTGTGTGCCCCTTTTCAATTTAGGATTAGGTTTGAGTGTTAGGCTGGTGGATGTATGTGTGTGGCTGGAAGAGGTAAGGCTGCAGAGTTTTGAGTGGTGATGTATGAGGTGCTCTGGCGGATAGGTTCTTATGGTGAAGCCGGGTTAATCTGGCCCATGCATTTCATTATTGTGGTCCGACACCACCTGGTTCAACGAACCGGGTGTGCACTGGGGCACATCTTCAGTAATGCACCCTCGGATCATCAGGTGTTTCAGGCCTTTAATCATAAGTCAAACTCCCCGAGGTGGCCCAGCAGTTTCAGCTCAGACACTGCTTGTGTTTTTCCCATGGACCAGGATAATGAGAGGCATGTAATTCTGAGGGTAATGATATTTTTAAACATCATTACCTGGCATCTGTATGCCTGGGATTGCATGTGTTTAATTGACAGTGTTTAATGGGCATTCAGCATAACTGCACCTGAGTTTAGGACTAACTTGATTTCTGTAGCCCCACCTTGGGTTTAAATTACTGGTTCTCTCTCCTTGTGGCTATCTGGGCTTTATTAATGGCCTTCCGTGGACCGGGAGAATGAAGAGCATGTCACTGTAAGCTTAGGTTGAGAGTATGGGGGCAGTGGGAGAATCAGCCCTCTTGTGCTTTTTGATCTCGTCACTTGAGATTCAGTTTCACGCGACCCTGCCACTTTGATCTGGCCCACGCCTTCATTAACCGGGTCCAGCACTTGCCTTTGTTGAATCTGGCCCCTCCTGACAAAGGGCATCGCAATAGGGTTAGGGTTAGGTTGCAGATCTGTCATTGCGACAGGTCGCCACCAGGTGGAAGTGCTGTCCTCACCGAAGCTGTCATTGCAACAGGACACCACCAGGTGGGAGTATTGTCCACATCTGATCTGACATTGTGGCAGGACACCAGAAGATGGGAGTGTTGTTTAAAACGGATCAGTCCTTGCGGCAGGACACCAGCAGGTGGGAGTGTTATATGCAGGGGGCATCTCAATATGACAGAACACCAGCAGGTTGGAATGTTGTGGACAGCGGAACTGTCATTGTGACAGTTCACCACCAGGTGGGAGTCATGTCCACACTAGACCTGTCATTAAGGCAGGACAGCACCAGTGGAAGTGTTGTCCACAGTGGATCTGGTGTTACAGCAGAACACCACCAGGTGGGAGTGTTCTCCATAGATGGGTTGTCATTACGGCAGGACACCACCAGTTGAAATGTTGTCCACGGTGGTCCTGTCATTTGCGGCAGGACAACACCAGGTGGAATTGTTGTCCACATCTGATCTGTCATTGTGGCAGGACACCTGCAGGTGGAATTGTTGTGCACAGCCAAACTGTCATTGCAGAAGACACCACAAGGTGAGAGTGTTGTCTGCAAGAGATCAGTTCTTCCGCCAGGACACAGGCAAGTGGGGTATTGTCCACACCAAAACTGACATAGCGGCAGGACACCACCAGGTGGGAATGTTATACACATCTGATCTGTCATTGCGGCAGAACACCACCGGGTGGGCCTATTATCCACGGCGGACCTGCCATTGTGGCAGCACAACACCAGGTGGGAGTATTGCCCAGAGCGGGCATGTCATTACAGCAGAGAACAACCAGGTCGGAGTGTTGACCGTGGCGGAACGGTCATTGCGGCAAGACACCACTAGGTGGTTTTGGGTTATTCTTAGGTTACGGTTAGTGTTAGGTTGAGAGTATGCGGGGAGCGGGTGAATCAGCCCTCTTGTGCTTTTTGATCTCGTCACTTGAGATTCAGTTTAATGTGACCCTGCCACTTTGATCTGGCCCATGCCTTCATTGACCAGATCCAACACTTGCCTTTGTTGAATCTTGCCCCTCCTGACATAGGACATTGGGTTTGTGGGGGTTTCATCAGGGTTACTCGGGGTGTGCTTATGGTTTGTGGGGCTAAAGCCAGGGTTAATTGGAAAGTGGGTTAAGGTTAGGGTTAGGGTTAGGTTGAGATTATGCGGGCAGTGGGCGTATCAGCCCTCTTATGCTTTTTGATCTCGTCACAAGATTCAGTTTGACGCAACCCTGCCACTTTGATCTGGCCCACGCTTTCATTAACCAGGTCCAACACTTGCCTTTCTTGAAGCTTGCCCCTCCTGACATAGGACATCGGGTTTCTGGGGGTTTTGTAAGGGTTAATCGGGGTGTGCTTCGGGTTTGTGGGGCTGAAGCCAGGGTTCATCGAGACGTGCCTATGGTCTGTGGGGGTGTGTGCCCCTTTACGACTTTAGGATTAGGTTTGAGTGTCAGGCTGGTGGATGTATGTGTGTGGCTGGAAGAGTTAAGGCTGCAGAGTTTTGAATGGTGATGTATGAGGTGCTATGGCGGATAGGCTCATATGGTGAAGCCGGGTTAATCTGGCCCATGCCTTTCATTATTGTGGTCCGACACCACCTGGTTCAACGAACCGGGTGCGCACTGGGGCACATCATCAGTAATACACCCTCGGATCGTCAGGTGCTTCTGGCCTTTAGTCATTAGTCAAACTCCCCGAGGTGGCCCAGCAGTTTCTCCTCAGACACTGCTTGTGTTTTTCCCATGGACCAGGATAATGAGAGGCATGTAATTCTGAGGGTAATGATATTTTTAAACATCATTACCTGGCATCTGTATGCCTGGGATTGCATGTGTTTAATTGACAGTGTTTACTGGGCATTCAGCATAACTGCACCTGAGTTTAGGACTAACTTGATTTCTGTAGCCCCACCTTGGGTTTAATTTACTGGATCTTTCTCTCCTTGTGGCTATCTGGGCTTTATTATTGGCCTTTCGTGGGCCGGGGACTGAAGAGCATGTCATTGTAAGGTTAGGTTGAGAGTATGTGTGCAGTGGGAGAATCAGCGCTCTTGAGCTTTATGATCTCGTCACTTGAGATTCAGTTTCACGCGACCCTACCACTTTGATCTGCCCACGCCTTCATTAACCAGATCCAGCACTTGCCTTTGTTGAATCTGGCCCCTCCTAACAGAGGACTTGGCAATAGGGTTAGGGTTAGGTTGCAGAACTGTCATTGCGACAGGTCACCACCAGGTAGGAGTGATGTCCTCACCGAGGCTGTCATTGCAACAGGACACCACCAGACGGGAGTGTTGTCCGCAGTGGAACTGTCATTGCAGCAAGGCACCACTAGCAGGGAGTGTTGTCCACATCTAATCTGTCATTGTGGCAGGACACCAGAAGATGGGGGTGTTGTTTACAACGCATCAGTCCTTGCAGCAGGACACCAGCAGGTGGGAATGTTGTGGACAATGGAACTGTCATTGTGACAGGTCGCCACCAGGTGGGAGTCATGTCCACACTGGACCTGTCATTAAGGCAGCACAGCATCAGTGGAAGTGTTGTACACAGTGGATCTGCTGTTACAGCAGAACACCACCAGGTGGGAGTGTTCTCCATAGATGGGTTGTCATTACGGCAGGACACCACCAGTTGAAATGTTGTCCACGGTGGTCCTGTCATTTGGGGCAGGACAACACCAGGTGGAAGTGTTGTCCACATCTGATCTGTCATTATGGCAGGACACCACCAGGTGGGAGTATTGTCCATAAGGGATCTGTCATTGTGGCAGGACACCTGCAGGTGGAAGTTTTGTGCACAGCCAAGCTGTCATTGCAGAAGACACAACAAGGTGAGAGTGTTGTCTGCAAGAGATCAGTTCTTCCACCAGGACACAGGCAAGTGGGGTGTTGTCCACACCAAAACTGACATTGCGGCAGGACAACACCAGGTGGGAATGTTATACACAGTGCACATGTCATTGAGGTAGGACACCACCGAGTGGGAGTGTTGTCCTCCATTATGGCAGGACACCACCAGATGGAAGTATTGTCCACATCTTATCTGTCATTGCGGCAGAACACCACCGGGTGGGCCAGTTATCCACGGCGGACCTGTCATTGTGGCAGCACAACACCAGGTGGGGGTGTTGCCCAGAGCGGGCATGTCATTACGGCAGAGAACCACCAGGTCGGAGTGTTGTCCACAGCGGAACAGATATTGCGGCAAGACACCACTAGGTGGGTTTGGGTTTTTGTTAGGTTCCGGTTAGGGTTAGGTTGAGAGGATGCAGGGAGCGGGTGAATCAGCCCTCTTGTGCTTTTTTATCTCGTCACTTGAGATTCAGTTTCAGGCGACCCTGCCACTTTGATCTTACCCACGCCTTCATTAAACAGGTCAAACACTTGCCTTTGTTGAATCTTTCCCCACCTGACATAGGACATCGGGTTTGTGGGGGTTTAGCAAGGGTTAATCGGGGTCTGCTTAGGGTTTGTCGGGCTGAAACCGGGGTTAATCGGGAAGTGCCAATTGTTTGTGGGAGTGTGTGCCCGTTATGAACCTTAGGATTAGGTCTGGATGTTGTGCTGGCAGATACATATACTTGGCTAAGAGAGGTAAGGCTGCGGAGTTTTGAGTGGTGATGTATAAAGTGCTACGGTGGATAAGCTGATATGGTGAAGCCAGGATAATCTGGCCCATGCCTTTCATTATCCTGGTCGGACACCACTTGGTTCAACGAATTGGGTGTGCACTGGGGCACATCATCAGTAATGCAACCTTGGATTGTCAGGTGTTTCAGGCCGCATTAGGGTTAGGGTTAGGGTTAGGGTTAGGGTCCGCATTAGGGTTAGGGTTAGGGTTAGGGTCCGCATTAGGGTTAGGGTTAGGGTTAGGGTTAGGGTTAGGGTCCGCATTAGGGTTAGGGTTAGGGTTAGGGTTAGGGTCCCGCATTAGGGTTAGGGTTAGGGTGAGGGTTAGGGTTAGGGTCCCGCATTAGGGCTAGGGTTAGGGTTAGGGTTAGAGTTAGGGTTAGGGTTAGGGTTAGGGTTAGGGTTAGGGTTAGGGTTAGGGTTAGGGTCCCGCATTAGGGTTAGGGTTAGGGTTAGGGTTAGGGTTAGGGTTAGGGGTTAGGGTTAGGGTTAGGGTTAGGGTCCCCGCACATTAGGGTTAGGGTTAGGGTCCCTGCACATTAGGGTTAGGGTTAGGGTTAGGGTTAGGGTTTGGGTTTGGGTTAGGGTTAGGTTGAGATTATGCGGGCAGTAGGCAAAAAAGCCCCCTCGTGCTTTTTGATCTCGCCACTTGAGATTCAATTTCACGCGACCCTGCCACTTTGAACTGGCCCACGCCTTCATTAACCAGGTCCAACACTTGCCTTTATTGAAACTTGCCCCTCTTAACACAGAATATCCAGTTTATGGGGATTTAAACCAGTATTAATCAGGGTATACTTAGGGTTTGTGGGGGTGTGTGTGCCCCTTTTGGACTTTAGGATTAGGTTTGAGTGTAGGCCTGGTGGATGTATATGTTTGGCTGGGAGAGCAAGGGTTAATCGGGGTGTGTTTAGGGTTTGTGGGGCTGAATCCAGGGCTAATCGGGAAGTGCCTAGGGTTTGTGGGGGTGTGTGCCCCTTTTGGACTTTAGGATTAGGTTTGAGTGTTGGACCGGTGGATGTACATATCGGTTTGTGGGGGTTTAGCAAGGGTTAATCGGGGTGTGCTTAGGGTTTGTGGGGCTGAAGCCCGGGCTAATCAGGAAGTGTCTAGGGTTTGTGGGGGTGTGTGTGCCCCTTTTGGACTTTAGGATTAGGTTTGAGTGTAGGCCTGGTGGATGTATATGTTTGGCTGGGAGAGGTTAGGCTGCCGAGTTTTGAGTATGAGCTGGTATTGGAGGCTAGGCTTATATAGGGAAGTCCGGTTAATCTGGTCCATACCTTTCATTGTCGTGGTCCGGTCCCACTTGGTTCAACGAACCGGGTGTGCAGTGGGACACATCGTCAGTGATGCACCCTCGGATCATCAGGTGTTTCGGGCCTTTAATCATCATACACCCTCCCCGAAGTGGCCCCACCAAAGCTGATCAGGCTTGGTTTGTGTATTTCCCCTGGACCAGACAATGAAAGGCATGTAATTCTGAGGGTAATGCTATTTTAAAGGGTATATAACTGGTGGTGTGGGGTGAGTTTAGCCCCCTGGCGAGAAGAGCATCCGTATTTACGGGTTGTGAAGATGTTAGTTTCAGGGCAGCCTAGCTTTTTAGGCCTCATTTAGGCCGTACGGAGAATAAGTATGCAGTGTTTCAATCCATCTCCTCTCTGCTAGTTTTCTTTGGGCGTTTGACCAGTTTATGTTAGTTTCCAGGCCTAATATTTTTAAGGGGTACGTCCCATGCTCCTGGAAGTGCCTGCTAACTGGTCTGTTTTGGTTTCCCCTTCTGATGTTACTGAGGTGTCCCGTGAGTCTGGTTCTCAAGCTGTTGCCCGTCTCCCCGATGTATATAATATGGCATTCTGTGCACAGGATGGCATATACTACATTCTTTTGTTCACAAGTTATCCTCTGCTCTATCTCGGCCCACTTTCCTGTGGCTCTGTTGTGTATGCTTTTTGAAATTCTCAGGTATATGCATGCCCTGCAGTTTCCCACCTCACAGTTTGGCGCTGCTCGTACTTTGGTACTGACTAGTATGTCTTTCAGATTCCTACCCCTTTTGAAGGCTGAGACAATGGTGTATTGTCCCAGTGTCCCCACTTCCGTTTTCAGTTGCTCAAAGCGTGTTTTGACCATCCTGTGAATATTCACTGCCATCCCACTGTATCCCGTTATCAAGGGTAGTTTCCGTGTTGTGATGTTCTGTGGTCGGGGATTTGTGATACTTTTCAGAAAGTCAGATTTAATGTGCCTAAGTCTCCTTCTGCTGTAGCCCCTGTGTCTAAGTGCAGAGAAGAGGATGGTTGTGGCCTGGTGGAAGTCCTCCGGCCTAGTGCAAATGCGGTGAAAGCGGGTCAGCTGTCCCTTGACAATGCCTCTGAAGGTGTGTTTGGGATGGTGGCTCCCTGTGTGTAGGAGGGTGTGTGTGTCTGTGGTTTTAAAGAATACCTTGGTAGCTAGTTTTCGGTTGCCACTTTCTGGTGCTAGTTTAAACACTGTGGTGTCCAGGAAGTCAATCTTCTCCTTATTTGTTATAGCTTTAACCTTAATGGATGGGTGATGAGTGTTTAGGATTTGAATAAATTCCTCTAATTCCCCCTCTGAGTGTGTCCACACTCCCCAGTTGTCATCCAGGTATCTATAGAGACACATGGGTTTTTTAGGGCACTCTGGATAGACTGTTTCCTCCCACCCAGCCATGTATATATTGGCATAGGCTGGAGCAAACTTCTTTCCCATTGCTGTGCCCTTGACTTGTAGGTAGAATTTACCATCGAATTCAAAGTCATTTTTAGTCAGGCTGAGGTGAAGGAGTTCTAGCAAGGCCTCGTCCGGTCTCCCTAGCTGAGGGTTCTTCCGTAGGATGTCCCTCACTGCCTCTATACCCCTGTCCGTTTCAATATTGGTGTACAGGCTTTCGATGTCCATGGTGAAGAGTATGGCCCCAGGGGGCACTGACATGGAATTGACTATCCGGACAAAGTGATACGTGTCCTTGATGTAGCTGGGGTGTTTCTGTGAGAGTGGATTAAGGCAGGCATCAATGAACTCCGCTATCCCGTATGACTCACTGCTGCAGTCTGACACGATGGGCCTACCGGGTGGAATTTCCCCCGGAACAGTCCACGAGTCTGGGTTCTTGTGTATTTTGGGAAGGATATAAAACTTTCTCGCCCGTGGCTGCATCCCTGTCAGGTACTCTACTTGCTTCCCTTTGAGGTACCCAGTCCTTTCCAGTTTTTGCAAAATGTTCCCAATTTCTGTGTGTGTTTCCCAATATATGGGTTCCTTTAGTTTCGTGTAGTGCTCTGTGTTGTTTAATTGTCTGTGTGCTTCAAATAGGTATTGCTGTTTGTCCATGATAACTATGCTGCTCCCTTTATCCGCTGGTTTGATAACAATGTCCATGTTTTCCCTCAGTTCTGTCAGGGCTGCTCTCTCCTTCCTGGTTAGATTGGGCTTATCCTGTACTTCCCTCTCCCTCTCTATTATCTCACCCAGTGTGCTCTTAAATTCTAAAATAGCTTCGGACCTGTACCTTCTCTTGGGCATCCAGTTCGAGGGAGGGGTGAAAGGGGTCTTTCTACGTTCTGACTCACCGAAATAGTCGACGAGTACCAGTCTCCTATAGAACTTGTTCATGTCCCTCTCAATCTGCTCCTTATGGAGTTTTGCAGTCGGTTCAAAAGTCAGGCCCGTTCAGAACTTTTTGCTGGGTTTCTGTAGGGGTGAATGTACGGGAGAGGTTCACGATGGCCTCTCCCCGTCGTGCCTCTCTTGGCTTTGTCTCCACTCCAGTTTAAAGACTGCATCCACCTCTTGACTATTGTCTGGGCTGTGCTCTCTGTCCAATGGGTATGGTCTGTGTCTACCTTAAACTGCCTCGCCGGGATTGCAGGGATATGATTCTTAGTTCTAATAACCTCGTTTAGTTGGCCCAGGGTTGCTTGTTCTGCCTCTGTCAAACTGTGGCTATAAAGTTTAATTCTGGCACCCAGATACTGGCATGGGGAAATTTAATGCTGGCCATTCTCAGTAGTTGCTGAAGCTGTTGTTGGTTTATGGGACCTGTTGTTTATTCCAAAGGAAAGGATAACCTTCTTAATTTCTAGCTGTGGCTCTAACTTTTCCAAGATAGCCGTGGCATGGACGAATTTGGCCCCCGGAAAGCTGTCCAATTGAATATTCTTATTGGGGCATCTTTTGATCCTGGAAATGTTAGAGTCCCCTATAATCAGTGTACAATGTCCGGTGTATGTTACTAAAAAGGGCTTCTTTGGTTTGTTACGAGTAGGAATGTTTCTTTGTCTGTTAAATGTTTCTCTCGCCGTTGTTTCGCTTTAGAATGGCTGATATGGTAATTGTATTCATTTGTTAATCAATGGGGAATGTTATTGTGTTTTGTGAGGCTGGGAACTTGGGGGGAGGGGTTGCGCGGGCTTGGGGGTAAAGGGAGTCGGCAGGAGAGACGGACGAGGAAGGTGGACGGGCGCTGGACGGCTCGTAAGACCACCGTGTGGTCCCAGGGATGACGACGTGGCTGTCGGATGATTCGTTGATTGAGCTCCTACGATGTGCACTACACTGACTGAACTTTGATAAGTTGGCGCCTTTTGTTTTTTTCTTTCCTTGTATATATATATATTGTATTGCCTAATACTTCTTTAGTTAATGTTAGTAAATTCTATAAAGTGTATGTCATAACGGTATTTGAACTTCATAACGTGAAGTTGATACGGTGAGCGGCGCGAGGCATAAACTCGATTCTCACAGCACCTGCGTGTACGGGAGGTGGGTTGGTGTGTGGCTGGATCTCCTTTTCCCCTAGACATATACCAGCCTGTTGGGTAAGTGTTACAATTGTGGGGTGCTCGTCCCGGATTGGATTGTCAGGGGGCTGTGGAATCGCGCAGGTAGTGAGCGAAGATGGACAGAGATAAAATTGTTCACTGGTGCGGATTTGAAGGTGTACCGGTACAGTACGCATGCGTAGTGAGCGGAGTGGATTTTCGAGTTTCGGGAGACGCGGTAGTGCGGGGGTTAAGTTTGGTGAAAGGTATGGGGCAGGTAGAATTGGTAGCTAGACGGTGTGGTAAAGAGATGGAGTCTAGCTGGGTGTTGGTTAGTACGAGTGCTGACGTCAGGATGTTGGAACTGCCGGCGACGGTCAGTGTACCGGGGGAGGAGGGGCTGTGGGGGCTCCACACTCTCTCCGAGGATGAGGCTGAGGAGACATCGGAGGAGGAGCTAGAGCTAGAGGAAAACCCCAGAGAGGTGGCAGGCCCTAGCAAAGGGAGGAGGGAGGAGGGAGTCGTGACTAGGCCCCGCTCCCCAGGTAGGGTGGAAGCCTCCGAGCTGGCAGCCGCACTTAACTCCCTGGTGGGAGTGGCCGAGAGGCCACGGCTGAAGCTGGGGGTGTTCTCCGGAGCCAAGCCTACTCTGGACGGGAAGGTAGACTATGAGACCTGGATCGAGCATACGTCCTTGATGTTAGAGGAGTGGCCAGGCTCGGAGGAGGAGAAGCGGCAGTGATTGGTGGGAAGTTTGAGGGGTTTAGCAGCCAAAACAGTTCGGGAGTTGAAAGCTAAAAAGTCTGGGGCCTCAGTGGAGGAATGTATAGAAGTTTTGGAGGGAGCGTTTGGGTTGTCAGGGGAACCCTGGCTGCTTTTAGCAGAGTTTCAACGCCTGGAACAATGGAGAGGGGAAAAGCTCTCCGAGTACATATTTAGGATGGAGGGGATGCTCTCGGGGCTGCGGCGCCGGGGGGTAGTGAAGGCACCTGACATGGCTAGCGTGAGGATGAGTCAGTTATTCAGTGGCTCTCTGGAGGAGGACAAGGTGGCGTGGACTATTCGGCAGGCTTATAGGAAAGGCCCCCCTCCATCCTTCGGGCAACTGACTAGAGAGGTGCGGGACGAAGAGAGAGCGTTGGGGCGGAAAAGGGTCGCGGGCCTACGGGAGCGATCCTCAGCGATACAGGAAGTGGTGGCTGGGTGGAGGAATGACAACCCACTGAGGGGTAGAGAATCCCCTCTAGAGGGGAGGGACAGGGGAGGTACCCACTCTCAGGGGCGACCAGTGCCGTGGATTGGGAGTGGGAGTCATCCTGGGAGAGGAGGGGCGGCAGGCAGCGTGTGCTTTAACTGTGGGAAAGAGGGGCATTTCAGGCTGGACTGTGGGCGGCTGAGGGTGTGCTATAGCTGTGGAGAGGAGGGACACTTTAGGTGGGATTGTGAGAGACCAGGAGTTCCGCGGAGGACAAGCCCCCCTGCGACTAAGAAGGGGGAGGTGTCGGGAAACTTAGGAGAGGCTCAGTGAGGGAACGGACTGGAGCCTCTGGAGGAACACGTTCCCAGAGATCAGCCAGGGGACCACCGGGTGCCCACAACTCTATTCCAGATGGGCTGGTAGGACCCCGTGCCAGTGTGGGTCTACGGATAGAGGGAGTTTACGCAAAAGCCGTTCTGGATACGGGATCGCAGGTGACCTTATTGTACCGGTCTTTCTACAACCAATATCTAAAGCATTTGACCGTAACCCCATTTGACACCCTGCAGATTTGGGGTGTGAGTGAGGGTGACTACCCGTACGATGGGTACCTATCGGTGAGATTGGAGTTCTCGGAGGGCGATGTGGGAGTGTCCGGAGCTATTGAGACGTTCGTGTTGGTGTGTCCTGACCCGGTGGAAACCGGTGGTGCTGCCCTCCTGGTGGGGACTAATTCCCCTGTTGTGCGACGGCTCCTGGGAGCTTGTAAGGAGAAAGCGGGGGAAGACTTTCTGGAGACCCTCTCGGTGCATCCAGTGTTTCGAGCAGTGTTCAAAGAAGGGGTTGCCTCCCTCGGACTGGACCCGGAGTGGAAACGAGGGACGGTGTGGTGTACGCAGGCGAGGCCCAAGGTGATCCGACCCGGGGAGGTAGCACTAGTGATGGGGACCCCCAGATTCCCAGGAGTGCCGACGGGTGAAGCCCTGTTAGTAGACGCCCCGGACTATCTTGAAGGGGAGACACGATTTCCGGCGGGGGCGCTGGTGAGGCCCGAAGTGCAGAGACCAGGGGTGGTACATGCGAGGCGTATAGCTATAAGTGTCAGGAACACCACGGCAAGAGACATCACCTTTAAGAGGGGAATGCCGCTGGCACATCTGTTCCCGGTGACGGTAATGTCTAGCGCACCAGTGAGGACCCCTAACGGGGAGGGATCGGAGCATCGAAGGGAGCTGACCGCTGAAGTCTTTAACTTGGGGGATTCCCCTGTGTCGCCGGAGTGGAAACACAGGCGAGTGGAGAAGATGCTGAAGATGGAGGCTGTTTTTTCTCTGGGCGAGTTTGATGTTGGCTGCTCCAAAAGCACTCGCCACACCATTCGGGTGACGGAGGACACCCCGTTCAGAGAGAGATCCCGGCGGCTGGCTCCGGCAGATGTTGAGGACGTGCGGCAGCACTTGTGCACGTTGAAGGAGGCCGGAATCATAGCTGAGCCCCGAAGTCCTTATGCGTCCCCAATAGTGGTGGCACGGAAGAAGAATGGGCGAGTGCGCATGTGTGTTGACTACGGGACGTTGAATCGGCGAACTGTCCCTGATCAATATACTGTCCCAAGAGTCGAGGATGCGCTGGCCTACCTGAGCGGTGCTAAGTGGTTCAGTGTGCTGGATTTAAGAAGTGGGTATTACCAGATCCCGATGAGTCCAGGCAATAAAGAGAAGACCGCTTTTATCTGCCCGCTGGGGTTCTTTCAGTTCGAACGAATGCCCCAAGGCATATCGGGAGCCCCAACCACCTTCCAGAGGCTCATGGAGAGAACTGTGGGGGATATTAATCTGTTAGAGGTGCTGGTGTACCTGGACGATTTGATAGTGTTTGGATCGACTTTGGAGGAACATGAGGAGAGGCTGTTGAAGGTGTTGGGCCGGCTTAATGAAGAAGGGTTGAAGCTTTCCCTGGACAAATGCCAGTTCTGCAAGTCGTCGGTTAGCTACGTTGGCCATATCATTTCACGAGAGGGTGTGGCTACTGATCCAACCAAGATAGAGGCCGTGACCACCTGGCCGAGACCCCAGAAAGTGGGCGCTCTGCGCTCATTTTTGGGGTTCTGTGGGTATTACTGGCGATTTGTGAAAGGATACGCCAAAGTGTGTCACCCGTTGACTCAGCTGTTGTGTGGCTATCCCCCGGTGGGAAAGAAAAGGACAGGGGACCAGAGGCAGGATGCTGGAGGATACTGGAACCCGGCGGAACCTTTTGGCTCGAGATGGGATGATCAATGTGAAGAGGCGTTCTGATCTTTGAAAAGGGCACTGACCCAGGCCCCGGTGTTGGCTTTTGCCGATCCCCAGAAGCCATATGTGCTGCACACGGATGCCAGTCGAGAGGGTCTCGGGGCTGTTCTGTACCAGGAGCATGGCAAAGCATTGAGGCCGGTAGCCTTTGTCAGCCGAAGCTTGTCGCCATCGGAGAGAAACTATCCCACTCACAAGTTGGAGTTCCTGGCGCTGAAGTGGGCGGTGGTGGACAAGTTGGGCGATTACCTGTACAGAGCCAAGTTTGAGGTGCGAACTGATAACAATCCTCTCACTTATATTTTGACTTCGGCGAAGCTGGATGCCACAGGACATCGGTGGCTGGCGGCCTTGTCGGTATATGATTTCAGCCTGAGGTACCGGCCCGGAAGCAAGAATGTCGATGCGGATGCTTTGTCTCGTCGGGAGCCGGGGGAACAGGAGAAGGACGAGGAGTGGGAGAGTGTCCCTGCCCCTGGAGTGAAGGCGATGTGTCAGTTTGCTATCACCGTGAAGGCCGAGGGAAGAGGGAGGCTGGAACGAGCCGTGGACCATTTGGGGGGTTTTGACGATGCCATACCCCTAGCTTACTGTGACCTGACCGCACTGCGGACTAAACAATTGCCGGAACTGAGTCCGGGGGAAGTGGCAGCTGCTCAGCAAAATGACCCAGGCATTGGCACAGTGTGGAGAGCGGTCGAAAGGGGGGATGGGGCGTTGGCTGAGAAGGCGAAACACCCATTCGTGCCCCTGTTGTTGAAGGAGTGGTATCGGTTGAAGTTAAAAAACCAAATTTTGTACCGGGTAACGGCGCCTCCGGACCAACCCCACTGTTGGCAACTGGTCCTGCCGGAGGAGTATCGGCAGGCTGTACTCCAGGCCCTACATGATGATTCTGGACACTTGGAGGTGGAAAAGACCTATGGATTACTCAAAGATTGGTTCTACTGGCCCCGGATGAGGGGGGAAGTCGAAGAATACTGTAGGGGCTGCAGTCGTTGCATCCGGAGGAAGACCCTGCCCACGTTGGCGGCTCCACTGTCGCACTTGCAGAGTGTGGGACCTCTGGACCTGGTATGTATGAATTTTCTGTCGATTGAGCCTGACACCAGCAACACCACGAATGTCTTAGTCATCACCGATCATTACACTCGCTATGCTCAGGCATTTCCCACTAAGGATCAGAAGGCGACGACAGTGGCGAAGGTGTTATGGGAGAAGTATTTTGTTCATTACGGCCTTCCCAGGCGAATCTATAACGATCAGGGGTGGGACTTTGAAAGCCGCCTTATCCATGAATTACTGACTATGCTTGGGGTTGAGAAATCCAGGACTACCCTGTATCACCCACAGGGAGATCCGCAGCCAGAGAGGTTCAACCAGACCCTGTTGGATATGCTCGGGACGCTGGAGATTGGGCAGAAAAGTAGGTGGAGTCGTCATATTGGACAATTGGTTCACTGTTACAATTGTACTCGCAATGATGCTACAGGATATTCGCCCGATTATCTGATGTTCGGGCGGGAAGCGAGGTTGCCCATTGACGTGTTTTGGGGGTGAAGTGGGTGAATTACCCGGAAAGTCCCATCTAAAGTATGTGTCCGACATGAAGAGGGAGTTACAGCGGGCGTACGAGTTGGCCGAGGCGGCGGCTACCAAACAAAATCAGAGGAATAAGATGCGGTATGATCGAAAGGTGAAGTTTGTTCAATTATTGCCGGGCGACCGGGTCCTTTTACGGAATTTGGGACTCCCTGGTAAGCACAAGTTGGCAGATCGATGGGCGGCCAGCCCCTATGTAATAGAGAACCAGATGTCAAACCTGCCAGTTTACTGGGTGAAACCTGAGGATGGGAAAGGGCCTATCAAGGTACTCCATCGGAATCACCTGCTGCCGCTGGGTCAAGCGGTGCAGGTGGATACGGAGCCAGAGTGGGAGGTTACGCCTAGTACAAGGACTCTGCGAGGGCGCAGAGAAAGGGAAGAGCCTGCTGCTGAAGAGCAGGGACGGGTCCCTCGGCCGGAAATGGCTACTGATTCGGAAGAGGACAACTCAGATGAGTGGCCCCTGTTCCCATTCGCTGGTGCTCCAGTACCAGGAGAGGAGGCTCCTGGCCCTTCCCATACTGAATTGGGTGAGAGGAGGGAAGGTCTTAAGGGTCAGATGGAGAGGCAGCCAACAGTGGTGGGAGAGAGGGTGGAGCCCGAGCATGAGCCGGAGAGATCTCAGGTGAGGGAGGACCCCCGTGAGGAAGGGGGTGAGGGTCTGTCAGGAAGACCTGGGGTGTCCGAGACAGTGGGTTCGCAGGTGGAGAGGGAGCCCAGTGGGGCAGAAGGGGTATGGAGATCTCAGAGGATTAGGCGCCCCCCGGAGCGGTTGACATATGTGTTACCAGGAGAACCGAGTGTGATTTCTACTGCTCTGGGTAGTTATGTCACTGCTTTCTGCACCTGGGTGGGGTTTTGTGTGTTGCAAGAAGCTTTGGGGAACTCTAGTAATGCCATGAGGGTGGCATTTGCTGGTGGGGAGAGAATGTACAATGTCCGGTGTATGTTACTAAAAAGGGCTTCTTTGGTTTGTTACGAGTAGTCTGTTAAAAGTTTCTCTCGCCGTTGTTTCGCTTTAGAATGGCTGATATGGTAATTGTATTCATTTGTTAATCAATGGGGAATGTTATTGTGTTTTGTGAGGCTGGGAACTTGGGGGGAGGGGTTGCGCGGGCTTGGGGGTAAAGGGAGTCGGCAGGAGAGACGGACGAGGAAGCTGGACGGGCGCTGGACTGCTCGTAGGACCACCGCGACTGGCGCTAGACGGCTCGTAAGACCACCGGGTGGTCCCAGCGGTGACGACGTGGCTGTCGGATGATTCGTTGATTGAGCTCCTACGATGTGCACTACACTGACTGAACTTTGATAAGTTGGCGCCTTTTGTTTTTTTCTTTCCTTGTATATATATATATTGTATTGCCTAATACTTCTTTAGTTAATGTTAGTAAATTCTATAAAGTGTATGTCATAACGGTATTTGGTGTGAAGTTGATACGGTGAGCGGCGCGAGGCATAAACTCGATTCTCACAGCACCTGCGTGTACGGGAGGTGGGTTGGTGTGTGGCTGGATCTCCTTTTCCCCTAGACATATACCAGCCTGTTGGGTAAGTGTTACATCAGTATAGGTTTAAGGGGCCTTAGTTCCCAAGTTACATTTTTCTGTTTAGAGTTAGGATGCCTAGTTATTTGACTCCCCTGGCTGTTGCAAATGAGGCGTTCCTGTCCTCTTGTCCGTCCGCTGTCCTGCGACTCTCGGGCTGGGGTAGAAGACATGCTCGGTCCTTATGCCCTGGCTCCCCTTGTCTGCCCTCCCATTCGTACGGGTGTGGGATGGGGTGCCGATTCACCGGAGTCCTGGGTCGGGGAAGTTGTGGGGGTGGCAGGCTGGGGCTCCTGCGCTGCTAGGTTGGATTGCGTCCTCTCAGAGGGGCTCGTGGGTGGGGAGGGGCGCCCTCGGCCCCTTCTCCGTCTCTGCGGCAGGGGCAGTGGGGCCGCATCGGCGTCACGAGGGTTAACTAGCTCCAGCGCCCTCGGGTGGACAGTGTCGGTACTGCCACTGCACGTGTTGCTCTGCATGTGTGTCTGTCCCAAAACGTCCCGCAGTACAACAACTGGGCTCCGGTTCGCTTTACCCAGTGCCGACGGACAAGGTGCAACCCGGGCGGTCTTTCCCCGGGGCTCGGGTGTGACACGGGTCCGGTCATGGCTAACCCAGAAACCGTCCCTGGAGGTCGAGGGTCCGTTCACCTCCTGCCCCTGGGATGCGGTCTCTGTGGTCAGTGGGAAGGCCTGGGGCCCCCCATGGGTCCGATCCGCAGCGGCCTGCCGTTCCGGCCCAGGTCCCGAGACCAGATCGAAAATATGTTTCTGAGCCATCTCCAATTTGATTTGAAATTTGTCTTTTAATTTTCGTTTGTTCCAGATTACAGCTTTGGCGACCGCTTCTTGTAGGCGATCAATCAAATTCGATTCAATAAATTTTAGTTCCAATTCTTGCAGGCTACTCTGGTAATGCCCAATTAAAATTCGTCTTGTTTCTTTAGCCCAACCGTCCGCATTCGCAGCAATTTTACGAAGCGTTTCTTGCGAAGGGTTCGCAGGCCTAACAAATTTGGTCAGTCTGTGGGCTTGCTTAATGATTCCCTTCGGTGGTTGGATCTGTTTTTCCAGAATTTTCATGTGATGAAGAGTCTGGACCATTTTATAAATTAATCTAACGTGGTTGAGAAGGAATCCCTCGGAATCCCGGGGTTCCGGTAGTGACCAGGGCCATTCACTCGCCCACGTGTTAGGTCTCTCTCTCTCTCCAATTACTCCTCCACATCGTTAAAGTAAGACAGTAATGTACTTACCACTTGTTTTGCGTCTTGGGTCAGTGATTTCGACTCCAGCGAATTGCCTTTAATAAAGCGTGATTCCCGATTGGGAGGGAGACCAAATCCAGTTACACACGTCACTCTGGTCTCCTGAGGGGTCTCTGAAAAAACTGCGGTGCTGTCCGGTTAAAACGTCCCGCCCCCGGGGGCTCCTCCTCAGCATTGTGTTCTAAAGCCCGTTTGTCCACTTCTGCTGCAGACCCTGGCTGTTGCTAGGATTCTGCCCCGTCCTTTTATGTTTCTAGACCTCCCCATTCTTTTAGCTCTTAATTTTTCATTTCTAATTCATTAACACCTAGTTAGATGAGACTTCAGACTATTCCTCTTTTTAGATTACATTGCTTTATTGTGACTGTAGTGTTCAACCCGTTAGTTCACTGTTCTGTGGGTATAATGAGGTTATATAATGTGGGTAAATTTGTCGCTTCTGCTGGTGATTAATTTATGTTGGGGCTGGGACTTAATCTCAAGGTTCTTTGCCAATTTTCACCAGTTTGGGTTTGAATATCTGGGCTTTCTTATTGGCCTTTCGTGGGCCGGGAGAACGAAGAGCGTGTCACTGAAAGGTTAGGTTGAGATTATGTGGGCAGTGAGCGAATCAGCCCTCTTGTGCTTTTTGATCTCGTCACTTGAGATTCAGTTTCACGCGACCCTGCCACTTTGATCTGGCCCACGTCTTCATTAACCAGGTCCAACACATGCCTTTGTTGAATCTTGCCCCTCTTGACATAGGATATCCGGTTTGTGGGGGTTTAGTAAGGGTTAATCGGGGTGTGCTTAGGGTTTGTGGGGCTGAAGCCAGGGCTAATCGGGAAGTGTCTAGGGTTTGTGGGGGTGCGTGCCCCTTTTGGACTTTAGGATTAGGTTTGAGTGTTGGGCTGGTGGATGTATATCTCGGGTTTGTGGGGGTTTAAGCAAGGGTTAATCGTGGAGTGCTTAGGGTTTGTGGGGCTGAAGCCAGGGCTAATCGGGAAGTGCCTAGGGTTTGTGGGGGTGCGTGCGCCTTTTGGACCAGGATTAGGTATGAGTGTAGGGCTGGTGGATGTATATGTTTGGGGTTAGGGTTAGGGTTAGGGTTGGGCCCGCATTAGGGTTAGGGTTAGGGTCACATTAGGGTTAGGGTTAGGGTTTAGGGTTAGGGTTTGGGTTAGGGTTAGGGCCCGCATTAGGGGTAGGGTTAGGTTGGAACTATTTGGGCAGTGGGCGAATTAGCCCCCATGTGCTTTTTGATCTCGTCACTTGAGATTCAGTTTCACGCGACCCTGCCTCTTTGAACTGGCCCACGCCCTCATTAACCAGCTCCAACACTTGCCTTTGTTGAATCTTGCCCCTCTTGACATAGGATATCCAGTTTGTGGGGGTTTAGCAAGGGTTAATCGGGGTGTGCTCAGGGTTTGTGGGGCTGAAGCTAATCGGGAAGTACCTAGGATTTGTGGGGGTGTGTGCCCCTTTTGGGCTTTAGGATTAGGTTGGAGTGTTGGACTGGTGGATGTATATATCTGTTTCTGGGGGTTTAGCATTAGGGTTAGGGTTAAGGTTAGGGTTAGGTTTAGGGTTAGGGTTAGGGCATTAGGGTTAGGGTTAGGGTTAGGGTTAGGTTGAGATTATGCGGGCAGTGGGCAAAAAAGCCCCCTCGTGTTTTTTGATCTCGCCACTTGAGATTCAATTTCACGTGACCCTGCCACTTTGAACTGGCCCACGCCTTCATTAACCAGGTCCACCACTTGCCTTTATTGAAAGTTGCCCCTCTTAACACAGAATATCCAGTTTATGGGAATTTACTAAGTTAGGGTGAAATTATGCGGGCAGTGGGCAATTCAGCCCTCTTGTGCTTTCTGATCTTGCCACTTGAGATTCAGTTTCACACGACCCTGCCACTTCAAAATGGCCGACGCCTTCACTAACCAAGTCCAACACTTATCCCTGTTGAAATTTACCCCTCTCGACCCGGAGCACTAGGTCTGTGGGGATTTAACAAGGGTCAATCAGGGTGTGCTTTGGGTTTGTGGGGCTAAAGCCAGAGTTAATCGGGAAGTGCCTAAAATTTATGGGGGTGTGTACCCCATCTGGACCCTAAGATTAGGTTTAAATTTTAAACCATACAGGCAGTGGGCAATTCAGCCCTCTTGTGCTTTCTGATCTCGCCACCAGAGATTCAGTTTCACACGATCCTGCCACTTTAAACTGGCCCACGCCTTTACCAACCAGGCCCAACACTTATCCCTGTTGATCAGTCAGGGTGTGCTTTAGGTTTGTACGGCTGAAGCCTGAATTAATCGGGAAGTGCCTAGGGTTTGTGGGGGTGTATGCCCCTTTTGGACCTTAGGATTAGGTTTAAATTTTAGGCTAGTGGATATATTTAAACTGGCCGACGCCTTCACCAATCAGACCCAACACTTATTCCTGTTGAAATTACCCCTCTTGACACGGGACACTGTCTATGGGGGTTTAGCAAGGGTCAATCAGGATGTGCTTTGGGTTTGTGGGGCTAAAGCCAGGGTTAATCAGGGAGTGAGTAGGGTTTGTGGGGGTGTGTACCCCATCTAAACTTTAGTAGGGTTTGTGGGGGTGTGTACCCCATCTAAACTTTAGTAGGGTTTGTGGGGGTGTGTACCCCATCTAAACTTTAGTAGGGTTTGTGGGGGTGTGTACCCCATCTAAACTTTAAGATTAGGTTTAAGTTTTAAGCTAGTGAATATATATGTTTGACTAGGAGATATTAGAATACAGAATTTTAAATGACGGTACATGAACTGCTATGGCGAATGAGCTAGTATAATAAAGCCAGGTTAATCTGGACCATGCCTTTCATTATCAAGGTCCGACACCACTTGGTTCAACGAACCGGGTGTGCACTGGGACACATCATCAGTAATGTAACCTCGGATCATCAGGTGTTTCGGGCCTTTAATCACTAGACACCCTACTCGAGGTGGCCCAACAGTGTCAGGCTCAGACACTGCCTGTATTCCTCCCAGGGACCAATAATGAGAGGCATGTAATTCTAAGGGTAATGATATTTTTTAAAAAAAATCACTACCTGGCATCTATATGCCAAGGGTTACATGGAAAATAAAACAATAATATTCTTACCGCTAGTTTTGTGTCTTGGGTCAACCATTTTAACTCCAACAAACTGCCTTCAACAACACTTGACTCCCACCTGGGAGACCAAATCCACTTACTCCCATCACTCCGGTCTCCCGGGGAGGTCTCTGAAAAATGCTATCCGGTTAAAACGTCCCTAGCCCGGGACTCCATCTCCACTTTTATTGTGTCCTAAAACCTATCTGACCACTCCAACTGCAGACCCTATCTGTCGCTAGGATACCGAGCAGCCTTACTTATTCAACTCTTAAAGGTACACTGTCCATTTGGGTTTAAATATCTGGGCTTTTTTTCTTATTGGCCTCCCATGTGCCTGGAGAATGAAGAGCGTGTCACTGTAAGGTTAGGTTGAGATTATGCGGGCAGTGGACAAAAAAGCCCCCTCGTGTTTTTTGATCTCGCCACTTGAGATTCAATTTCACGTGACCCTGCCACTTTGAACTGGCCCACGCCTTCATTAACCAGGTCCACCACTTGCCTTTACTGAAACTTACCCCTCTTAACACAGAATATCCAGTTTATGGGAATTTACTAAGTTAGGGTGAAATTATGCGGGCAGTGGGCAATTCAGCCCTCTTGTGCTTTCTGATCTTGCCACTTGAGATTCAGTTTCACACGACCCTGCCACTTCAAAATGGCCGACGCCTTCACTAACCAAGTCCAACACTTATCCCTGTTGAAATTTACCCCTCTCGACCCGGAGCACTAGGTCTGTGGGGATTTAACAAGGGTCAATCAGGGTGTGCTTTGGGTTTGTGGGGCTAAAGACAGAGTTAATCGGGAAGTGCCTAAAATTTATGGGGGTGTGCACCCCATCTGGACCCTAGGATTAGGTTTAAATTTTAAACCATACAGGCAGTGGGCAATTCAGCCCTCTTGTGCTTTCTGATCTCGCCACCAGAGATTCAGTTTCACACGATCCTGCCACTTTAAACTGGCCCACGCCTTTACCAACCAGGCCCAACACTTATCCCTGTTGATCAGTCAGGGTGTGCTTTAGGTTTGTACGGCTGAAGCCAGAATTAATCGGGAAGTGCCTAGGGTTTGTGGGGGTGTATGCCCCTTTTGGACCTTAGGATTAGGTTTAAATTATTAGGCTAGTGGATATATTTAAACTGGCCGACGCCTTCACCAATCAGACCCAACACTTATTCCTGTTGAAATTACCCCTCTTGACACGGGACACTGTCTATGGGGGTTTAGCAAGGGTCAATCAGGATGTGCTTTGGGTTTGTGGGGCTAAAGCCAGGGTTAATCGGGGAGTGAGTAGGGTTTGTGGGGGTGTGTACCCCATCTAAACTTTAGTAGGGTTTGTGGGGGTGTGTACCCCATCTAAACTTTAGTAGGGTTTGTGGGGGTGTGTACCCCATCTAAACTTTAGTAGGGTTTGTGGGGGTGTGTACCCCATCTAAACTTTAAGATTAGGTTTAAGTTTTAAGCTAGTGAATATATATGTTTGACTAGGAGATAATAGAATACAGAATTTTAAATGACGGTATATGAACTGCTATGGCGAATGAGCTAGTATAATAAAGCCAGGTTAATCTGGACCATGCCTTTCATTATCAAGGTCCGACACCACTTGGTTCAACGAACCGGGTGTGCACTGGGACACATCATCAGTAATGTAACCTCGGATCATCAGGTGTTTCGGGCCTTTAATCACTAGACACCCTACTCGAGGTGGCCCAACAGTGTCAGGCTCAGACACTGCCTGTATTCCTCCCAGGGACCAATAATGAGAGGCATGTAATTCTAAGGGTAATGATATTTTTTTAAAAAAAATCACTACCTGGCATCTATATGCCAAGGGTTACATGGAAAATAAAACAATAATATTCTTACCACTAGTTTTGTGTCTTGGGTCAACCATTTTAACTCCAACAAACTGCCTCCAACAACGCTTGACTCCCGCCTGGGAGACCAAATCCACTTACTCCCATCACTCCGGTCTCCCGGGGAGGTCTCTGAAAAATGCTATCCGGTTAAAACATCCCTAGCCCGGGACTCCATCTCCACTTTTATTGTGTCCTAAAACCTGTCTGACCACTCCAACTGCAGACCCTATCTGTTGCTAGGATACCAAGCAGCCTTACCTATTCAACTCTTAAAGGTACACTGTCCATTTGGGTTTAAATATCTAAGCCTTCTTATTGGCCTCCAGTGGCCTGGAGAATGAAGAGCGTGTCACTGTAAGGTTAGGTTGAGATTATGCGGGCAGTGGGCAAAAAAGCCCCCTCGTGTTTTTTGATCTCGCCACTTGAGATTCAATTTCACGTGACCCTGCCACTTTGAACTGGCCCACGCCTTCATTAACCAGGTCCACCACTTGCCTTTATTGAAACTTGCCCCTCTTAACACAGAATATCCAATTTATGGGAATTTACTAAGTTAGGGTGAAATTATGCGGGCAGTGGGCAATTCAGCCCTCTTGTGCTTTCTGATCTTGCCACTTGAGATTCAGTTTCACACGACCCTGCCACTTCAAAATGACCGACGCCTTCACTAACCAAGTCCAACACTCATCCCTGTTGAAATTTACCCCTCTCGACCCGGAGCACTAAGTCTATGGGGATTTAACAAGGGTCAATCAGGGTGTGCTTTGGGTTTGTGGGGCTAAAACCAGAGTTAATCGGGAAGTGCCTAAAATTTATGGGGATGTGCACCCCATCTGGATTAGGTTTAAATTTTAAACCATACAGGCAGTGGGCAATTCAGCCCTCTTGTGCTTTCTGATCTCGCCACCAGAGATTCAGTTTCACACGATCCTGCCACTTTAAACTGGCCCACGCCTTTACCAACCAGGCCCAACACTTATCCCTGTTGATCAGTCAGGGTGTGCTTTAGGTTTGTACGGCTGAAGCCAGAATTAATCGGGAAGTGCCTAGGGTTTGTGGGGGTGTATGCCCCTTTTGGACCTTAGGATTAGGTTTAAATTATTAGGCTAGTGGATATATTTAAACTGGCCGACGCCTTCACCAATCAGACCCAACACTTATTCCTGTTGAAATTACCCCTCTTGACACGGGACACTGTCTATGGGGGTTTAGCAAGGGTCAATCAGGATGTGCTTTGGGTTTGTGGGGCTAAAGCCAGGGTTAATCGGGGAGTGAGTAGGGTTTGTGGGGGTGTGTACCCCATCTAAACTTTAGTAGGGTTTGTGGGGGTGTGTACCCCATCTAAACTTTAGTAGGGTTTGTGGGGGTGTGTACCCCATCTAAACTTTAGTAGGGTTTGTGGGGGTGTGTACCCCATCTAAACTTTAAGATTAGGTTTAAGTTTTAAGCTAGTGAATATATATGTTTGACTAGGAGATATTAGAATACAGAATTTTAAATGACGGTACATGAACTGCTATGGCGAATGAGCTAGTATAATAAAGCCAGGTTAATCTGGACCATGCCTTTCATTATCAAGGTCCGACACCACTTGGTTCAACGAACCGGGTGTGCACTGGGACACATCATCAGTAATGTAACCTCGGATCATCAGGTGTTTCGGGCCTTTAATCACTAGACACCCTACTCGAGGTGGCCCAACAGTGTCAGGCTCAGACACTGCCTGTATTCCTCCCAGGGACCAATAATGAGAGGCATGTAATTCTAAGGGTAATGATATTTTTTAAAAAAAATCACTACCTGGCATCTATATGCCAAGGGTTACATGGAAAATAAAACAATAATATTCTTACCGCTAGTTTTGTGTCTTGGGTCAACCATTTTAACTCCAACAAACTGCCTTCAACAACACTTGACTCCCACCTGGGAGACCAAATCCACTTACTCCCATCACTCCGGTCTCCCGGGGAGGTCTCTGAAAAATGCTATCCGGTTAAAACGTCCCTAGCCCGGGACTCCATCTCCACTTTTATTGTGTCCTAAAACCTATCTGACCACTCCAACTGCAGACCCTATCTGTCGCTAGGATACCGAGCAGCCTTACTTATTCAACTCTTAAAGGTACACTGTCCATTTGGGTTTAAATATCTGGGCTTTTTTTCTTATTGGCCTCCCATGTGCCTGGAGAATGAAGAGCGTGTCACTGTAAGGTTAGGTTGAGATTATGCGGGCAGTGGACAAAAAAGCCCCCTCGTGTTTTTTGATCTCGCCACTTGAGATTCAATTTCACGTGACCCTGCCACTTTGAACTGGCCCACGCCTTCATTAACCAGGTCCACCACTTGCCTTTACTGAAACTTACCCCTCTTAACACAGAATATCCAGTTTATGGGAATTTACTAAGTTAGGGTGAAATTATGCGGGCAGTGGGCAATTCAGCCCTCTTGTGCTTTCTGATCTTGCCACTTGAGATTCAGTTTCACACGACCCTGCCACTTCAAAATGACCGACGCCTTCACTAACCAGGTCCAACACTCATCCCTGTTGAAATTTACCCCTCTCGACCCGGAGCACTAAGTCTATGGGGATTTAACAAGGGTCAATCAGGGTGTGCTTTGGGTTTATGGGGCTAAAACCAGAGTTAATCGGGAAGTGCCTAAAATTTATGGGGATGTGCACCCCATCTGGATTAGGTTTAAATTTTAAACCACACAGGCAGTGGGCAATTCAGCCCTCTTGTGCTTTCTGATCTCGCCACCAGAGATTCAGTTTCACACGATCCTGCCACTTTAAACTGGCCCGCGCCTTTACCAACCAGGCCCAACACTTATCCCTGTTGATCAGTCAGGGTGTGCTTTAGGTTTGTACGGCTGAAGCCAGAGTTCCTAGGGTTTGTGGGGGTGTATGCCCCTTTTGGACCTTAGGATTAGGTTTAAATTTTAGGCTAGTGGATATATTTAAACTGGCCGACGCCTTCACCAATCAGACCCAACACTTATTCCTGTTGAAATTACCCCTCTTGACACGGGACACTGTCTATGGGAGTTTAGCAAGGGTCAATCAGGATGTGCTTTGGGTTTGTGGGGCTAAAGCCAGGGTTAATCGGGGAGTGAATAGGGTTTGTGGGGGTGTGTACCCCATCTAAACTTTAGTAGGGTTTGTGGGGGTGTGTACCCCATCTAAACTTTAATAGGGTTTGTGGGGGTGTGTACCCCATCTAAACTTTAGTAGGGTTTGTGGGGGTGTATACCCCATCTAAACTTTAAGATTAGGTTTAAGTTTTAAGCTAGTGAATATATATGTTTGACTAGGAAATATTAGAATACAGAATTTTAAATGACAGTATATGAACTGCTATGGCGAATGAGCTGGTATAATAAAGCCAGGTTAATCTAGACCATGCCTTTCATTATCAAGGTCCGACACCACTTGGTTCAACGAACCGGGTGTGCACTGGGACACATCATCAGTAATGTAACCTCGGATCATCAGGTGTTTCGGGCCTTTAATCACTAGACACCCTACTCGAGGTGGCCCAACAGTGTCAGGCTCAGACACTGCCTGTATTCCTCCCAGGGACCAATAATGAGAGGCATGTAATTCTAAGGGTAATGATATTTTTTAAAAAAAATCACTACCTGGCATCTATATGCCAAGGGTTACATGGAAAATAAAACAATAATATTCTTACCACTAGTTTTGTGTCTTGGGTCAACCATTTTAACTCCAACAAACTGCCTCCAACAACGCTTGACTCCCGCCTGGGAGACCAAATCCACTTACTCCCATCACTCCGGTCTCCCGGGGAGGTCTCTGAAAAATGCTATCCGGTTAAAACATCCCTAGCCCGGGACTCCATCTCCACTTTTATTGTGTCCTAAAACCTGTCTAACCACTCCAACTGCAGACCCTATCTGTTGCTAGGATACCAAGCAGCCTTACCTATTCAACTCTTAAAGGTACACTGTCCATTTGGGTTTAAATATCTAAGCCTTCTTATTGGCCTCCAGTGGCCTGGAGAATGAAGAGCGTGTCACTGTAAGGTTAGGTTGAGATTATGCGGGCAGTGGGCAAAAAAGCCCCCTCGTGTTTTTTGATCTCGCCACTTGAGATTCAATTTCACGTGACCCTGCCACTTTGAACTGGCCCACGCCTTCATTAACCAGGTCCACCACTTGCCTTTATTGAAACTTGCCCCTCTTAACACAGAATATCCAATTTATGGGAATTTACTAAGTTAGGGTGAAATTATGCGGGCAGTGGGCAATTCAGCCCTCTTGTGCTTTCTGATCTTGCCACTTGAGATTCAGTTTCACACGACCCTGCCACTTCAAAATGACCGACGCCTTCACTAACCAGGTCCAACACTCATCCCTGTTGAAATTTACCCCTCTCGACCCGGAGCACTAAGTCTATGGGGATTTAACAAGGGTCAATCAGGGTGTGCTTTGGGTTTATGGGGCTAAAACCAGAGTTAATCGGGAAGTGCCTAAAATTTATGGGGATGTGCACCCCATCTGGATTAGGTTTAAATTTTAAACCACACAGGCAGTGGGCAATTCAGCCCTCTTGTGCTTTCTGATCTCGCCACCAGAGATTCAGTTTCACACGATCCTGCCACTTTAAACTGGCCCGCGCCTTTACCAACCAGGCCCAACACTTATCCCTGTTGATCAGTCAGGGTGTGCTTTAGGTTTGTACGGCTGAAGCCAGAGTTCCTAGGGTTTGTGGGGGTGTATGCCCCTTTTGGACCTTAGGATTAGGTTTAAATTTTAGGCTAGTGGATATATTTAAACTGGCCGACGCCTTCACCAATCAGACCCAACACTTATTCCTGTTGAAATTACCCCTCTTGACACGGGACACTGTCTATGGGAGTTTAGCAAGGGTCAATCAGGATGTGCTTTGGGTTTGTGGGGCTAAAGCCAGGGTTAATCGGGGAGTGAATAGGGTTTGTGGGGGTGTGTACCCCATCTAAACTTTAGTAGGGTTTGTGGGGGTGTGTACCCCATCTAAACTTTAATAGGGTTTGTGGGGGTGTGTACCCCATCTAAACTTTAGTAGGGTTTGTGGGGGTGTATACCCCATCTAAACTTTAAGATTAGGTTTAAGTTTTAAGCTAGTGAATATATATGTTTGACTAGGAAATATTAGAATACAGAATTTTAAATGACAGTATATGAACTGCTATGGCGAATGAGCTGGTATAATAAAGCCAGGTTAATCTAGACCATGCCTTTCATTATCAAGGTCCGACACCACTTGGTTCAACGAACCGGGTGTGCACTGGGACACATCATCAGTAATGTAACCTCGGATCATCAGGTGTTTCGGGCCTTTAATCACTAGACACCCTACTCGAGGTGGCCCAACAGTGTCAGGCTCAGACACTGCCTGTATTCCTCCCAGGGACCAATAATGAGAGGCATGTAATTCTAAGGGTAATGATATTTTTTAAAAAAAATCACTACCTGGCATCTATATGCCAAGGGTTACATGGAAAATAAAACAATAATATTCTTACCACTAGTTTTGTGTCTTGGGTCAACCATTTTAACTCCAACAAACTGCCTCCAACAACGCTTGACTCCCGCCTGGGAGACCAAATCCACTTACTCCCATCACTCCGGTCTCCCGGGGAGGTCTCTGAAAAATGCTATCCGGTTAAAACATCCCTAGCCCGGGACTCCATCTCCACTTTTATTGTGTCCTAAAACCTGTCTAACCACTCCAACTGCAGACCCTATCTGTTGCTAGGATACCAAGCAGCCTTACCTATTCAACTCTTAAAGGTACACTGTCCATTTGGGTTTAAATATCTAAGCCTTCTTATTGGCCTCCAGTGGCCTGGAGAATGAAGAGCGTGTCACTGTAAGGTTAGGTTGAGATTATGCGGGCAGTGGGCAAAAAAGCCCCCTCGTGTTTTTTGATCTCGCCACTTGAGATTCAATTTCACGTGACCCTGCCACTTTGAACTGGCCCACGCCTTCATTAACCAGGTCCACCACTTGCCTTTATTGAAACTTGCCCCTCTTAACACAGAATATCCAATTTATGGGAATTTACTAAGTTAGGGTGAAATTATGCGGGCAGTGGGCAATTCAGCCCTCTTGTGCTTTCTGATCTTGCCACTTGAGATTCAGTTTCACACGACCCTGCCACTTCAAAATGACCGACGCCTTCACTAACCAGGTCCAACACTCATCCCTGTTGAAATTTACCCCTCTCGACCCGGAGCACTAAGTCTATGGGGATTTAACAAGGGTCAATCAGGGTGTGCTTTGGGTTTATGGGGCTAAAACCAGAGTTAATCGGGAAGTGCCTAAAATTTATGGGGATGTGCACCCCATCTGGATTAGGTTTAAATTTTAAACCACACAGGCAGTGGGCAATTCAGCCCTCTTGTGCTTTCTGATCTCGCCACCAGAGATTCAGTTTCACACGATCCTGCCACTTTAAACTGGCCCGCGCCTTTACCAACCAGGCCCAACACTTATCCCTGTTGATCAGTCAGGGTGTGCTTTAGGTTTGTACGGCTGAAGCCAGAGTTCCTAGGGTTTGTGGGGGTGTATGCCCCTTTTGGACCTTAGGATTAGGTTTAAATTTTAGGCTAGTGGATATATTTAAACTGGCCGACGCCTTCACCAATCAGACCCAACACTTATTCCTGTTGAAATTACCCCTCTTGACACGGGACACTGTCTATGGGAGTTTAGCAAGGGTCAATCAGGATGTGCTTTGGGTTTGTGGGGCTAAAGCCAGGGTTAATCGGGGAGTGAATAGGGTTTGTGGGGGTGTGTACCCCATCTAAACTTTAGTAGGGTTTGTGGGGGTGTGTACCCCATCTAAACTTTAATAGGGTTTGTGGGGGTGTGTACCCCATCTAAACTTTAGTAGGGTTTGTGGGGGTGTATACCCCATCTAAACTTTAAGATTAGGTTTAAGTTTTAAGCTAGTGAATATATATGTTTGACTAGGAAATATTAGAATACAGAATTTTAAATGACAGTATATGAACTGCTATGGCGAATGAGCTGGTATAATAAAGCCAGGTTAATCTAGACCATGCCTTTCATTATCAAGGTCCGACACCACTTGGTTCAACGAACCGGGTGTGCACTGGGACACATCATCAGTAATGTAACCTCGGATCATCAGGTGTTTCGGGCCTTTAATCACTAGACACCCTACTCGAGGTGGCCCAACAGTGTCAGGCTCAGACACTGCCTGTATTCCTCCCAGGGACCAATAATGAGAGGCATGTAATTCTAAGGGTAATGATATTTTTTAAAAAAAATCACTACCTGGCATCTATATGCCAAGGGTTACATGGAAAATAAAACAATAATATTCTTACCACTAGTTTTGTGTCTTGGGTCAACCATTTTAACTCCAACAAACTGCCTCCAACAACGCTTGACTCCCGCCTGGGAGACCAAATCCACTTACTCCCATCACTCCGGTCTCCCGGGGAGGTCTCTGAAAAATGCTATCCGGTTAAAACATCCCTAGCCCGGGACTCCATCTCCACTTTTATTGTGTCCTAAAACCTGTCTAACCACTCCAACTGCAGACCCTATCTGTTGCTAGGATACCAAGCAGCCTTACCTATTCAACTCTTAAAGGTACACTGTCCATTTGGGTTTAAATATCTAAGCCTTCTTATTGGCCTCCAGTGGCCTGGAGAATGAAGAGCGTGTCACTGTAAGGTTAGGTTGAGATTATGCGGGCAGTGGGCAAAAAAGCCCCCTCGTGTTTTTTGATCTCGCCACTTGAGATTCAATTTCACGTGACCCTGCCACTTTGAACTGGCCCACGCCTTCATTAACCAGGTCCACCACTTGCCTTTATTGAAACTTGCCCCTCTTAACACAGAATATCCAATTTATGGGAATTTACTAAGTTAGGGTGAAATTATGCGGGCAGTGGGCAATTCAGCCCTCTTGTGCTTTCTGATCTTGCCACTTGAGATTCAGTTTCACACGACCCTGCCACTTCAAAATGACCGACGCCTTCACTAACCAGGTCCAACACTCATCCCTGTTGAAATTTACCCCTCTCGACCCGGAGCACTAAGTCTATGGGGATTTAACAAGGGTCAATCAGGGTGTGCTTTGGGTTTATGGGGCTAAAACCAGAGTTAATCGGGAAGTGCCTAAAATTTATGGGGATGTGCACCCCATCTGGATTAGGTTTAAATTTTAAACCACACAGGCAGTGGGCAATTCAGCCCTCTTGTGCTTTCTGATCTCGCCACCAGAGATTCAGTTTCACACGATCCTGCCACTTTAAACTGGCCCGCGCCTTTACCAACCAGGCCCAACACTTATCCCTGTTGATCAGTCAGGGTGTGCTTTAGGTTTGTACGGCTGAAGCCAGAGTTCCTAGGGTTTGTGGGGGTGTATGCCCCTTTTGGACCTTAGGATTAGGTTTAAATTTTAGGCTAGTGGATATATTTAAACTGGCCGACGCCTTCACCAATCAGACCCAACACTTATTCCTGTTGAAATTACCCCTCTTGACACGGGACACTGTCTATGGGAGTTTAGCAAGGGTCAATCAGGATGTGCTTTGGGTTTGTGGGGCTAAAGCCAGGGTTAATCGGGGAGTGAATAGGGTTTGTGGGGGTGTGTACCCCATCTAAACTTTAGTAGGGTTTGTGGGGGTGTGTACCCCATCTAAACTTTAATAGGGTTTGTGGGGGTGTGTACCCCATCTAAACTTTAGTAGGGTTTGTGGGGGTGTATACCCCATCTAAACTTTAAGATTAGGTTTAAGTTTTAAGCTAGTGAATATATATGTTTGACTAGGAAATATTAGAATACAGAATTTTAAATGACAGTATATGAACTGCTATGGCGAATGAGCTGGTATAATAAAGCCAGGTTAATCTAGACCATGCCTTTCATTATCAAGGTCCGACACCACTTGGTTCAACGAACCGGGTGTGCACTGGGACACATCATCAGTAATGTAACCTCGGATCATCAGGTGTTTCGGGCCTTTAATCACTAGACACCCTACTCGAGGTGGCCCAACAGTGTCAGGCTCAGACACTGCCTGTATTCCTCCCAGGGACCAATAATGAGAGGCATGTAATTCTAAGGGTAATGATATTTTTTAAAAAAAATCACTACCTGGCATCTATATGCCAAGGGTTACATGGAAAATAAAACAATAATATTCTTACCACTAGTTTTGTGTCTTGGGTCAACCATTTTAACTCCAACAAACTGCCTCCAACAACGCTTGACTCCCGCCTGGGAGACCAAATCCACTTACTCCCATCACTCCGGTCTCCCGGGGAGGTCTCTGAAAAATGCTATCCGGTTAAAACATCCCTAGCCCGGGACTCCATCTCCACTTTTATTGTGTCCTAAAACCTGTCTAACCACTCCAACTGCAGACCCTATCTGTTGCTAGGATACCAAGCAGCCTTACCTATTCAACTCTTAAAGGTACACTGTCCATTTGGGTTTAAATATCTAAGCCTTCTTATTGGCCTCCAGTGGCCTGGAGAATGAAGAGCGTGTCACTGTAAGGTTAGGTTGAGATTATGCGGGCAGTGGGCAAAAAAGCCCCCTCGTGTTTTTTGATCTCGCCACTTGAGATTCAATTTCACGTGACCCTGCCACTTTGAACTGGCCCACGCCTTCATTAACCAGGTCCACCACTTGCCTTTATTGAAACTTGCCCCTCTTAACACAGAATATCCAATTTATGGGAATTTACTAAGTTAGGGTGAAATTATGCGGGCAGTGGGCAATTCAGCCCTCTTGTGCTTTCTGATCTTGCCACTTGAGATTCAGTTTCACACGACCCTGCCACTTCAAAATGACCGACGCCTTCACTAACCAGGTCCAACACTCATCCCTGTTGAAATTTACCCCTCTCGACCCGGAGCACTAAGTCTATGGGGATTTAACAAGGGTCAATCAGGGTGTGCTTTGGGTTTATGGGGCTAAAACCAGAGTTAATCGGGAAGTGCCTAAAATTTATGGGGATGTGCACCCCATCTGGATTAGGTTTAAATTTTAAACCACACAGGCAGTGGGCAATTCAGCCCTCTTGTGCTTTCTGATCTCGCCACCAGAGATTCAGTTTCACACGATCCTGCCACTTTAAACTGGCCCGCGCCTTTACCAACCAGGCCCAACACTTATCCCTGTTGATCAGTCAGGGTGTGCTTTAGGTTTGTACGGCTGAAGCCAGAGTTCCTAGGGTTTGTGGGGGTGTATGCCCCTTTTGGACCTTAGGATTAGGTTTAAATTTTAGGCTAGTGGATATATTTAAACTGGCCGACGCCTTCACCAATCAGACCCAACACTTATTCCTGTTGAAATTACCCCTCTTGACACGGGACACTGTCTATGGGAGTTTAGCAAGGGTCAATCAGGATGTGCTTTGGGTTTGTGGGGCTAAAGCCAGGGTTAATCGGGGAGTGAATAGGGTTTGTGGGGGTGTGTACCCCATCTAAACTTTAGTAGGGTTTGTGGGGGTGTGTACCCCATCTAAACTTTAATAGGGTTTGTGGGGGTGTGTACCCCATCTAAACTTTAGTAGGGTTTGTGGGGGTGTATACCCCATCTAAACTTTAAGATTAGGTTTAAGTTTTAAGCTAGTGAATATATATGTTTGACTAGGAAATATTAGAATACAGAATTTTAAATGACAGTATATGAACTGCTATGGCGAATGAGCTGGTATAATAAAGCCAGGTTAATCTAGACCATGCCTTTCATTATCAAGGTCCGACACCACTTGGTTCAACGAACCGGGTGTGCACTGGGACACATCATCAGTAATGTAACCTCGGATCATCAGGTGTTTCGGGCCTTTAATCACTAGACACCCTACTCGAGGTGGCCCAACAGTGTCAGGCTCAGACACTGCCTGTATTCCTCCCAGGGACCAATAATGAGAGGCATGTAATTCTAAGGGTAATGATATTTTTTAAAAAAAATCACTACCTGGCATCTATATGCCAAGGGTTACATGGAAAATAAAACAATAATATTCTTACCACTAGTTTTGTGTCTTGGGTCAACCATTTTAACTCCAACAAACTGCCTCCAACAACGCTTGACTCCCGCCTGGGAGACCAAATCCACTTACTCCCATCACTCCGGTCTCCCGGGGAGGTCTCTGAAAAATGCTATCCGGTTAAAACATCCCTAGCCCGGGACTCCATCTCCACTTTTATTGTGTCCTAAAACCTGTCTAACCACTCCAACTGCAGACCCTATCTGTTGCTAGGATACCAAGCAGCCTTACCTATTCAACTCTTAAAGGTACACTGTCCATTTGGGTTTAAATATCTAAGCCTTCTTATTGGCCTCCAGTGGCCTGGAGAATGAAGAGCGTGTCACTGTAAGGTTAGGTTGAGATTATGCGGGCAGTGGGCAAAAAAGCCCCCTCGTGTTTTTTGATCTCGCCACTTGAGATTCAATTTCACGTGACCCTGCCACTTTGAACTGGCCCACGCCTTCATTAACCAGGTCCACCACTTGCCTTTATTGAAACTTGCCCCTCTTAACACAGAATATCCAATTTATGGGAATTTACTAAGTTAGGGTGAAATTATGCGGGCAGTGGGCAATTCAGCCCTCTTGTGCTTTCTGATCTTGCCACTTGAGATTCAGTTTCACACGACCCTGCCACTTCAAAATGACCGACGCCTTCACTAACCAGGTCCAACACTCATCCCTGTTGAAATTTACCCCTCTCGACCCGGAGCACTAAGTCTATGGGGATTTAACAAGGGTCAATCAGGGTGTGCTTTGGGTTTATGGGGCTAAAACCAGAGTTAATCGGGAAGTGCCTAAAATTTATGGGGATGTGCACCCCATCTGGATTAGGTTTAAATTTTAAACCACACAGGCAGTGGGCAATTCAGCCCTCTTGTGCTTTCTGATCTCGCCACCAGAGATTCAGTTTCACACGATCCTGCCACTTTAAACTGGCCCGCGCCTTTACCAACCAGGCCCAACACTTATCCCTGTTGATCAGTCAGGGTGTGCTTTAGGTTTGTACGGCTGAAGCCAGAGTTCCTAGGGTTTGTGGGGGTGTATGCCCCTTTTGGACCTTAGGATTAGGTTTAAATTTTAGGCTAGTGGATATATTTAAACTGGCCGACGCCTTCACCAATCAGACCCAACACTTATTCCTGTTGAAATTACCCCTCTTGACACGGGACACTGTCTATGGGAGTTTAGCAAGGGTCAATCAGGATGTGCTTTGGGTTTGTGGGGCTAAAGCCAGGGTTAATCGGGGAGTGAATAGGGTTTGTGGGGGTGTGTACCCCATCTAAACTTTAGTAGGGTTTGTGGGGGTGTGTACCCCATCTAAACTTTAATAGGGTTTGTGGGGGTGTGTACCCCATCTAAACTTTAGTAGGGTTTGTGGGGGTGTATACCCCATCTAAACTTTAAGATTAGGTTTAAGTTTTAAGCTAGTGAATATATATGTTTGACTAGGAAATATTAGAATACAGAATTTTAAATGACAGTATATGAACTGCTATGGCGAATGAGCTGGTATAATAAAGCCAGGTTAATCTAGACCATGCCTTTCATTATCAAGGTCCGACACCACTTGGTTCAACGAACCGGGTGTGCACTGGGACACATCATCAGTAATGTAACCTCGGATCATCAGGTGTTTCGGGCCTTTAATCACTAGACACCCTACTCGAGGTGGCCCAACAGTGTCAGGCTCAGACACTGCCTGTATTCCTCCCAGGGACCAATAATGAGAGGCATGTAATTCTAAGGGTAATGATATTTTTTAAAAAAAATCACTACCTGGCATCTATATGCCAAGGGTTACATGGAAAATAAAACAATAATATTCTTACCACTAGTTTTGTGTCTTGGGTCAACCATTTTAACTCCAACAAACTGCCTCCAACAACGCTTGACTCCCGCCTGGGAGACCAAATCCACTTACTCCCATCACTCCGGTCTCCCGGGGAGGTCTCTGAAAAATGCTATCCGGTTAAAACATCCCTAGCCCGGGACTCCATCTCCACTTTTATTGTGTCCTAAAACCTGTCTAACCACTCCAACTGCAGACCCTATCTGTTGCTAGGATACCAAGCAGCCTTACCTATTCAACTCTTAAAGGTACACTGTCCATTTGGGTTTAAATATCTAAGCCTTCTTATTGGCCTCCAGTGGCCTGGAGAATGAAGAGCGTGTCACTGTAAGGTTAGGTTGAGATTATGCGGGCAGTGGGCAAAAAAGCCCCCTCGTGTTTTTTGATCTCGCCACTTGAGATTCAATTTCACGTGACCCTGCCACTTTGAACTGGCCCACGCCTTCATTAACCAGGTCCACCACTTGCCTTTATTGAAACTTGCCCCTCTTAACACAGAATATCCAATTTATGGGAATTTACTAAGTTAGGGTGAAATTATGCGGGCAGTGGGCAATTCAGCCCTCTTGTGCTTTCTGATCTTGCCACTTGAGATTCAGTTTCACACGACCCTGCCACTTCAAAATGACCGACGCCTTCACTAACCAGGTCCAACACTCATCCCTGTTGAAATTTACCCCTCTCGACCCGGAGCACTAAGTCTATGGGGATTTAACAAGGGTCAATCAGGGTGTGCTTTGGGTTTATGGGGCTAAAACCAGAGTTAATCGGGAAGTGCCTAAAATTTATGGGGATGTGCACCCCATCTGGATTAGGTTTAAATTTTAAACCACACAGGCAGTGGGCAATTCAGCCCTCTTGTGCTTTCTGATCTCGCCACCAGAGATTCAGTTTCACACGATCCTGCCACTTTAAACTGGCCCGCGCCTTTACCAACCAGGCCCAACACTTATCCCTGTTGATCAGTCAGGGTGTGCTTTAGGTTTGTACGGCTGAAGCCAGAGTTCCTAGGGTTTGTGGGGGTGTATGCCCCTTTTGGACCTTAGGATTAGGTTTAAATTTTAGGCTAGTGGATATATTTAAACTGGCCGACGCCTTCACCAATCAGACCCAACACTTATTCCTGTTGAAATTACCCCTCTTGACACGGGACACTGTCTATGGGAGTTTAGCAAGGGTCAATCAGGATGTGCTTTGGGTTTGTGGGGCTAAAGCCAGGGTTAATCGGGGAGTGAATAGGGTTTGTGGGGGTGTGTACCCCATCTAAACTTTAGTAGGGTTTGTGGGGGTGTGTACCCCATCTAAACTTTAATAGGGTTTGTGGGGGTGTGTACCCCATCTAAACTTTAGTAGGGTTTGTGGGGGTGTATACCCCATCTAAACTTTAAGATTAGGTTTAAGTTTTAAGCTAGTGAATATATATGTTTGACTAGGAAATATTAGAATACAGAATTTTAAATGACAGTATATGAACTGCTATGGCGAATGAGCTGGTATAATAAAGCCAGGTTAATCTAGACCATGCCTTTCATTATCAAGGTCCGACACCACTTGGTTCAACGAACCGGGTGTGCACTGGGACACATCATCAGTAATGTAACCTCGGATCATCAGGTGTTTCGGGCCTTTAATCACTAGACACCCTACTCGAGGTGGCCCAACAGTGTCAGGCTCAGACACTGCCTGTATTCCTCCCAGGGACCAATAATGAGAGGCATGTAATTCTAAGGGTAATGATATTTTTTAAAAAAAATCACTACCTGGCATCTATATGCCAAGGGTTACATGGAAAATAAAACAATAATATTCTTACCACTAGTTTTGTGTCTTGGGTCAACCATTTTAACTCCAACAAACTGCCTCCAACAACGCTTGACTCCCGCCTGGGAGACCAAATCCACTTACTCCCATCACTCCGGTCTCCCGGGGAGGTCTCTGAAAAATGCTATCCGGTTAAAACATCCCTAGCCCGGGACTCCATCTCCACTTTTATTGTGTCCTAAAACCTGTCTAACCACTCCAACTGCAGACCCTATCTGTTGCTAGGATACCAAGCAGCCTTACCTATTCAACTCTTAAAGGTACACTGTCCATTTGGGTTTAAATATCTAAGCCTTCTTATTGGCCTCCAGTGGCCTGGAGAATGAAGAGCGTGTCACTGTAAGGTTAGGTTGAGATTATGCGGGCAGTGGGCAAAAAAGCCCCCTCGTGTTTTTTGATCTCGCCACTTGAGATTCAATTTCACGTGACCCTGCCACTTTGAACTGGCCCACGCCTTCATTAACCAGGTCCACCACTTGCCTTTATTGAAACTTGCCCCTCTTAACACAGAATATCCAATTTATGGGAATTTACTAAGTTAGGGTGAAATTATGCGGGCAGTGGGCAATTCAGCCCTCTTGTGCTTTCTGATCTTGCCACTTGAGATTCAGTTTCACACGACCCTGCCACTTCAAAATGACCGACGCCTTCACTAACCAGGTCCAACACTCATCCCTGTTGAAATTTACCCCTCTCGACCCGGAGCACTAAGTCTATGGGGATTTAACAAGGGTCAATCAGGGTGTGCTTTGGGTTTATGGGGCTAAAACCAGAGTTAATCGGGAAGTGCCTAAAATTTATGGGGATGTGCACCCCATCTGGATTAGGTTTAAATTTTAAACCACACAGGCAGTGGGCAATTCAGCCCTCTTGTGCTTTCTGATCTCGCCACCAGAGATTCAGTTTCACACGATCCTGCCACTTTAAACTGGCCCGCGCCTTTACCAACCAGGCCCAACACTTATCCCTGTTGATCAGTCAGGGTGTGCTTTAGGTTTGTACGGCTGAAGCCAGAGTTCCTAGGGTTTGTGGGGGTGTATGCCCCTTTTGGACCTTAGGATTAGGTTTAAATTTTAGGCTAGTGGATATATTTAAACTGGCCGACGCCTTCACCAATCAGACCCAACACTTATTCCTGTTGAAATTACCCCTCTTGACACGGGACACTGTCTATGGGAGTTTAGCAAGGGTCAATCAGGATGTGCTTTGGGTTTGTGGGGCTAAAGCCAGGGTTAATCGGGGAGTGAATAGGGTTTGTGGGGGTGTGTACCCCATCTAAACTTTAGTAGGGTTTGTGGGGGTGTGTACCCCATCTAAACTTTAATAGGGTTTGTGGGGGTGTGTACCCCATCTAAACTTTAGTAGGGTTTGTGGGGGTGTATACCCCATCTAAACTTTAAGATTAGGTTTAAGTTTTAAGCTAGTGAATATATATGTTTGACTAGGAAATATTAGAATACAGAATTTTAAATGACAGTATATGAACTGCTATGGCGAATGAGCTGGTATAATAAAGCCAGGTTAATCTAGACCATGCCTTTCATTATCAAGGTCCGACACCACTTGGTTCAACGAACCGGGTGTGCACTGGGACACATCATCAGTAATGTAACCTCGGATCATCAGGTGTTTCGGGCCTTTAATCACTAGACACCCTACTCGAGGTGGCCCAACAGTGTCAGGCTCAGACACTGCCTGTATTCCTCCCAGGGACCAATAATGAGAGGCATGTAATTCTAAGGGTAATGATATTTTTTAAAAAAAATCACTACCTGGCATCTATATGCCAAGGGTTACATGGAAAATAAAACAATAATATTCTTACCACTAGTTTTGTGTCTTGGGTCAACCATTTTAACTCCAACAAACTGCCTCCAACAACGCTTGACTCCCGCCTGGGAGACCAAATCCACTTACTCCCATCACTCCGGTCTCCCGGGGAGGTCTCTGAAAAATGCTATCCGGTTAAAACATCCCTAGCCCGGGACTCCATCTCCACTTTTATTGTGTCCTAAAACCTGTCTAACCACTCCAACTGCAGACCCTATCTGTTGCTAGGATACCAAGCAGCCTTACCTATTCAACTCTTAAAGGTACACTGTCCATTTGGGTTTAAATATCTAAGCCTTCTTATTGGCCTCCAGTGGCCTGGAGAATGAAGAGCGTGTCACTGTAAGGTTAGGTTGAGATTATGCGGGCAGTGGGCAAAAAAGCCCCCTCGTGTTTTTTGATCTCGCCACTTGAGATTCAATTTCACGTGACCCTGCCACTTTGAACTGGCCCACGCCTTCATTAACCAGGTCCACCACTTGCCTTTATTGAAACTTGCCCCTCTTAACACAGAATATCCAATTTATGGGAATTTACTAAGTTAGGGTGAAATTATGCGGGCAGTGGGCAATTCAGCCCTCTTGTGCTTTCTGATCTTGCCACTTGAGATTCAGTTTCACACGACCCTGCCACTTCAAAATGACCGACGCCTTCACTAACCAGGTCCAACACTCATCCCTGTTGAAATTTACCCCTCTCGACCCGGAGCACTAAGTCTATGGGGATTTAACAAGGGTCAATCAGGGTGTGCTTTGGGTTTATGGGGCTAAAACCAGAGTTAATCGGGAAGTGCCTAAAATTTATGGGGATGTGCACCCCATCTGGATTAGGTTTAAATTTTAAACCACACAGGCAGTGGGCAATTCAGCCCTCTTGTGCTTTCTGATCTCGCCACCAGAGATTCAGTTTCACACGATCCTGCCACTTTAAACTGGCCCGCGCCTTTACCAACCAGGCCCAACACTTATCCCTGTTGATCAGTCAGGGTGTGCTTTAGGTTTGTACGGCTGAAGCCAGAGTTCCTAGGGTTTGTGGGGGTGTATGCCCCTTTTGGACCTTAGGATTAGGTTTAAATTTTAGGCTAGTGGATATATTTAAACTGGCCGACGCCTTCACCAATCAGACCCAACACTTATTCCTGTTGAAATTACCCCTCTTGACACGGGACACTGTCTATGGGAGTTTAGCAAGGGTCAATCAGGATGTGCTTTGGGTTTGTGGGGCTAAAGCCAGGGTTAATCGGGGAGTGAATAGGGTTTGTGGGGGTGTGTACCCCATCTAAACTTTAGTAGGGTTTGTGGGGGTGTGTACCCCATCTAAACTTTAATAGGGTTTGTGGGGGTGTGTACCCCATCTAAACTTTAGTAGGGTTTGTGGGGGTGTATACCCCATCTAAACTTTAAGATTAGGTTTAAGTTTTAAGCTAGTGAATATATATGTTTGACTAGGAAATATTAGAATACAGAATTTTAAATGACAGTATATGAACTGCTATGGCGAATGAGCTGGTATAATAAAGCCAGGTTAATCTAGACCATGCCTTTCATTATCAAGGTCCGACACCACTTGGTTCAACGAACCGGGTGTGCACTGGGACACATCATCAGTAATGTAACCTCGGATCATCAGGTGTTTCGGGCCTTTAATCACTAGACACCCTACTCGAGGTGGCCCAACAGTGTCAGGCTCAGACACTGCCTGTATTCCTCCCAGGGACCAATAATGAGAGGCATGTAATTCTAAGGGTAATGATATTTTTTAAAAAAAATCACTACCTGGCATCTATATGCCAAGGGTTACATGGAAAATAAAACAATAATATTCTTACCACTAGTTTTGTGTCTTGGGTCAACCATTTTAACTCCAACAAACTGCCTCCAACAACGCTTGACTCCCGCCTGGGAGACCAAATCCACTTACTCCCATCACTCCGGTCTCCCGGGGAGGTCTCTGAAAAATGCTATCCGGTTAAAACATCCCTAGCCCGGGACTCCATCTCCACTTTTATTGTGTCCTAAAACCTGTCTAACCACTCCAACTGCAGACCCTATCTGTTGCTAGGATACCAAGCAGCCTTACCTATTCAACTCTTAAAGGTACACTGTCCATTTGGGTTTAAATATCTAAGCCTTCTTATTGGCCTCCAGTGGCCTGGAGAATGAAGAGCGTGTCACTGTAAGGTTAGGTTGAGATTATGCGGGCAGTGGGCAAAAAAGCCCCCTCGTGTTTTTTGATCTCGCCACTTGAGATTCAATTTCACGTGACCCTGCCACTTTGAACTGGCCCACGCCTTCATTAACCAGGTCCACCACTTGCCTTTATTGAAACTTGCCCCTCTTAACACAGAATATCCAATTTATGGGAATTTACTAAGTTAGGGTGAAATTATGCGGGCAGTGGGCAATTCAGCCCTCTTGTGCTTTCTGATCTTGCCACTTGAGATTCAGTTTCACACGACCCTGCCACTTCAAAATGACCGACGCCTTCACTAACCAGGTCCAACACTCATCCCTGTTGAAATTTACCCCTCTCGACCCGGAGCACTAAGTCTATGGGGATTTAACAAGGGTCAATCAGGGTGTGCTTTGGGTTTATGGGGCTAAAACCAGAGTTAATCGGGAAGTGCCTAAAATTTATGGGGATGTGCACCCCATCTGGATTAGGTTTAAATTTTAAACCACACAGGCAGTGGGCAATTCAGCCCTCTTGTGCTTTCTGATCTCGCCACCAGAGATTCAGTTTCACACGATCCTGCCACTTTAAACTGGCCCGCGCCTTTACCAACCAGGCCCAACACTTATCCCTGTTGATCAGTCAGGGTGTGCTTTAGGTTTGTACGGCTGAAGCCAGAGTTCCTAGGGTTTGTGGGGGTGTATGCCCCTTTTGGACCTTAGGATTAGGTTTAAATTTTAGGCTAGTGGATATATTTAAACTGGCCGACGCCTTCACCAATCAGACCCAACACTTATTCCTGTTGAAATTACCCCTCTTGACACGGGACACTGTCTATGGGAGTTTAGCAAGGGTCAATCAGGATGTGCTTTGGGTTTGTGGGGCTAAAGCCAGGGTTAATCGGGGAGTGAATAGGGTTTGTGGGGGTGTGTACCCCATCTAAACTTTAGTAGGGTTTGTGGGGGTGTGTACCCCATCTAAACTTTAATAGGGTTTGTGGGGGTGTGTACCCCATCTAAACTTTAGTAGGGTTTGTGGGGGTGTATACCCCATCTAAACTTTAAGATTAGGTTTAAGTTTTAAGCTAGTGAATATATATGTTTGACTAGGAAATATTAGAATACAGAATTTTAAATGACAGTATATGAACTGCTATGGCGAATGAGCTGGTATAATAAAGCCAGGTTAATCTAGACCATGCCTTTCATTATCAAGGTCCGACACCACTTGGTTCAACGAACCGGGTGTGCACTGGGACACATCATCAGTAATGTAACCTCGGATCATCAGGTGTTTCGGGCCTTTAATCACTAGACACCCTACTCGAGGTGGCCCAACAGTGTCAGGCTCAGACACTGCCTGTATTCCTCCCAGGGACCAATAATGAGAGGCATGTAATTCTAAGGGTAATGATATTTTTTAAAAAAAATCACTACCTGGCATCTATATGCCAAGGGTTACATGGAAAATAAAACAATAATATTCTTACCACTAGTTTTGTGTCTTGGGTCAACCATTTTAACTCCAACAAACTGCCTCCAACAACGCTTGACTCCCGCCTGGGAGACCAAATCCACTTACTCCCATCACTCCGGTCTCCCGGGGAGGTCTCTGAAAAATGCTATCCGGTTAAAACATCCCTAGCCCGGGACTCCATCTCCACTTTTATTGTGTCCTAAAACCTGTCTAACCACTCCAACTGCAGACCCTATCTGTTGCTAGGATACCAAGCAGCCTTACCTATTCAACTCTTAAAGGTACACTGTCCATTTGGGTTTAAATATCTAAGCCTTCTTATTGGCCTCCAGTGGCCTGGAGAATGAAGAGCGTGTCACTGTAAGGTTAGGTTGAGATTATGCGGGCAGTGGGCAAAAAAGCCCCCTCGTGTTTTTTGATCTCGCCACTTGAGATTCAATTTCACGTGACCCTGCCACTTTGAACTGGCCCACGCCTTCATTAACCAGGTCCACCACTTGCCTTTATTGAAACTTGCCCCTCTTAACACAGAATATCCAATTTATGGGAATTTACTAAGTTAGGGTGAAATTATGCGGGCAGTGGGCAATTCAGCCCTCTTGTGCTTTCTGATCTTGCCACTTGAGATTCAGTTTCACACGACCCTGCCACTTCAAAATGACCGACGCCTTCACTAACCAGGTCCAACACTCATCCCTGTTGAAATTTACCCCTCTCGACCCGGAGCACTAAGTCTATGGGGATTTAACAAGGGTCAATCAGGGTGTGCTTTGGGTTTATGGGGCTAAAACCAGAGTTAATCGGGAAGTGCCTAAAATTTATGGGGATGTGCACCCCATCTGGATTAGGTTTAAATTTTAAACCACACAGGCAGTGGGCAATTCAGCCCTCTTGTGCTTTCTGATCTCGCCACCAGAGATTCAGTTTCACACGATCCTGCCACTTTAAACTGGCCCGCGCCTTTACCAACCAGGCCCAACACTTATCCCTGTTGATCAGTCAGGGTGTGCTTTAGGTTTGTACGGCTGAAGCCAGAGTTCCTAGGGTTTGTGGGGGTGTATGCCCCTTTTGGACCTTAGGATTAGGTTTAAATTTTAGGCTAGTGGATATATTTAAACTGGCCGACGCCTTCACCAATCAGACCCAACACTTATTCCTGTTGAAATTACCCCTCTTGACACGGGACACTGTCTATGGGAGTTTAGCAAGGGTCAATCAGGATGTGCTTTGGGTTTGTGGGGCTAAAGCCAGGGTTAATCGGGGAGTGAATAGGGTTTGTGGGGGTGTGTACCCCATCTAAACTTTAGTAGGGTTTGTGGGGGTGTGTACCCCATCTAAACTTTAATAGGGTTTGTGGGGGTGTGTACCCCATCTAAACTTTAGTAGGGTTTGTGGGGGTGTATACCCCATCTAAACTTTAAGATTAGGTTTAAGTTTTAAGCTAGTGAATATATATGTTTGACTAGGAAATATTAGAATACAGAATTTTAAATGACAGTATATGAACTGCTATGGCGAATGAGCTGGTATAATAAAGCCAGGTTAATCTAGACCATGCCTTTCATTATCAAGGTCCGACACCACTTGGTTCAACGAACCGGGTGTGCACTGGGACACATCATCAGTAATGTAACCTCGGATCATCAGGTGTTTCGGGCCTTTAATCACTAGACACCCTACTCGAGGTGGCCCAACAGTGTCAGGCTCAGACACTGCCTGTATTCCTCCCAGGGACCAATAATGAGAGGCATGTAATTCTAAGGGTAATGATATTTTTTAAAAAAAATCACTACCTGGCATCTATATGCCAAGGGTTACATGGAAAATAAAACAATAATATTCTTACCACTAGTTTTGTGTCTTGGGTCAACCATTTTAACTCCAACAAACTGCCTCCAACAACGCTTGACTCCCGCCTGGGAGACCAAATCCACTTACTCCCATCACTCCGGTCTCCCGGGGAGGTCTCTGAAAAATGCTATCCGGTTAAAACATCCCTAGCCCGGGACTCCATCTCCACTTTTATTGTGTCCTAAAACCTGTCTAACCACTCCAACTGCAGACCCTATCTGTTGCTAGGATACCAAGCAGCCTTACCTATTCAACTCTTAAAGGTACACTGTCCATTTGGGTTTAAATATCTAAGCCTTCTTATTGGCCTCCAGTGGCCTGGAGAATGAAGAGCGTGTCACTGTAAGGTTAGGTTGAGATTATGCGGGCAGTGGGCAAAAAAGCCCCCTCGTGTTTTTTGATCTCGCCACTTGAGATTCAATTTCACGTGACCCTGCCACTTTGAACTGGCCCACGCCTTCATTAACCAGGTCCACCACTTGCCTTTATTGAAACTTGCCCCTCTTAACACAGAATATCCAATTTATGGGAATTTACTAAGTTAGGGTGAAATTATGCGGGCAGTGGGCAATTCAGCCCTCTTGTGCTTTCTGATCTTGCCACTTGAGATTCAGTTTCACACGACCCTGCCACTTCAAAATGACCGACGCCTTCACTAACCAGGTCCAACACTCATCCCTGTTGAAATTTACCCCTCTCGACCCGGAGCACTAAGTCTATGGGGATTTAACAAGGGTCAATCAGGGTGTGCTTTGGGTTTATGGGGCTAAAACCAGAGTTAATCGGGAAGTGCCTAAAATTTATGGGGATGTGCACCCCATCTGGATTAGGTTTAAATTTTAAACCACACAGGCAGTGGGCAATTCAGCCCTCTTGTGCTTTCTGATCTCGCCACCAGAGATTCAGTTTCACACGATCCTGCCACTTTAAACTGGCCCGCGCCTTTACCAACCAGGCCCAACACTTATCCCTGTTGATCAGTCAGGGTGTGCTTTAGGTTTGTACGGCTGAAGCCAGAGTTCCTAGGGTTTGTGGGGGTGTATGCCCCTTTTGGACCTTAGGATTAGGTTTAAATTTTAGGCTAGTGGATATATTTAAACTGGCCGACGCCTTCACCAATCAGACCCAACACTTATTCCTGTTGAAATTACCCCTCTTGACACGGGACACTGTCTATGGGAGTTTAGCAAGGGTCAATCAGGATGTGCTTTGGGTTTGTGGGGCTAAAGCCAGGGTTAATCGGGGAGTGAATAGGGTTTGTGGGGGTGTGTACCCCATCTAAACTTTAGTAGGGTTTGTGGGGGTGTGTACCCCATCTAAACTTTAATAGGGTTTGTGGGGGTGTGTACCCCATCTAAACTTTAGTAGGGTTTGTGGGGGTGTATACCCCATCTAAACTTTAAGATTAGGTTTAAGTTTTAAGCTAGTGAATATATATGTTTGACTAGGAAATATTAGAATACAGAATTTTAAATGACAGTATATGAACTGCTATGGCGAATGAGCTGGTATAATAAAGCCAGGTTAATCTAGACCATGCCTTTCATTATCAAGGTCCGACACCACTTGGTTCAACGAACCGGGTGTGCACTGGGACACATCATCAGTAATGTAACCTCGGATCATCAGGTGTTTCGGGCCTTTAATCACTAGACACCCTACTCGAGGTGGCCCAACAGTGTCAGGCTCAGACACTGCCTGTATTCCTCCCAGGGACCAATAATGAGAGGCATGTAATTCTAAGGGTAATGATATTTTTTAAAAAAAATCACTACCTGGCATCTATATGCCAAGGGTTACATGGAAAATAAAACAATAATATTCTTACCACTAGTTTTGTGTCTTGGGTCAACCATTTTAACTCCAACAAACTGCCTCCAACAACGCTTGACTCCCGCCTGGGAGACCAAATCCACTTACTCCCATCACTCCGGTCTCCCGGGGAGGTCTCTGAAAAATGCTATCCGGTTAAAACATCCCTAGCCCGGGACTCCATCTCCACTTTTATTGTGTCCTAAAACCTGTCTAACCACTCCAACTGCAGACCCTATCTGTTGCTAGGATACCAAGCAGCCTTACCTATTCAACTCTTAAAGGTACACTGTCCATTTGGGTTTAAATATCTAAGCCTTCTTATTGGCCTCCAGTGGCCTGGAGAATGAAGAGCGTGTCACTGTAAGGTTAGGTTGAGATTATGCGGGCAGTGGGCAAAAAAGCCCCCTCGTGTTTTTTGATCTCGCCACTTGAGATTCAATTTCACGTGACCCTGCCACTTTGAACTGGCCCACGCCTTCATTAACCAGGTCCACCACTTGCCTTTATTGAAACTTGCCCCTCTTAACACAGAATATCCAATTTATGGGAATTTACTAAGTTAGGGTGAAATTATGCGGGCAGTGGGCAATTCAGCCCTCTTGTGCTTTCTGATCTTGCCACTTGAGATTCAGTTTCACACGACCCTGCCACTTCAAAATGACCGACGCCTTCACTAACCAGGTCCAACACTCATCCCTGTTGAAATTTACCCCTCTCGACCCGGAGCACTAAGTCTATGGGGATTTAACAAGGGTCAATCAGGGTGTGCTTTGGGTTTATGGGGCTAAAACCAGAGTTAATCGGGAAGTGCCTAAAATTTATGGGGATGTGCACCCCATCTGGATTAGGTTTAAATTTTAAACCACACAGGCAGTGGGCAATTCAGCCCTCTTGTGCTTTCTGATCTCGCCACCAGAGATTCAGTTTCACACGATCCTGCCACTTTAAACTGGCCCGCGCCTTTACCAACCAGGCCCAACACTTATCCCTGTTGATCAGTCAGGGTGTGCTTTAGGTTTGTACGGCTGAAGCCAGAGTTCCTAGGGTTTGTGGGGGTGTATGCCCCTTTTGGACCTTAGGATTAGGTTTAAATTTTAGGCTAGTGGATATATTTAAACTGGCCGACGCCTTCACCAATCAGACCCAACACTTATTCCTGTTGAAATTACCCCTCTTGACACGGGACACTGTCTATGGGAGTTTAGCAAGGGTCAATCAGGATGTGCTTTGGGTTTGTGGGGCTAAAGCCAGGGTTAATCGGGGAGTGAATAGGGTTTGTGGGGGTGTGTACCCCATCTAAACTTTAGTAGGGTTTGTGGGGGTGTGTACCCCATCTAAACTTTAATAGGGTTTGTGGGGGTGTGTACCCCATCTAAACTTTAGTAGGGTTTGTGGGGGTGTATACCCCATCTAAACTTTAAGATTAGGTTTAAGTTTTAAGCTAGTGAATATATATGTTTGACTAGGAAATATTAGAATACAGAATTTTAAATGACAGTATATGAACTGCTATGGCGAATGAGCTGGTATAATAAAGCCAGGTTAATCTAGACCATGCCTTTCATTATCAAGGTCCGACACCACTTGGTTCAACGAACCGGGTGTGCACTGGGACACATCATCAGTAATGTAACCTCGGATCATCAGGTGTTTCGGGCCTTTAATCACTAGACACCCTACTCGAGGTGGCCCAACAGTGTCAGGCTCAGACACTGCCTGTATTCCTCCCAGGGACCAATAATGAGAGGCATGTAATTCTAAGGGTAATGATATTTTTTAAAAAAAATCACTACCTGGCATCTATATGCCAAGGGTTACATGGAAAATAAAACAATAATATTCTTACCACTAGTTTTGTGTCTTGGGTCAACCATTTTAACTCCAACAAACTGCCTCCAACAACGCTTGACTCCCGCCTGGGAGACCAAATCCACTTACTCCCATCACTCCGGTCTCCCGGGGAGGTCTCTGAAAAATGCTATCCGGTTAAAACATCCCTAGCCCGGGACTCCATCTCCACTTTTATTGTGTCCTAAAACCTGTCTAACCACTCCAACTGCAGACCCTATCTGTTGCTAGGATACCAAGCAGCCTTACCTATTCAACTCTTAAAGGTACACTGTCCATTTGGGTTTAAATATCTAAGCCTTCTTATTGGCCTCCAGTGGCCTGGAGAATGAAGAGCGTGTCACTGTAAGGTTAGGTTGAGATTATGCGGGCAGTGGGCAAAAAAGCCCCCTCGTGTTTTTTGATCTCGCCACTTGAGATTCAATTTCACGTGACCCTGCCACTTTGAACTGGCCCACGCCTTCATTAACCAGGTCCACCACTTGCCTTTATTGAAACTTGCCCCTCTTAACACAGAATATCCAATTTATGGGAATTTACTAAGTTAGGGTGAAATTATGCGGGCAGTGGGCAATTCAGCCCTCTTGTGCTTTCTGATCTTGCCACTTGAGATTCAGTTTCACACGACCCTGCCACTTCAAAATGACCGACGCCTTCACTAACCAGGTCCAACACTCATCCCTGTTGAAATTTACCCCTCTCGACCCGGAGCACTAAGTCTATGGGGATTTAACAAGGGTCAATCAGGGTGTGCTTTGGGTTTATGGGGCTAAAACCAGAGTTAATCGGGAAGTGCCTAAAATTTATGGGGATGTGCACCCCATCTGGATTAGGTTTAAATTTTAAACCACACAGGCAGTGGGCAATTCAGCCCTCTTGTGCTTTCTGATCTCGCCACCAGAGATTCAGTTTCACACGATCCTGCCACTTTAAACTGGCCCGCGCCTTTACCAACCAGGCCCAACACTTATCCCTGTTGATCAGTCAGGGTGTGCTTTAGGTTTGTACGGCTGAAGCCAGAGTTCCTAGGGTTTGTGGGGGTGTATGCCCCTTTTGGACCTTAGGATTAGGTTTAAATTTTAGGCTAGTGGATATATTTAAACTGGCCGACGCCTTCACCAATCAGACCCAACACTTATTCCTGTTGAAATTACCCCTCTTGACACGGGACACTGTCTATGGGAGTTTAGCAAGGGTCAATCAGGATGTGCTTTGGGTTTGTGGGGCTAAAGCCAGGGTTAATCGGGGAGTGAATAGGGTTTGTGGGGGTGTGTACCCCATCTAAACTTTAGTAGGGTTTGTGGGGGTGTGTACCCCATCTAAACTTTAATAGGGTTTGTGGGGGTGTGTACCCCATCTAAACTTTAGTAGGGTTTGTGGGGGTGTATACCCCATCTAAACTTTAAGATTAGGTTTAAGTTTTAAGCTAGTGAATATATATGTTTGACTAGGAAATATTAGAATACAGAATTTTAAATGACAGTATATGAACTGCTATGGCGAATGAGCTGGTATAATAAAGCCAGGTTAATCTAGACCATGCCTTTCATTATCAAGGTCCGACACCACTTGGTTCAACGAACCGGGTGTGCACTGGGACACATCATCAGTAATGTAACCTCGGATCATCAGGTGTTTCGGGCCTTTAATCACTAGACACCCTACTCGAGGTGGCCCAACAGTGTCAGGCTCAGACACTGCCTGTATTCCTCCCAGGGACCAATAATGAGAGGCATGTAATTCTAAGGGTAATGATATTTTTTAAAAAAAATCACTACCTGGCATCTATATGCCAAGGGTTACATGGAAAATAAAACAATAATATTCTTACCACTAGTTTTGTGTCTTGGGTCAACCATTTTAACTCCAACAAACTGCCTCCAACAACGCTTGACTCCCGCCTGGGAGACCAAATCCACTTACTCCCATCACTCCGGTCTCCCGGGGAGGTCTCTGAAAAATGCTATCCGGTTAAAACATCCCTAGCCCGGGACTCCATCTCCACTTTTATTGTGTCCTAAAACCTGTCTAACCACTCCAACTGCAGACCCTATCTGTTGCTAGGATACCAAGCAGCCTTACCTATTCAACTCTTAAAGGTACACTGTCCATTTGGGTTTAAATATCTAAGCCTTCTTATTGGCCTCCAGTGGCCTGGAGAATGAAGAGCGTGTCACTGTAAGGTTAGGTTGAGATTATGCGGGCAGTGGGCAAAAAAGCCCCCTCGTGTTTTTTGATCTCGCCACTTGAGATTCAATTTCACGTGACCCTGCCACTTTGAACTGGCCCACGCCTTCATTAACCAGGTCCACCACTTGCCTTTATTGAAACTTGCCCCTCTTAACACAGAATATCCAATTTATGGGAATTTACTAAGTTAGGGTGAAATTATGCGGGCAGTGGGCAATTCAGCCCTCTTGTGCTTTCTGATCTTGCCACTTGAGATTCAGTTTCACACGACCCTGCCACTTCAAAATGACCGACGCCTTCACTAACCAGGTCCAACACTCATCCCTGTTGAAATTTACCCCTCTCGACCCGGAGCACTAAGTCTATGGGGATTTAACAAGGGTCAATCAGGGTGTGCTTTGGGTTTATGGGGCTAAAACCAGAGTTAATCGGGAAGTGCCTAAAATTTATGGGGATGTGCACCCCATCTGGATTAGGTTTAAATTTTAAACCACACAGGCAGTGGGCAATTCAGCCCTCTTGTGCTTTCTGATCTCGCCACCAGAGATTCAGTTTCACACGATCCTGCCACTTTAAACTGGCCCGCGCCTTTACCAACCAGGCCCAACACTTATCCCTGTTGATCAGTCAGGGTGTGCTTTAGGTTTGTACGGCTGAAGCCAGAGTTCCTAGGGTTTGTGGGGGTGTATGCCCCTTTTGGACCTTAGGATTAGGTTTAAATTTTAGGCTAGTGGATATATTTAAACTGGCCGACGCCTTCACCAATCAGACCCAACACTTATTCCTGTTGAAATTACCCCTCTTGACACGGGACACTGTCTATGGGAGTTTAGCAAGGGTCAATCAGGATGTGCTTTGGGTTTGTGGGGCTAAAGCCAGGGTTAATCGGGGAGTGAATAGGGTTTGTGGGGGTGTGTACCCCATCTAAACTTTAGTAGGGTTTGTGGGGGTGTGTACCCCATCTAAACTTTAATAGGGTTTGTGGGGGTGTGTACCCCATCTAAACTTTAGTAGGGTTTGTGGGGGTGTATACCCCATCTAAACTTTAAGATTAGGTTTAAGTTTTAAGCTAGTGAATATATATGTTTGACTAGGAAATATTAGAATACAGAATTTTAAATGACAGTATATGAACTGCTATGGCGAATGAGCTGGTATAATAAAGCCAGGTTAATCTAGACCATGCCTTTCATTATCAAGGTCCGACACCACTTGGTTCAACGAACCGGGTGTGCACTGGGACACATCATCAGTAATGTAACCTCGGATCATCAGGTGTTTCGGGCCTTTAATCACTAGACACCCTACTCGAGGTGGCCCAACAGTGTCAGGCTCAGACACTGCCTGTATTCCTCCCAGGGACCAATAATGAGAGGCATGTAATTCTAAGGGTAATGATATTTTTTAAAAAAAATCACTACCTGGCATCTATATGCCAAGGGTTACATGGAAAATAAAACAATAATATTCTTACCACTAGTTTTGTGTCTTGGGTCAACCATTTTAACTCCAACAAACTGCCTCCAACAACGCTTGACTCCCGCCTGGGAGACCAAATCCACTTACTCCCATCACTCCGGTCTCCCGGGGAGGTCTCTGAAAAATGCTATCCGGTTAAAACATCCCTAGCCCGGGACTCCATCTCCACTTTTATTGTGTCCTAAAACCTGTCTAACCACTCCAACTGCAGACCCTATCTGTTGCTAGGATACCAAGCAGCCTTACCTATTCAACTCTTAAAGGTACACTGTCCATTTGGGTTTAAATATCTAAGCCTTCTTATTGGCCTCCAGTGGCCTGGAGAATGAAGAGCGTGTCACTGTAAGGTTAGGTTGAGATTATGCGGGCAGTGGGCAAAAAAGCCCCCTCGTGTTTTTTGATCTCGCCACTTGAGATTCAATTTCACGTGACCCTGCCACTTTGAACTGGCCCACGCCTTCATTAACCAGGTCCACCACTTGCCTTTATTGAAACTTGCCCCTCTTAACACAGAATATCCAATTTATGGGAATTTACTAAGTTAGGGTGAAATTATGCGGGCAGTGGGCAATTCAGCCCTCTTGTGCTTTCTGATCTTGCCACTTGAGATTCAGTTTCACACGACCCTGCCACTTCAAAATGACCGACGCCTTCACTAACCAGGTCCAACACTCATCCCTGTTGAAATTTACCCCTCTCGACCCGGAGCACTAAGTCTATGGGGATTTAACAAGGGTCAATCAGGGTGTGCTTTGGGTTTATGGGGCTAAAACCAGAGTTAATCGGGAAGTGCCTAAAATTTATGGGGATGTGCACCCCATCTGGATTAGGTTTAAATTTTAAACCACACAGGCAGTGGGCAATTCAGCCCTCTTGTGCTTTCTGATCTCGCCACCAGAGATTCAGTTTCACACGATCCTGCCACTTTAAACTGGCCCGCGCCTTTACCAACCAGGCCCAACACTTATCCCTGTTGATCAGTCAGGGTGTGCTTTAGGTTTGTACGGCTGAAGCCAGAGTTCCTAGGGTTTGTGGGGGTGTATGCCCCTTTTGGACCTTAGGATTAGGTTTAAATTTTAGGCTAGTGGATATATTTAAACTGGCCGACGCCTTCACCAATCAGACCCAACACTTATTCCTGTTGAAATTACCCCTCTTGACACGGGACACTGTCTATGGGAGTTTAGCAAGGGTCAATCAGGATGTGCTTTGGGTTTGTGGGGCTAAAGCCAGGGTTAATCGGGGAGTGAATAGGGTTTGTGGGGGTGTGTACCCCATCTAAACTTTAGTAGGGTTTGTGGGGGTGTGTACCCCATCTAAACTTTAATAGGGTTTGTGGGGGTGTGTACCCCATCTAAACTTTAGTAGGGTTTGTGGGGGTGTATACCCCATCTAAACTTTAAGATTAGGTTTAAGTTTTAAGCTAGTGAATATATATGTTTGACTAGGAAATATTAGAATACAGAATTTTAAATGACAGTATATGAACTGCTATGGCGAATGAGCTGGTATAATAAAGCCAGGTTAATCTAGACCATGCCTTTCATTATCAAGGTCCGACACCACTTGGTTCAACGAACCGGGTGTGCACTGGGACACATCATCAGTAATGTAACCTCGGATCATCAGGTGTTTCGGGCCTTTAATCACTAGACACCCTACTCGAGGTGGCCCAACAGTGTCAGGCTCAGACACTGCCTGTATTCCTCCCAGGGACCAATAATGAGAGGCATGTAATTCTAAGGGTAATGATATTTTTTAAAAAAAATCACTACCTGGCATCTATATGCCAAGGGTTACATGGAAAATAAAACAATAATATTCTTACCACTAGTTTTGTGTCTTGGGTCAACCATTTTAACTCCAACAAACTGCCTCCAACAACGCTTGACTCCCGCCTGGGAGACCAAATCCACTTACTCCCATCACTCCGGTCTCCCGGGGAGGTCTCTGAAAAATGCTATCCGGTTAAAACATCCCTAGCCCGGGACTCCATCTCCACTTTTATTGTGTCCTAAAACCTGTCTAACCACTCCAACTGCAGACCCTATCTGTTGCTAGGATACCAAGCAGCCTTACCTATTCAACTCTTAAAGGTACACTGTCCATTTGGGTTTAAATATCTAAGCCTTCTTATTGGCCTCCAGTGGCCTGGAGAATGAAGAGCGTGTCACTGTAAGGTTAGGTTGAGATTATGCGGGCAGTGGGCAAAAAAGCCCCCTCGTGTTTTTTGATCTCGCCACTTGAGATTCAATTTCACGTGACCCTGCCACTTTGAACTGGCCCACGCCTTCATTAACCAGGTCCACCACTTGCCTTTATTGAAACTTGCCCCTCTTAACACAGAATATCCAATTTATGGGAATTTACTAAGTTAGGGTGAAATTATGCGGGCAGTGGGCAATTCAGCCCTCTTGTGCTTTCTGATCTTGCCACTTGAGATTCAGTTTCACACGACCCTGCCACTTCAAAATGACCGACGCCTTCACTAACCAGGTCCAACACTCATCCCTGTTGAAATTTACCCCTCTCGACCCGGAGCACTAAGTCTATGGGGATTTAACAAGGGTCAATCAGGGTGTGCTTTGGGTTTATGGGGCTAAAACCAGAGTTAATCGGGAAGTGCCTAAAATTTATGGGGATGTGCACCCCATCTGGATTAGGTTTAAATTTTAAACCACACAGGCAGTGGGCAATTCAGCCCTCTTGTGCTTTCTGATCTCGCCACCAGAGATTCAGTTTCACACGATCCTGCCACTTTAAACTGGCCCGCGCCTTTACCAACCAGGCCCAACACTTATCCCTGTTGATCAGTCAGGGTGTGCTTTAGGTTTGTACGGCTGAAGCCAGAGTTCCTAGGGTTTGTGGGGGTGTATGCCCCTTTTGGACCTTAGGATTAGGTTTAAATTTTAGGCTAGTGGATATATTTAAACTGGCCGACGCCTTCACCAATCAGACCCAACACTTATTCCTGTTGAAATTACCCCTCTTGACACGGGACACTGTCTATGGGAGTTTAGCAAGGGTCAATCAGGATGTGCTTTGGGTTTGTGGGGCTAAAGCCAGGGTTAATCGGGGAGTGAATAGGGTTTGTGGGGGTGTGTACCCCATCTAAACTTTAGTAGGGTTTGTGGGGGTGTGTACCCCATCTAAACTTTAATAGGGTTTGTGGGGGTGTGTACCCCATCTAAACTTTAGTAGGGTTTGTGGGGGTGTATACCCCATCTAAACTTTAAGATTAGGTTTAAGTTTTAAGCTAGTGAATATATATGTTTGACTAGGAAATATTAGAATACAGAATTTTAAATGACAGTATATGAACTGCTATGGCGAATGAGCTGGTATAATAAAGCCAGGTTAATCTAGACCATGCCTTTCATTATCAAGGTCCGACACCACTTGGTTCAACGAACCGGGTGTGCACTGGGACACATCATCAGTAATGTAACCTCGGATCATCAGGTGTTTCGGGCCTTTAATCACTAGACACCCTACTCGAGGTGGCCCAACAGTGTCAGGCTCAGACACTGCCTGTATTCCTCCCAGGGACCAATAATGAGAGGCATGTAATTCTAAGGGTAATGATATTTTTTAAAAAAAATCACTACCTGGCATCTATATGCCAAGGGTTACATGGAAAATAAAACAATAATATTCTTACCACTAGTTTTGTGTCTTGGGTCAACCATTTTAACTCCAACAAACTGCCTCCAACAACGCTTGACTCCCGCCTGGGAGACCAAATCCACTTACTCCCATCACTCCGGTCTCCCGGGGAGGTCTCTGAAAAATGCTATCCGGTTAAAACATCCCTAGCCCGGGACTCCATCTCCACTTTTATTGTGTCCTAAAACCTGTCTAACCACTCCAACTGCAGACCCTATCTGTTGCTAGGATACCAAGCAGCCTTACCTATTCAACTCTTAAAGGTACACTGTCCATTTGGGTTTAAATATCTAAGCCTTCTTATTGGCCTCCAGTGGCCTGGAGAATGAAGAGCGTGTCACTGTAAGGTTAGGTTGAGATTATGCGGGCAGTGGGCAAAAAAGCCCCCTCGTGTTTTTTGATCTCGCCACTTGAGATTCAATTTCACGTGACCCTGCCACTTTGAACTGGCCCACGCCTTCATTAACCAGGTCCACCACTTGCCTTTATTGAAACTTGCCCCTCTTAACACAGAATATCCAATTTATGGGAATTTACTAAGTTAGGGTGAAATTATGCGGGCAGTGGGCAATTCAGCCCTCTTGTGCTTTCTGATCTTGCCACTTGAGATTCAGTTTCACACGACCCTGCCACTTCAAAATGACCGACGCCTTCACTAACCAGGTCCAACACTCATCCCTGTTGAAATTTACCCCTCTCGACCCGGAGCACTAAGTCTATGGGGATTTAACAAGGGTCAATCAGGGTGTGCTTTGGGTTTATGGGGCTAAAACCAGAGTTAATCGGGAAGTGCCTAAAATTTATGGGGATGTGCACCCCATCTGGATTAGGTTTAAATTTTAAACCACACAGGCAGTGGGCAATTCAGCCCTCTTGTGCTTTCTGATCTCGCCACCAGAGATTCAGTTTCACACGATCCTGCCACTTTAAACTGGCCCGCGCCTTTACCAACCAGGCCCAACACTTATCCCTGTTGATCAGTCAGGGTGTGCTTTAGGTTTGTACGGCTGAAGCCAGAGTTCCTAGGGTTTGTGGGGGTGTATGCCCCTTTTGGACCTTAGGATTAGGTTTAAATTTTAGGCTAGTGGATATATTTAAACTGGCCGACGCCTTCACCAATCAGACCCAACACTTATTCCTGTTGAAATTACCCCTCTTGACACGGGACACTGTCTATGGGAGTTTAGCAAGGGTCAATCAGGATGTGCTTTGGGTTTGTGGGGCTAAAGCCAGGGTTAATCGGGGAGTGAATAGGGTTTGTGGGGGTGTGTACCCCATCTAAACTTTAGTAGGGTTTGTGGGGGTGTGTACCCCATCTAAACTTTAATAGGGTTTGTGGGGGTGTGTACCCCATCTAAACTTTAGTAGGGTTTGTGGGGGTGTATACCCCATCTAAACTTTAAGATTAGGTTTAAGTTTTAAGCTAGTGAATATATATGTTTGACTAGGAAATATTAGAATACAGAATTTTAAATGACAGTATATGAACTGCTATGGCGAATGAGCTGGTATAATAAAGCCAGGTTAATCTAGACCATGCCTTTCATTATCAAGGTCCGACACCACTTGGTTCAACGAACCGGGTGTGCACTGGGACACATCATCAGTAATGTAACCTCGGATCATCAGGTGTTTCGGGCCTTTAATCACTAGACACCCTACTCGAGGTGGCCCAACAGTGTCAGGCTCAGACACTGCCTGTATTCCTCCCAGGGACCAATAATGAGAGGCATGTAATTCTAAGGGTAATGATATTTTTTAAAAAAAATCACTACCTGGCATCTATATGCCAAGGGTTACATGGAAAATAAAACAATAATATTCTTACCACTAGTTTTGTGTCTTGGGTCAACCATTTTAACTCCAACAAACTGCCTCCAACAACGCTTGACTCCCGCCTGGGAGACCAAATCCACTTACTCCCATCACTCCGGTCTCCCGGGGAGGTCTCTGAAAAATGCTATCCGGTTAAAACATCCCTAGCCCGGGACTCCATCTCCACTTTTATTGTGTCCTAAAACCTGTCTAACCACTCCAACTGCAGACCCTATCTGTTGCTAGGATACCAAGCAGCCTTACCTATTCAAGTCAGGGTCAGGGTCAGGGTCAGGGTCGGGGTTTGGGGTTTAGGGTTAGGGTTTGGGTTTAGGGTTAGGGTTAGGGCCCCCGCATTAGGGTTAGGGTTAGGGTCAGGGTTAGGGTTAGGGCTAGGGCTAGGGCCAGGGTTAGGGTTAGGGTTAGGGTTAGGGTTAGGGTTAGGGTTAGGGTTAGGGTTAGGGTTAGGGTTAGGGTTAGGGTTAGGGTTAGGGTCCCGCATTAGGGTTAGGGTTAGGGTTAGGGTTAGGGTTAGGGTTAGGGTTAGGGTTAGGGTTAGGGTTAGGGTTAGGGTTAGGGTTAGGGTTAGGGTTAGGGTTAGGGTTAGGGGTTAGGGTTAGGGTTAGGGTTAGGGTTAGGGTTAGGGTTTAGGGTTAGGGTTAGGGTTAGGGTTAGGGTTAGGGTTAGGGTTAGGGTTAGGGTTAGGGTTAGGGTTAGGGTTAGGGTTAGGGTTAGGGTTAGGGTTAGGGCCCCCGCATTAGGGTTAGGGTTAGGGTTAGGGTTAGGGTTAGGGTTAGGGTTAGGGTTAGGGTTAGGGTTAGGGTTAGGGTTAGGGTTAGGGTTAGGGTTAGGGTCCCGCATTAGGGTTAGGGTTAGGGTTAGGGTTAGGGTTAGGGTTAGGGTTAGGGTTAGGGTTAGGGTTAGGGTTAGGGTTAGGGTTAGGGTTAGGGTTAGGGTTAGGGTTAGGGTTAGGGTTAGGGTTAGGGTTAGGGTTTGGGTTAGGGTTAGGGTTAGGGTTAGGGTTAGGGTTAGGGTTAGGGTTAGGGTTAGGGTTAGGGTAGGTTAGGGTTAGGGTTAGGGTTAGGGTTAGGGTTAGGGTTAGGTTAGGGTTAGGGTTTAGGGTTAGGGTTAGGGTTAGGTTAGGGTTAGGGTTAGGGTTAGGGCCCCCGCATTAGGGTTAGGGTTAGGGTTAGGGTTAGGGTTAGGGTTAGGGTTAGGGTTAGGGTTAGGGTTAGGGTTAGGGTTAGGGTTAGGGTTAGGGTTAGGGTTAGGGTTAGGGTTAGGGTTAGGGTTAGGGCCGCATTAGGGTTAGGGTTAGGGTTAGGGTTAGGTTAGGGTTAGGGTTAGGGTTAGGGTTAGGGTTAGGGTTAGGGTTAGGGTTAGGGTTAGGGTTAGGGTTAGGGTTAGGGTTAGGGTTAGGGTTAGGGTTAGGGTTAGGGGTTAGGGTTAGGGTTAGGTTAGGGTTAGGGTTAGGGTTAGGGTTTGGGTTAGGGTTAGGGTTAGGGTTAGGGTTAGGGTTAGGGTTAGGGTTAGGGTTAGGGTTAGGGTTAGGGTTAGGGTTAGGGTTAGGGTTAGGGTTTAGGGTTAGGGTTAGGGTTAGGGTTAGGGTCAGGGTCAGGGTCAGGGTCAGGGTCAGGGTCAGGGTCAGGGTCGGGGTCGGGGTCGGGGTCGGGGTCGGGGTCGGGGTTTGGGGTTTAGGGTTAGGGTTTGGGTTTAGGGTTAGGGTTAGGGTTAGGGTTAGGGCCCCCGCATTAGGGTTAGGGTTAGGGTCAGGGTTAGGGTTAGGGCTAGGGCTAGGGCCAGGGTTAGGGTTAGGGTTAGGGTTAGGGTTAGGGTTAGGGTTAGGGTTAGGGTTAGGGTTAGGGTTAGGGTTAGGGTCCCGCATTAGGGTTAGGGTTAGGGTTAGGGTTAGGGTTAGGGTTAGGGTTAGGGTTAGGGTTAGG